>NC_091094.1:23841666-24152812 GCF_024713975.1 Paralichthys olivaceus | reverse complement strand
AACGTTATCTGCGGATTATACCCTTGCTGTCACTCGGCTCCCCGCTGGTTATTATGCGTCTCCTGCTGCAGAGCGTTTGAGCTCGTTGATGGCTCACGTCCTCCTGCTGGGCTAAGTGGAATGTACAGAATTACATTAGCCTCAATATTGTTGAAATCACAGAAAGTATAGAGGAATGTTTTCTGCCTTTAATAGACTGCAGTCAAGTGTGTCCAGCCAACACTCCCTGGTCAAAAGCAGTTTTATCTCTGGTTCTGATTTGAGTTCTTTCCTTAGTTACTTTACCTAATATTGCTTTGTTCTGTGTCAGTCCTTGTAAGGTTTATTTTGTCTTAAGCATTTTGGATTATTTCCTTTTAATGTAGCTCCAATGTTCTCAGTGCTGTGTCATCCCTTGTGCCACTTAGAGTGACTTCCTCTTCTGCTGTCAGTCATTTTACAAAAGAGGATGTGGGGGAATAAGATTTCCCTCTATTCACTTGATTATGAGTCACACGAGAGCGGTTGTCCGTTGCAGTTTATAGCATTTTGAGACCACTGGGCAGAGACGATCGAATCAGCAGGATCCATACTCTTGATCTGCTATTCATTTTATGATCCTCTGTTGTTGAAAATCAAAGAGTCTTCAGCAGAGAGGAAGCCGTGCACATTACAACTGGGCAATGAACATTAACACCAATTACACACCAAGGAAAGAGCAGAGTGTCCAGCCAGCATTCATCATGTGGAGGAGCCTTATCGTCATAGGAAAGACTTGAAAAATGCAGCTGATCCTGCTTTGCGGTGAAAGACATGAAGCACACAGGCCTGAGTCATTACTCTCCCTCTGTGGAGGAATTTACCATTAGATAATTATATTTGTCTGTGGTTGGATGCAACACAATGACTGTGTGATCATGCAAATAATTGCTTTCCGCTTGTACTCGGGCAGATAGGTCCGACGGGCACGGCCATATCAGATCTCCAGGAACACAAGAGGGAGCTCACATATACACACATCACTGTTTGTATACTAATTCATTACTGTGTGAATGGGTGCTGTGGATAAACAACATCATCAATATGGAGGATGTCATACAGTGGCTTTATTAGAACAAAAAAACATGTCCGCTGCTCTTACCGGCCCTGCAGTCTGTATACCATTAGTGCAGGAGGAGATTTGAAGGTGTGGATGATGCGCTGGTGTTACACTTGTTTTGCGGCTGCACACTGCTCTCAGGGGAGGCGCCTAAGAAGGTAATAGAATCGAGCCCACGGGACAACAGGGGTGTTATTTTGTCTGTTTCAATTAAATGTCGTCAGGAGCCATTCGACGGGCTGATGACACGTTTGGTAGTGGGGCAAACGCTGGCCACAGGGGAGCCGGAGGGATTGGTAATAACCAGCTGAGTGGCTTTAAAAGGAGTGTACCACCTGATCAATAACTTTAGATCGAGAGCTTGATCTAATCAAGATTTAACCCCTCGGGCTAATTAAAAAGAAACAATGGAAATCAATAGAAATAATTCTTCACATTTGCCTCAGCATCTTCACACTTTCTTTTTAATATCTGGAGAATTCATCAGAGTGAAAATTCACACAACCTCTTGTAATCTGCAAAGATAATTAAAAAAAAATCCAATTTCCAAACCTGTTGGCATAAATAGTAAAGTATTCCCTGCTCCTCTGTCACATGCTGCTGGCTGCGTGAGATTCAGACATTTGCATGAGATATTGCACATTCTGCTCACGGTGCTGTCGTGACATTTCAAGGTGTGACATTTTCAGCCAGCGGCAAAATTATTTTAGCAATTAATAGGAATTATATCAGTTTCTTTGTCTTTTCTGAACATTGACACCAGCTATTGCTTCTAACTGAAGCAATCAGAGGAAGCTCCATAATGATAATATTACAGTATTTAATTATCACCTCACGAGTAATGCTCTGCGCAAATAAACCTGTGTTCATTCTTCTGTCTTCTACCTGTTGACAAAAATATCAGCAAATTTATATTTTGTTTTTGCACCAAAATTAGTTGTTATATAGTTGGATAAAACGCAATTGACTCCTTTCCATGACTTTTCCCTTTTTTTCTTTGTGGCGCATCATGTTTGATTTCATAAAAGCAGCATAAACTGAGCGGCTCTTCTTAACCTTGCTGTCTTGCCACTATTGAATTATGCACTACGAAGAAAAATAAAATCTGTGCTGCAAGTTGTTCCCAAGATGTAAAAACAAAAGGTCCTCAAACATTCATGACTGCTTGCGCGCCAACACCTGAAAGTTCAATGTGCATTATAACATCGCACTGGGAAAGGTGCAGCGTCAGAGTCTAGACTGCCAAAACAAACATGTTTCCATCCCTGCAGATTCCACAAAAGATAAAAACCTGTGGCTACCGTAGAATCTTTTGACCTGGGAGTGAATCACAGTTGTATCCCTTCCTGTTGCAGTCAAAAGCCAGATGTAAGTGGATTGTTTCACCAGTAGAAAAGGGCCTAAGGGAAAAAACATTTGGTTATCTTGACCTCTGCCATTCTTAATCTTAATTATTCTTTCTTTTTTCTTTATGTCATTAGTCCACCATACGAGAGAGCAACAATAAATTGCTGAAATCCACCAGTGTTTGAAGTCTCCCACAACCCCAGCTGCTTATCTTTTGACCCTAAATGTGTTGAAAAGACTGAGAAACTATCCAGTGAACATTTATATTGTAACATGTATTTTTCAAAAAGACAAGATAACACTGATGTCAACCTCCAACACGAGCAGAGGACGTTAGGTGATAGTCCAGTTTAGCAACAAACAAAAAAAAACGACTTTGTTTGGATGAGCTGGTGTATCCGCAGCTTGTTCTTCTGCAATTCACAGCATGTTCTTACGATGCTCATTTCCTACGCTCCTCTTAGCAGGACGAGACATCCTGGATCTTGTTACTCGTCTGATGCGGACACATGATCTGACGTACTGGGGGGGTCAGAGAGGGAGAGGGATCCACAGAGGCGTCTCCAGGAGGCCAGCAGCAGCAATTCAGGACGGGTCCTGTCACTTTGACAGAGAACAGAGAGGGCCATGTTGGTGTCAGCAGGGAGCCAGACACCCAGACAAGCCCTGCTCCTCCGCCTCTCCCTCCACTGAAATCTCTCTTTTAATGGCCTTACCTCACCGTCTCCTCCCTTCACAGCCCTGCCCTGTACATCATTAATACTCATGATCCGAACAGATGTAATCTGTGTAACTGTGTGTTGCATTGATTAAAGCTCATTATTTCACTAATAGCATTAACAGTTAATAGTTGGAAATGAGGAAAGAGTTGAAATGAAATCATCAATGTATTATTCAGCAAAGAAAAGAGAGCAGAGTGAGTGGAGGCTTTAAAAAAAACTTTCCTCCTTTTTCCTTGAGTCTGAAAAGAAATGGCTGGTTTAGTTGCCATGGAGACATAGGCTACATGGAATTCAGGAAGTCAATTAGCAATCTGGCTGCATCTCATTAAAATGTTGTCTGGCAGCGGTGAGTAGTTGAGATTGGGATTTGTATTTTTTATCCGAGAGAATGACTCCTGTAGGGATTCATGTATGTCTTAATGAGCAGCGGTCAGTTAACAATCCGTGCATCTGTGACCTGTCACCAGGGTGAAGGTTGACGACTCAGGACTCTAACGCAGCTATTGAAGATCTCAAATGAGGTATAATCAGGATGGACCACATGTGTTTGTCTCTGCTGCCTGTGCTGGAGCCAAAAGGTGCTGGACGGTTGGGGACAAAAGGCCCATCTGATAAATCTGTCTGTGCAACAAAGTCCTCAAAAGAAACACACCCCCACACGCACACACCCCCCCACACGCACACCCACACCCAAAGACTGAGTCTGGAGGGATTTGCATGAGCCTCCAAAAATACTCTGAAGAAGTTGCTCGCTTTTCTGTCTCGCAGCTCTATTGTGTCTCTGAGGATCAAGGGTGGAGCGTAAAGAGTGAGCGGCAGCGCCACTGAACCAACCCCCAGACGCACCAGAGAGCGGCTCCTGATATTGCCTTGTGTGAATTCCAAACAGCATCACAGCAGCAGTAATGAAAAGCAAAATGGATTCACCAAAGGCAGAGCAGAGCATATCACCAGCACCGGATATATCATAGCACGTATCAGGTCCCAATTATCTGGGAGAATACTAATGCATTCTCTTTCCATTATCAGCGTCTTGACCAGGTTCATTGTAGGACCTGATGATTCCACTTGCAGATTCCATTCATTCACTCATTCATTCGTTTACGACGGCTCCCGGCAGCAGCGAGGCTTCCTGTCATCGTGTCTGACAGGCAGATGACATCAGCATGCCCTCCAGCAGCTCTGGGGATGCGGCAACTCTTCCTCATCAAGCAAAATAAAGGAGGACTTTGATGGTATCATCTTGGAGTCACAGCCCCCCCCACACACAGCCACTGTCACACGACAGGAGACTTCCATTTCCCAGTAATGGAGTTTCTGTCTCGCCTCTTTGTGTTCACATGAAGCTGTGATGAAGTCCCCCCTCACCACAAAACCTCTTCACCCCTGCTCTATATAGAACAGCAGCCCCTAACTGTGGCCGTGTCTTCTTATTTCTCACTTCAGTACACATGATGAATATTTATTGGAAAAATTAGCAGTTAGAATACAAGTATTGCAACATGGGTGGCTATTTTTCTGAAACAATTAAAATGACAGTGAAACCATGTAATCTTTGGATAATTAATTGAGAGCATGTTGATGTAACCTATTTCTAGAAACACATTTAATTTTCAGACATGCACTGTATCACGTCAGCCAAAACGTTTTCGGTACAAAAACTAATAGTTTGATGATTAAATTAGTTAATAGTGAAAATAAAGAAATTAATTAGTGAAATGTAAGAAGTTATTAAAATTCCACTCATTATTTTGAAATGTTAAGCTGCTTCCAATTGGAACTTGTGCGTCTGTGGTTGTGAGAGGAATTTATGTGAATGGTATAATTGGCATTCAAGTGGTTAAGTTGGCAACAGTAACATGGACGCTCAGAAGCCAAAAATGAGGCTAATGATTTAGCAAGCTAGCAGGTGGTTAACATAGTGCACTAAAGGAGATGGTGCGGCTGTTGTTAATCAATACTTTCCTCAGCTGTATCATTAAATTTGAAAGAAAACTTGCCGTCCAAAAAAACCCAACAATTAACTTCCATCGTAGAAACCTTTTCTGAAAACATCAGGAAACAATTAACTACCATAGACTGGATTTAAAGATGGATGACGTGACAGCTCCCAAATGTGGAGCCACATTGTCCTGATTGCCCCCCGGTGGCTGGCTGCAGTATTGGCCATAAACCTAACCTCCTCCAAGTTAGTGGATGGGCCACGGTGGAAATTAAATCGTTAAACTACACATCACATACATTTTTTTCAAAGATAGTTTCTGCCATGGTGTGTAGTCCTGTATGTTCAAATCTTCCTTGTTTCTGGAAAAGAGGACAACAGAACGTGAAACATAAGTTCAGTATTTACATTTGAATATTAAACAATGGTGAGAAAGACACTTGCCACTTGCACGTCAAGTGCTTCACATGCAACTTCAGTTGTATATTCAGAGATTCTTATCGACGTCAACACACTCGATGCATTGGTCCTCACAAGGCTGGTCTGATACAAATACACATACATGGGAGAGCTGTGGTCTGTCTGGATGAAAGGCCATAGAATGTTCAGGTTTCATTTTGTTAGTGTTTTATTATCTATAGACTATACTCAGTGCTAGACACTCACAAGAGCAGCATTTATATGACATATGTTATTATATAATTATAATGTTATGTTTCTAAAACATGTTTTATGTATACTGTGCAGTTATACTTCAAATATATAAATATTGCAAACATCTGTCTTACTGTTAAAATAAATCTACAAATAAAAAGGACCACTAATAAAACTGTACAGCACAATGAAACATTTCATAATACATTTTAAATTGAGATAGTTAAAACAACTTCCTCTCGCCGCTTTGTCTTCGCTTCTTTTTTAAATTAAATTATTACTAAGCACTTTGTGACGCCCGTGTCCTGCCTGCCCTTACAAGAGTCAGGCTTTGATAAGTAGATTTGCATTTGCCCTGTGCTAATCATTTGTGTCATGGTGTGACCTTGCATCACTGAGATCAGTGATGTGCTCAGGGATTAATCTGTAGCTCGCGACTTTGTCAAACATAATCTTAAGCCTGAAAACATAATGTGAGTGTGGAGGGGGATTGTGGGAGAAAGATAATGTCAGATGTTTCTTCTGTGGTCAGTGACTGACACAAATTGATTCGTGGACTCAGATCCATTGAAATCAAAGACTTGAGTGTGCGTGCTCTTCTTCATAAGCATAACTCTGCTACCCCCTACTGATACGATCAGGAATTACATTTCTAATCAAATCACCCAGGATTTTCCTTTTAGTTCTTGTTGTTGTCTCAGTCACCCTCTTCTGGATGTATTTGTTACTACATCTATACAAAATGACAACTCCACTCTTGCAAATCAAGCATCATCAAAAGCCAATTCAATTTCATCTGCCCTGGCAGTGTGAAAATGGATGTTTGTACAGTTCATATTAACATTCTGATGTAAAACTGTTTCACTTTGTGTATGTGCGGCCAAATGCCTGACAGTGATGGACTATTATCATTTATTAGCACCTGCCCACAGAGAGTACAGAGGGGACTCTCTTCATCAAAAAAATTTGATGTTTTTAATTCAATATTCCTTTTAAGCCCCTCTCGACTTTGAGCTCCCCTTGCCACTGGGGTATCCCATTATTTCCTGCACAATTTTCACTTGAATGTATAATTAAAGTCCCTTTTTTCCCACTGTGTCAGCAGGAGGCCTTACACAGGGTCAATAGCCTGGTGATTTAACACCAGGGAGATGAATCCAGAGAGCCACTAGTATGCACGCCCTTGAGCAAGGTCCTTGTCCTTAATTGCCCCAGTAAAAATACAGTTGTTCCAATGTGCTCCTGTATATATAAAACACATCATATTTCTCAAAGAGTTATGTGCAGAGATCGTTATTAAAAGAACTCCAGCAGCAGTATTATCCTACTTTATGGTAGCAATAACATAAAGAAGTCTATTTTTCCCAGCGCAGCCATATGCAAAGTAGGGCTGGTCAGTGATTACTTAGTAATTCATCCTGTTATATATAAACTTCTGGCACACAGTTCAGTCCAGAGGGAGGAACAGAGCATAAACAGCATACAGTGCTGTGTGCTGACTGTTTGGATTCTTCTAAGAGCAGAAAAAATAATGTTGCACTTAACATTCTTCCCCTGAGGTGCTGCAGGAAAAAACACCGTCTGAAGCCGAGCTGGGGAAACAGACATGTATGTAAATGTACTCCTCCGCAGCACTGGTGCTTATTCCCATGGAGAAGATCTCTGAACTCTGCTCACACCCACAGCAACTTCACACCAGTGCGGCGTCCTGCCATGTGTCGACGCCAGTCTAATCTTACACCCCACACCATCTGCCCGCCAGCCCCCCGATTTGGAATCCGTCGCACCGTGCACACATTGACCACTTTGGGTGATGCCGAGTGGAGCATGTAGGTTATCAAGCACGACACAGGCGGCTCTTCTTCTTGCAGCAAAAGTACCAAAATATAACTTATCCTGAATTGATAAGTGAAGCTGAACAGCCTGTATAACCCCCCCCCCACTCTGACTGTACATAACAGAAACTGCATTCTGCCGGTTGCAATGTTTGCTCTTTTCAGCAGCTCTTTCCCACATCTGTTGCTCTTTTTCTCCATTTGTATGTTGCCTCTTCAAAATCAAGCAGCACACTGGCTCCAGTATCAGCCCTAGAGACTGTGCTGCTCTTTACACCCCTCTTTGCCAAAGTGGTTTGAACAGAGTAGCAGACAACGCTGTCCTCGATCCCGCACTGTGTCTGTGAACCACCCTCTTGCTTGAGGAGTTATTGATGCTGTACTTTCAGCCTTAATGCTCATACTTACGCTGTTGTTGGTATTCTGTATAAATAGCCATTCTAACCCATCACCACAAGCAGTAGACTATCACAAGAATGCTTGACATTATTTGAGCATGTTTTTATATTATTTTGCACTGAATTCATTTTGGGTAGTGTCTGTGAACCACCCTCTTGCTTGAGGAGTTATTGATGCTGTACTTTCAGCCTTAATGCTCATACTTACGCTGTTGTTGGTATTCTGTATAAATAGCCATTCTAACCCATCACCACAAGCAGTAGACTATCACAAGAATGCTTGACATTATTTGAGCATGTTTTTATATTATTTTGCACTGAATTCATTTTGGGTAGTAAGAATGGAAACATGGGTTTAGCTGGAAAAACAGGTCAGTGGTGGCAAGTACATTTATTCCACTAAATACAAATCAGAGGTACTTGCATGAGTAGAATTTAGAGGAAAATATTGTTCTTTAACACTGCTTGTTTGGCAATAGATCCAAGATACTATAAATTTAGATCTTGCATAAAAAGCAACAGGAGACCTTCTAGAATATGATCATAATTATAATTTATTACATTTTTACAGCATATTTTTATTTATTAAGCTGCCCCTATGCTGTTTTTGAATTGCACCTGGAGATTAGTTGCCCAGTGATGTCTTTTTCCTCGAATCTTCTATCGGTGCAGTTTGAGATGCGGTTCTACTGCCGGATATAAACATATATTATTTTACAGTCCCTGTGGAATCTTCCCTGAGGAAAAAAACACCAGGTGTTTAAAAAATAAAGAATAAACATGAAACTTTTTATGAATCCCGATAAGCACAGTACAAAGAAAAACTTCACTTCAAGTTGTTTGTGAGCCGATGTGAGAGTGAGGACATCTCGTCCTTCGGATCAAATGAAAACAGTTTGTTTGGCTGGAGGGTTATTTGTTAAATCGTGGTCAGGAGTGATGGCCAGCTGAAATAGATGTTGGGCTTGAGCCACATACTTCAGATTATTTTAAAGACTGAAAATGTAGATTAACTGCATCCTCATAAAAATGGTACCAACAATGAATCTCATGAAATCTTTACACTATAGACCTCATAGGTACATAATAATGTTTGTTATAAGGATTTTCATATCTATTTCCTTAGAATGTAAAAAGATATTGTTCCTGTTTTCCTCCTGAGAGGAACATACTGTAATTAAAGGTCCAGTGTGTGAGATTTAGGTGAAAGGGATCTATTGGCAGAAATTTAATGTAGAATAATCCTCATGATGTTTTCACTAGTTTGTTTCATCTAAATTGTATGAATTGTAGTTGTAGTTTTCTTTACTCCATAAAAGGCCCTTTATATTTAAATACTTTATATTTACATGGAGGGGACCCTCTCTACGGAGGCTGCCATGTTTTTTACATTAGTGCAGACTGAAATAACTAAACACCTTTTGAGTTTTTATGACAATTAAAGACTACCACAGGTTCTTTTACATGTTTGGAAGGAGAGGGTGAGGTGAGGGGTGTTCAGCTGCAACATGCAATTTCAGCACTAGATATCACTACATTCTACACACTGTACCTTTAAATGGAAATGCAGCAGCCTGTCTTTGAGTTCTGCATGCAACAAGAAGGCTGCAGGATGTGATCTGCCATGGAAGATGGCTCAGTCAGCCTTGTAAAAACACTGAGGCTTGGTAGAATAACAACATGTGTCCACAATCTGCACGTGGACAAGCACTGCTGCTGCTGTTGCAAATATTGAATTACAGCGCAGGAGCACATTGGCCACCCTATTTTAGCCTTGCTAATAAGCCCAACAGTGTTCCCAATTATTACAACTGTCAAGACCACTTCTCAAGGGCTACAATCTTGTTTTTTTTTTTAATGCAAAATGTGAGCAGCAGAAGGGCTTATTTGATTAATCGGTGCAGCCAGTGTAAAGTGTGTGGCAGACCCTCAGGGAGCAGGGCAGTGGGTAGGGAGCAAGCCGGCTGGCTGAAGAAGCACCTAGGACGGCTGTTGACAGTCCCCAACCTCATTAGAGGGCTAGTCAGAGGTGGCTATTTGCAGTGCAGTCTGCTGGAATGTGTCTCCACTGAATCACTGGAAGGGCTCTGAAGTCTGCTGGTGCGTTGTAGCCATGTCAGGCCGAGAGCAGAGCCAGGTTCTGTTTGTACCACTGCACTGTTTTGACATTAATTATCCTCCCAGAGCCTGCAGGCTGGAGCTCATGGCCGGCGAGAACTTGCTCTATGCTGGTGTCTTTCATTTCCGATGTTTGTTTTTAAACTCTTCCTTGGAACAATTTCTTGCAGCTTCGATGTTGGCATTGTCTATCCAGGGAATTTCCACTTTGTTTTCACTTCCTTCAATTCACTTTCAATTCAAAATGTTTTTTTCTGTAGAAATCCAAAATTAAAATGATTTATTTCACACCTTCATCAACTTATATGAAGCCTAGTTAGGATTTATTCTGCTGTGAAAGCCTACGAAATGATCTTTGTCCTATTCACTTCCTCTCGACTAACTGTAACTACTGACACTTTGTTGCATTTATACGATATATTAGCATTTCATTTCCAAGAAGCTGTAATACATTTGACGTGAGCGACTGTGTGTATATTTGTTTAGTCACGGATGACAGGCCGGGGTCATGGGTCATTTGTTAATGGGTCCAAGTGGGTCCAGACTTCATTAGTGATGCGCTGCAGACTGACACAGGCCTCTAAGAAGAGTGAATGTGAATGAACACAGCAGACACTAGCATCTGCACAGTACACTACTGTACAACACTTCCCTGGCTCCTCTCCACCAGAATTGGGTTGAGTCTCTGCACCACTGGTGACGACCTGCAGCTCAGGTAATGTGAAATAATACTGACAGAGCAATAACATTTCCACCCTCCCTAAACGGCTGCAGTGGGAGCGAGGTATATCCAGAGGAGCAGACGGGATGGTGAAAGCGGCACTTGGGTACTTATTTATCTCAGACTTCAATAAAATGAGTTGAAATAAGCCATGCCCACCTCGTATCCTCACTTTAACTGCAGCAAAGACAAATTAATGCAGCTTTACCCGGGAGAAGACGCATCACCAGTGAGTAACCTGTTGCGGGATAAAAGTACCGTAAAGCGTCGAGAGCCAGACGCTCTTTTTCTCTCTTTTTTTTGAACAAGTGAAAAATTGTGTTGTGATGCTCCCGGATTGCAAGAGTGAATACAACAATGCCTCAGCGCTCCCTGGAGAGAGAAACATTACACTATTTACGGCCCTGCTCCGTCCCAGGAAGCGACTTGAAAAACAACCCGTGTCACTCGCCAACAGGATGTGGGGGCCAAAGTGATTGGGATGCACGGCGCAATTATCAGAGCAAGGCGACAAGCAGAGGCGGCTGGAACAGTTCTCCACAGCCTCTTCAAACAGCCCCACATCTGCACAATGATGTAGAGGTGAGCAAAAAACAATGAACTCCAATTGGTGGAATAACATGAGCAAGTGTGTTTTATATCCAACAACACAGTCAGTGTTGTAGACACACCTTCTACTTTCATTACTTTATGAATGATTTCATTTGAAAGCACACTGAATAATAATAAAATAAACAAGATGTTAAAGAAACTGTAAAAATAGAAAAACAGCTTTAGGAGAGAAGGGCTTCTATAAATCAAGCCCCTCGTACACAAACATAAATATGTGGCAGTGACATAAAAATGGCTGAAGTAACTGAATTTATGTTTGAGGGCTTTGTGCAGCTGTGTTAAAGCTTTTCTTTATTTGTACCAACATTTTAAGCATCTTTAAGCCACAACACATCAATGTAATTTTCATAAGAAGCAGGGTCTTCAAACATAGAGAAAATAATAGCAGTCAGTCAATAACAGTCAGCATCAATCAGCATGCAAAAAAAAATTCATTACAGGTGTACATCAGTGACTGTAGATAAAGATGGACGACATGCCTCCAAATCCTTCTACTGCACTTAAACAAAGCCAAAATATCCCACATTCGGGTGCAGCCATCTTGCTCTCTGGAGTGACCAATCACAAGTCAGTTTCAGTTGTCAATCATTCTCCCTGTTTTTTATAGCATCATATAATTAATTGAAAACAAACCTTTCTGAAAAATGAATTATTTAAGATACATCAGTGTGAAAAAACAAGCTAAAATTACAGAACCCATCTTTGGAAAAATATTTATTTGGCCTGTACTTTGTGTTTTTGGACTGACCCATGTCCCACCCATGTGAGTGTATACTGCATTAAAATGAAGCCAAAGTTTGGAGCCAGGATCTGCACAGTAGTGATTGTGGAATGTAAAAACTATATAACTTTTTTAGTTTGGCCCATGTCTCATCTCATAATTCAGAAGAGGCAGGGTATATGACTATATAGTGCAGCCAGCCACCAGGTGGCAATAGCGATGTTTCGGCTTCACTTTTGGGAGCTGTCATCTCGTCCATCTTTATATACAGTCTATGGTGAGAGTGCGATGAGTGGCCCTCCATTACAGCGAGATAATGCATCATGAATAAATAACCAATCTAGCCCAGTATATACAAACTGACCTTACCTTGGATTGAGTTGTTGAAGCTGCAGCACCCTCAGCATCGCCACATCAGTCACACGTTCTCACACATGTCCTCTGATGCTTCCTTGTTAGCAATCAACACTTGAAACAGTAAAGGTTTCACGGCACACGTTATGTTTCTGCTGTTTTTGAGTTTTTGGAACCAACAGAGGGGAAATTGAAGTCCTTCTCTTTCTGTCAGTGTGTGTCTGTGGTGAAAATAATGATGGATGCTGTCAGGTGCGGTTCAACACGGTCGGACAGGATTTTCCTTATATTTCCTGAGGTTATGGGCTCTTGGTTTTGCAGTCTCTCACATATCCTCCACCTTACTGTGTTTCACGAGTGCAGGAAAAACAAAGAGAATAGACAAAGATGAGGGGGAGGGCTCCAGGAGGCTCCAAGCTGCCCATCGATGTTTGAACCAGGTTTTCCAGCTATGGCTGTCAAAAGGCAAAACCAGGAGTGTGAAAGTCCACCTACATCATCGCACTGCACTGCAGCGAACAAACAGACTGAGGTATGAGGCTTGTACATGCTACACTGAAGCAGAGATATTGCTCTGGAGCAATATCAACTTCCCATAATGCCCTTGGCCTTAGTCTCATGATTTAGTATTGATGCAAACAGCATTATTAGCATCATTAGGATCCATTATTACTAAACCAGAGGCCAAAGCAGATTCCACAATGTACAGCAGCAGAATTCAACGTTCCTCAGATGTTGCTCACTGTAACTGATCATGCTCGTGTGCACATATCAATGTGTCAAGCCCCTTGTCCTTGACTCGCACCGTGGAACTAATTTGTAGCTTGTGAGGAGCGTGCAGCCGGAGCCGCAAACACACCAATTAAACTGACATTCAGCTTTCTGCTCACTTGTATTTCAAAAAACAAGAGGGCCATTGCTCCACCGCCTGATGAGAGGGGGTTCACGTGTGAAATCCCCAGATCCCTGAGAGAGAGCAGAAGCAATAATTACTGGCCAACACATTTGATTTATTGTAGCTCCACATTCCCCTGGCGTGGTTATAAAATACTCCCAAGACCTGCTTGGATGTGATGCAAAGGAGCAGCATCATCCCACATATATATACTCTGGTGGTGCAGCGTGCTGTGTTTCTGGCTTCATATTACGACATGAATATTTAATCTTGCTTTGGGTTCACCAAAACTAGATATGAATGAACTCTGGGTGGGTTCAAAGAATATTTCATAATGTATTCAAGGGATCATCGATGCAAATTTACCTCTGTCTTTTTGTGAGCTGAGTATCAAATAGAAAGTGAGGGGAAGGGGTCGTCTTGGGACAGACAGATTGACGACATTATTGGTGAACTGAGAAGGGAAAAGGATTGAAGACAAACCTGATATCCCTCTGAACTCTGTGATTGAGTCCCCTCCTGGCACATTCTGAAGGCTGAGCCACTCACAAGCTTTAAATATCAGCCAGTCAATACGATGTCGAAATAATGAAATAAAACAGCAGCAGAGAAGTTGTGTTAACACGGAGAAGCAGGACAATGTCATTTTGAAAACATGATACAGCGTGTGGCGAGGCCTGATGCGGTCAAATTTGAGATCATTTTTAAAAATCAGTTTTTACCGGAAATCCTTCAGCAGCCACGAGGTAAGATATGTGATCTTAAAGAGCTCTGAGCTTGAATCAAACCTCACAGAGACATGGTGCTCCCCCAACTATAACACATAAGCATACAGTGTTTCCATTTATAACAGGTACAATGCACATTGTGCACATGGCATGTGTACAGTGGACATTTAACATGGCATATATAGGCGTTACCATTTCCTAATGGGTTATATATGCTGTAATCATGTAAAGGTTAGAACAGCATCAGGCAGCCTCACAGCTGGAGCGCTGCAGCGGCTGGTTTACTTTTGCTTCATGATTTGTAAGAACCTTTATATTCAATGCATATTACACAATAAATTAGGGCTTACAGGTTTTACACCTCTAACGAAACCTCTGGGTGTCCTCTCTTTTTGTCACCCACTAATACGTTTTACACTGGATTATGAATAAGTAGTTCACTTTCAAATGAAGGAATGTCTATGCTCTCTGGGTTACTTCACAATTGTGAGTACTCCCCTGCATATTTTGTGAGAGCACTTAATATGAAGTTTGTTACATAATATACAAGATATATTTGACGTGTAATTACAAATTAATGTCTTTTCTTGCATATGAAAATGTTCTTAAATAACGTTAATGGTCCTTAGCATAACATAAACATGTTTTTAATCATATCAAATATTTAAATAAGAAATGCATCTAAAGATGACAAGTCAGGACAGCTCCATACAAGTAAAGCCAAAACTTCTCACTCCCCCCTGGTGGCTGGCTGCGGTATATGTCATGAGCCAAGCCATGTTATGGGACAAGAACTGAACTAAAAATTGCAAGTACATGTCAAATATTTTTTTCCCAATAACAGTTTCTTTCATTGTAGATAAAACCTACTTAAACAATTTCCATTAAACTATACAAAGGGTGGATCCTTTTTTTCCACATGTTTTTTAACGTTGTGAAATAGAGCCTTATCCTTGGTGGAGGTTTGCATTCTCCAAATGCCCCTATAGTTAGTTTCCTAATAAGAGCTGAAATTGATTAGCATTAAGTTTGGCAGGTGTATTGAAACCAGTGCACGAAGTAGCCCCCGGACTCAGGATATTTTTGCATCATTTTCTTATGGTGGGAAAACATGGAAAAGCAGCATCATACACGTTGATGCTAAAGTATGTCCATCCTACACTACATGATAGACCTGTTTTTAAATTCCCTCTGGCTTCCCATGACTTTGTTTTATAGACTTCAGACATTGACTTTTATAAAGCGGTGTGGGTTTTTTTTTTTTGATGACTCCTGTTTGTAGATCCTCTTTGTACATCTTTCCATGCTGCAGTCATCCAAGGATTTTGCTTTGTCTGTTTGACCAGCAGAACTTTAACCACAAAAATGGCTTCGTCTCACAGGTCTTATCCCGACCACCATAAGAATAATGACATTTTGGATGGGTGTCATTTTAAGCTGGGAGAACTTTCATGTCTTTTTATCACCATCTCTGCTCTGCAGGCATCGTTTGCATCATTTTCAGATCCTCACTCAGTTGCTTAGAGGAGCTCATGGTTATTGAGTGTTAAACCAAGGTTTAAGAAGTTGGAGAATTTATCAGCTCTGGAAGTGTCATCAGCTGAGAAATTCATAATGACAATTCTTAACCTGCCTTATTAATCTCTAGGTAAGTGTCTATAAGTCTCTCAGTGTTTATGTGTTCAGAGTGTTTTGCCATTTAGTGTATTAATGTTTATAGAACGCTTCGACGTGTATTTGTTGCTCAACAAAATATTGAATTTGCTCAAGGTTTTCACAGTGTTTTCATGATGAATTTTGAAGGGGAAGCCATAATGTTAATCAACAGGTCACATCACTTCATGAAAATATGTAATTTTGCGATATTAAATCTGCTCATGGTGACTACAGTGTAACACAATGTTACATTTCTGTTAAAAACACAAAAAGTCAACATTTTGCCAATGTCAGGGTGGAAGTCTGGAGTCAAAGTCCTGCACTGTATAAAATATAGTGCTACATTCGCTCCAAAACTGTTCCCTGTGAACCAGGCAGCAGTAACATTCGTCAGCACAACATAGTTAGGAAAACAATTTAGCAGCATATAAATGTTGTTTCTATGAGACAGGGTTGAACGGAGAAAGAAGGACTTCCTTAAGAAATTAGCTAGATTTCCATACACATCAGATTTGTAAGAATATTGTGAAGAAAAATATGTTCTGTCTAAATGTCCTATTTTATCTTTTGCAGCACATTTCAAAATTTCACAAGTTTGGCATTGTAACATCATTTGTCAAAAGTGTGTCTTTACAATCCATCCGTACCTAATTTAAATAAATTCTTGCAATGTTGCTTTCACAAGACCAAATGTTTGTGAGGTTACAGTGACATTGACCTTTGACCAACACATTCTACTGAGTTCATCCTTGAGTTCAAGGGAATGTTTTTAACAAGTCAGAAAGAATTACCTTGAGGTGTTTGTGAGATATCACAAGGCAAGAAACGTGTTTTGTGATGTCATAGTGCCCTTGAGTCTTGACCCTGAAGTCTAACAGAAACGGCCATTATACAAACATATAAACTGCTATTTGCTATGTTAACATATGCTTACATGAGAACAAATTGTCAAACAGCTGCATGTCATTTGAAGGATAAAAGCTTAGTTTCATGAGAAAATAATGATAAAATACGTCTTTATAACATAGAGTGGATATGAAGAAGATATGTCACAGATTAAAGGGGGGTATGATCACTGTGCCTTTTACTTCTTTATTCACTTCTTGAGCAAAAAAAGGCAAATGGCATATTCTGTGTATGATTTAAATTACAGTGTGTCATTTTAGTCGCAGCCTCGTACGGGTTTGTGGTTAGTTTAAGGGCTCAGGTCATTCCTCCCTAACGAGGAAGTGATGACCACAGTGCATAAAAAAGCACTGGACGTCGGGCTCCAAGCTCTGCGCTGATTTAAATTCCTTCAGCGCTACAATATAATTCAGCTTTCATGGCGACTTAAGGTACTGGAGCGTGCACATTTCTGACGGAGCTCATGTGAGGTTATTATAACGACGTGGATTCTTTCTTTCTTTTTTGGGTTTCAGAGCAGATTGTTCTCTCTCTGTCTCTTCTATTGTGGCTTCATATTACAGATGACAAATTTCCTCTTGCACCTGTCTCCTTTTCTACCACCTCAGGTTTACAGAGAATAATAACAGCTGTCATCAGTTTTTAGCAGAACCATCTCAGCAGAGCGACTACACATCTCCAGATGCCGACGTGTCCTTGATTGAGGGAGACTGGAGAGATCGAATGGTGGGATTCTTCAGTGTGTTTTGATGTGGGTGCCGGACTCTGTTTGTGTTTCTTAGAATCTGAAAGCTGTGAAGTGAGAGACAACATAAGTGAGGCTGTATCATTGTGATACAATCAAGCTTTGATTACTGTACAGTTTTATTACAAACATCAAGTGACCGTCAGCATCACACAATATGCTTGTTGTGCAATTTCTTCCCCCAGCGAACAGCTCAGTCTCTTCAGTGCCTGCCTTTAGAAATCTCCACCCTCATAAAGACCAAACAACATCTTAATAAAGGTGAGATGACCTTTTCCTCAGCGTTGAGTGCATCATCTGAGTGCTACACACCTCGGCACACAGTGTTTTTTGTCTGGTGTCTGTGTTATCATGAGGATGCTTAATTTGCTGCCGATCAGGGTAGTGATGGATGCAGATGCATTGGCCTCAGGAGCCTAGCTCACCCCTGCAGGTGTGGTGCACTCAATGCAGTACATTTAATGGCATATAGCCTCTTTAAAGGCTTAAGTGCAGACTATAAAAATAACATTACAGTGTTTGCTTTATAAGCACCTAGAGCATTAAATGTGCTCGTGCTGGTGTTAAGTAGGCACAGTTTACTTTTATTGAGAAAGAGTTCAGTCTAATAATCAATATGAAGCATGGGATGACCTCTTCAATTAAATGCCCAAATCCCCTGAAAGAATAATTCTCTAAGATTGTTAATAACATGACAATAACAGGAAACATTCTTCAGAGTTGTTTTTAATATTGATCGTCATCTGTTTAACCTTATTGAGGAGGATTAAAAGTGAGAATAAAGTATCATCATAAAGTTGCACAGTGACAATAATCCTGACAAACAGATACATTCTCAATACAATATTTATTATATATAGTATACAATACAATATTATATTTTATCCCATCTATGAACCTTAAAGAAAGTATCAAAAATAAAGAATATATAGAGAAAAACATAATTCATGTATCTACCCACTAATTCCACAAATGTCTATCTGTCTGTATGTGGAACATTAAATATTCTGATGGTTGCTTAGCAGCCCTCTGAAATAGCCAACATATAATCTATGGAAAAATAACAGCAGTTCAGTAAATCATTCAAACTTATATAAGATTCTCATCCAATAACAGTAATAAAGCAAATCCAGTTTCATTTTATGGAAAACACTGACTATATATAGTTTTCATTGAAGATAAACCAGGTAGGATGAACCCAAAGTTCACTGCACCATAGACTGTGTATAAAAAGCTCTGCACACAACGTCCAGCACACAAACAATAAAAAGTGACAGTATGTTGTAGAACTATTTGAGGAGGACTCACTCATGAAAAGGAATAATGTATAAATCAAACAGGCATGTTGATACCGGCCACTGCACTGGTGTGCAATGAAATGTATGCTCAAAATGCATCTGGTGTTATGATCTAAAAACTACATCTTAACAACATACCAGTTTTGATATGATTATATTTACAAAAAAGTGTAAGTTGGGAATGTGAGTGTATCTGAGCTGTGTATCATGTGTTATATTGGTTTGATGAGGACAGGAATATCACTGCCCAAAATTTTTTTGTACAGCTGCTGTTTTAGTCAAGATACAGTCATTTTATTAAATGTTGCCTCAAAAGTTTAGTTCCAAAGCTCATTTCAGTCCTTAGCAACTCTGAAACATAATTTACAACTCCAATCCTTCACTTGGAAAGTTCTACTGGAGAAGTGCTTAACTGTCTCTGAAAACATTTGAGAATCTACAATTCAATGAGAGCTGGGCAAAAGCTCAGATGAGGACCATGTCAAGAGGTGGAAAGCTCCAAAACAAGTTGGATTCTGAATGGACCTTTAGTTTATCTTTGTGAAAGCTGTTTTCAAGGCAAACCGTGAACACTGGAATAATAATAATAATCACAATGTAATAATTCATTTATTCAACACTTTTCTTATTGGTGTAATTATAATAATAGTAACTGTATTTGTATAGCACTTATCTAAACAAAGTTACAAAGTGCTTCACGAGAAAAATAATAAAATCCATGGCTAGAAGAAGAATAAATTATAATAAAAGGTATTCAATTCAGTAACATTTTTTGGGCCACGGAGCAGTTTAACCATCACATTAGAGCTCTGTAAGAGTGGTTGTTGCAATGAAAATAATATTTTCAATTGTACCTTGGTGTCATCAAGTGTTTCAGCCTATTAATCACAATTATAAAGAGCTTAACAACAAGAAGTAGTACAAAAAATAAAACCTGACAAGGGAGTTGACTAAAAGGGTATTGGCCACATAAGAGATAAAGTAAAAATGGCTAAAGCAAAAAAAACAACAACGAATATATAAACAAATGCAAATCAAACATTCCCAGGAGCTTACATAAGGATATTTGAAAAGAAATGAAAGTAAAGAAGTGTGTCTGGGTTCAATGGGCAGAGAGTTTCTAAATGTGGGGCCTCTTATACAATGTTAGTGCATGATCTGTGGTTGCTTATTTGGTTTAGCGAAATGCGTGATTTTTTCATTGCCTAATCGTCCCTTCTGTATTGTTTGAGTTCACAGTTCTGATGCTCAAATATTAGAAAAGTGTAGAGAGTGTTGGTTAGCGGCGGTTTGAGTCCATTTTTTCTCCGTGGTGTCAGGTTTTACATCAGTGAGGACAAGCGATGGGATCAGACTTTTGCTAATTTGTATTCCAGTTAAAATAAAACACTGTCACACATAAAGTATTATATATAAAGTAAATATGATGCATCTGCATAATGTTGAAGAGCGAAGTGAAGTGTTCAGAGACAACAGAGCCTCATCTTAAAAAACAAGTGTTTCATCCAAACTTTTCATACACAGTAAATAAGACAGGAAGTGATGAGTTAGACATGTGCGATGAAGTTCTGGATGTTAATTGCATTTCTGCCGTTTGAGACAGACATGTAGGTAAAAGGTTGGAAGAGATGTAATGGTAATACTCACCAGCAGATGTGTTTGTCAAAACAAACCATTATCTTTTGAATGAAGTCTGGTGCATGTTTTTCAAGGGCTCTGTTAAGACATCCAGCAGCAGCAGCGATCCTGCTCTTTCACGTGGCTCAGTGTATAATTAGAGAGTGAGCACAGATGCAGCTCAGAGGGAAATTAATATCTCACTTTCATTGAAGAAATACTCATCGATTAAATTTATGATAGTGCTCGGATTGTTGTTTACACATTAGCCGCCGTCGTTAGGACGACAAAGTGCATCCCTGCTCTTACGATAGTAATTATTCCTTTATTCTACTTGTCGTGTAAATTGCCTAAACTCAAAGTTATGTTGACAGCTGCGGCACAATCACACAACATGCGGCACAATGTTTAAGATGCAATCAGGAGTGTTTGTGTCTTTAGCACACAAGGTCAGTTTTCATTATCATTTTTTAAACTGATAATTTGTTATTTATAGTTTTAATAACAGAGTAAACAGACTGCAAAACAAAGACAGGTGCCATATTCCACTGTACAGCCACATCCTGCACATAAGAGGGAAAAAGAGAAGCGTGAGCACAACAAAATCACAACAGAACAATACAAGACAACAAAATGAATAGAACACACACTACACATTGGTAGAGTTCTGTTCCTTGTTCATATATCTCAGTACCAGATTTCATACATTGACAGATTCCTCCACACTGTCCTCTTAATATGCACATGTAGTTTCCTTCTCGAATCTCAATTCAGAGTGGGGGATAGACTCAAATTTCCACAGTATCAAAAATACATTTCTTGGCAATTACCATACCACATACAGACGCTGGGCTGATGTTATGGTCCTAGTTCTGCAACAGAGCAGAGCATCAAAGTCATGCTTTTTCCGGGTCTGGAGATAAAGTGATTTTAATTACATCAGAAATTGAAACCTGAAACAGCAGAGCGTTTTGATCATGTCCAAAAATGATGAGCAAAAATGTTCTGCTGCCCCCTGACACCTGTCTCACAAAGGTAGCAGTGCAGGGAAAATGTGCCGTTGAACTTTACCGCAATGGAGTCTGTATATTACTTTAAATTGGATAAGTTGCATTCTGGAATTAATAGAGCAAGACTTCACTCTATTAAGGCGTTTGCCCCAGATGTCTCCATCGGAGTGCAGCTCTGCCTGTCATGTGCGTTTGATTTTGTGTGTGGATATATCCAATCTGCATGCACAAACCCAACAGGATCTGAGACTACATGTCTTGCATCCTCTAAAATGTATTGTCTTTAGGAAGTACTCAACTATTGATACTTAACACAACTGTTAGGACAATTAGGCAAGAGAAGTGTCTGTCAATGTAGAGATGTTTCATGCACGGGACACACAGCTTGTTTCTGTGCTGTTTTGCCATGCTAACTGTCCATATAATTCAAACAAAAGTACACAAGAATAAAAAATCCACTAAGATGAACAAACACTCCTTTGCATTAATCTGCACTTGAATTTTTAATTGGCTGGGTTCTCCGTTGCCACATGAAAAGTTAATACAACTCGGCAAGGAATCACCCCCTTCAGAGTAAATGAGTAGAGTTTCAGTGAAAGCGTCCATGTATGTGTGGGTTCTGTATAATGGTAGCATCTTTAAATGATGATGTCAAAGACATGTTTACCTGATTATGTGTTTTTGGAAATTTGCAGGACATCCTGACTTGGTTCCAACAAATGGATGGCGAAGGCTTCTTTTTCTTCTTCTTTTGATCAATGCTTTCTCAACTTCCTGCAATTGGTCCGAAAGAATAAACAATCCCCATAACGTTTTTTCAGACCATGGCTCAGTTTGATCTGGAGCGAGTGCAAATCTTTTAGTCAGGCTAAATTTTGGTCTGTTGGTCAGACCGTGGTCCGAGGCTCCTTTAACACTGGTTCTTTAACGTGGAAAAGTGATGTTCCTTGAAGGCAACAGCAAGTCTACATGTGATGAAGAGAGGGGAAAAGAAATAAATCAGAAGATTCCCTTTTTTATAGCAAGCTTCTCCATTTTTTAGATTGAACCAAAAGGTTATAAAATGATCACAGTTATGCTTCGGGCAAACTTTTAGGCCACTAACAAGCAGTGTCCAGTGATAAAAAAAAAACCCACACTATTTAAAGAAGACATAAAACAGTGTTGTTGTTGTATTTGGGTGACATATCCACTGCCCAGCCTCGACACTCTTATTTTTTATGGTGCTACAAAAAATGGCATATTGCTTCCTTGGCATCGATTAAAGGCAAAAGACATGAATTATATCCTAAAGAAACATAAATATGTGGAGACTGGGCAACCATCACGACCACGTCCTTTGTTCAGCTTCAAACCTCAGAACATTCACACCATTGTTTTCTGCCATTGTTGCTCAGCAAGTGTTTTATTTCATGTCTTTTCTTCTTCGTTTGCCAGCACCAGTAAGTAACAATGATCAAACATAATAGAACTGCTGTTGTTTTTCCACACTAACAAATGACTTTGCGGCTGTTGGAATGATGTATTGGATGAAGGTCAGGGCCTCAGTGATATGATATATACCTCAATGATATATATTTCTTCTTTTAACTCTTTTTCTGCTGTATAGAGAGAGCTGTGGACCGACATGTGTTATACTGAATCCACTACACCTTTATTACCTGGGTTGCATGATCTTATGAAAAAAATTGTGCCTGTGCCGGTTTCTCTCTGAATCAGACCAACTTTCCAATCAGGTCAGCTGTCTTTTGATTTGACGTTTGATAGAGGTCACAACTCCTGACTATTTGCTTGACTAATGAACAATCTGGCTCTCCAATGAGGGGTTTGGATCCTGGCTGTACTCGCTACTAAAATAAAACTTGAATCTATACTGCTGTGACATAAAACTTGAATGAACAGATGCACCTTGTTACTTGCATCTTCCTGCCATCTGTGGCTCCATATTTTTTTTCCCTTGTAAATTTACACTGCCTCTATTCTTCCTTTTTCTCAACGTAGGTCAGAATGCAGTCTGCTTGTTTGAATGAGCTTTATTGGAATTGTCACTGAGTAAAAACTGACGGTTCCCATTCAGAGTAAGCAGACAGTCTTTGCCATTCAAAGCTACAGTGTAAGTTCACACAATGTACAAGATAAATAATAGAAGAGGCTCAGGGGCGAAGGCAAGGCGGTCCCTAAGAGGGGGGGGCACCAAATTTACACCAACAACGACCCTACCCCTGCCACCATGGGACGCTCACCAGTAACAATATTTACCGATAACATAAATACAAGTTGACACAAATTGTCGTGTGCAAAGCCCGGCTTCTGTCGTGCACAGGAGAGTCTCTTCTCTCAGTTTCTCTCGATGGCAGCTCCTCTCATGTTCAGTCACACTGCCACATTCAAACAGGGGAGTGATAACAGTACTAACTGGAGTCATCTGTGCTAAACACTCCCCCGGTGCCACTGGAGGTGTTCTCCTCAGTCATGGAATACTGTGGAAAGCCCCTACCATCAGGTGACTGCATCACTTCCATGGGCAGAAACACCTTGACCAGGCCCCATGTCACTTGCTTTCTGCAAAAAACTAGAGTTGGGTTAAAGACAAGAACGTTTAAATGAGTGTTTATGATGTTCCTGGGATGTAATTGGGGTTTGCAGGTACATTTTACCACTTCACTTGTATGTATGTGTATAAACTGTATGCATTTTGTTTATAATGTTGATAATACAAGATAATAAATCTATCTATATCTACCTTGTGCCCTGGGTTCCCAAAGTCCCTTGCAAAGCTCTGGTAGCATGTGCTGGTCTTAACACTCCGTGCATCCTTAGGACTGTCAAGGCCAGATTCAGTGACGATGACTCATCTCACCAAACGTGCTGTGTTTATCAAAGCACAGGCTGGAGGCACAGTTTGCATGTTAGTTGTATGACTGTTTCCCACAGTGCATCTCTCACCTCTTTGCATATGTATTTAAAGGGAGTATTGCATAAATTATTGGTCAGCACTTTTAAGTTTTGATGATCATCTTTTTTCTAAGAAAATTCTACACCAATGAAAAGCAGGCGTAGCCACAGTGTCGTTGGCAGTGGGGAAAATGCAACTTTATCTTTATTTCGCAGCAACTGCAGAAACAGAAACAAATGAACATATCGATTTTGATCAATTTTAGAGCAATAATTAATGAACCTATGTGATTATTTTGTTCTAAACAGCAGACAGGGAATTGTGTCTAGTGATGTTAACTCCCTACTGTCTGTAACTACATTGCTCTATTAATAAATTGAATGAATTCTATACGTACAATGAACCTTAATCTTTATTTTAAGATAAAATTGCCATAGTCACATATTGTTTGTCAAATCAGTATTCCAGTGATACAGTGCTCTCAAATATTTGTAATATTATGAATTACCCACAAATATTTTGGAAAAAAGATGTCATAAAACCTTCACTTTCATTTGTATGAACTGCTCATGGATGACATCCATTGTGTCCGAGGTAACTTGTGACTGGGCCCTGGATCTTTATCCTGAATGACTGAATGATTAAGCAAATGCAACATCTTCAGCCCACGCCTTCATTTACATTGTGTTTGTCTTGTGATGAGTAAGAAATAAAGGACCTTTCATCTCTCGTCACAATCTGATGTAATGTAATCTGAATGTAAAACGATGGCCACAGAGAACAGGTGCTTTGAACATCCAAGAGCAGCACACGTGATAAGGCTGCTATACCTCAGGGCTGTTGCATTCAGGATGGCCTCAACACAAAGACGTCAACACGAATCAACAATATGGAGAAACAGAAAGAAACGCACAAACTGCTCTTCATCTGCTTCCTTTTCATCTCCTGTGCCGGTGCAGGTTACCTCAGTAGGCCGGCTGCTGTTTCAAGGCAGACAGCTCATCAAGATGAGTGAAGTGTAGGGGCAGGAACTCATCCACTCGCTGGCGGAGGGGGGTCTAACAGCACGCTTCCTGTCTCAACTCTACAGGAATAGTATCAGACAATGTATAGAGATGTATTACAGGAGTTGGACTGACTGTCTTTTTAGTGTACATCATGTGGTCCTGCATGAACAATGTTTATGAGTTCTATCATACACCACAAACCGTATGTGCATGTTTTTCAAGTGTTTATTAGCTACATTCTAAATAAGAAATAAATAAAAATGTAGTTATGATACGTTTGTGTTGGAGGACAAAAGACCAGTGGAGCTTCTCTTTCCTCCTCTTCCTCTTCATCACATTAATGTCACATCAGTCCATATCACTGATTTGACTTCTTCCCCTAAATCCTTCTGCCTTATCTTTGCAGATCCAGGATCATACAATATACCTACTCACATATAATAACAATATTGGCAATACAGCTATCTTTACAATTTAAATTTCTGCTCCCTGCTTCTGGGCTGTCAGGTTTTTTTCTTTTGTATAAATACTTAAAACTTAACCTTATTACATTTGTAAATACATTTACAAATGTATCCATTTACATTGTCTTTCTCATTAATATTGTAAATAATGGGTTGTTGATCTATTGCACTTCTGTCTGTCCTGAGATAGGAATCCCTCACTTGTAACTCTCTGTTAAAAGCTTTTAGTGTTTCCTCACTGTTGCTGTGAGGGTTAAGGATGTTACACCTCGTTAAGCCTTATGAGACTAACTGTGATTTGTGAATAAAGGCAATACAAATGTGTTGTTTGGTTGATTGAAACATTTCATTAGCTATAAACACAGTTTCTGCTGTAGTGAAACATCACTATTGGCCATGATATTTGCTCTGTAGCTTTTCTTTTTTAGCTGCTTGATTACCTTCAGCTCTGGAGCTGGGGGTCTGTGACGTCTGGGTTGGGCTCTAATCAGGGTACCATAAAAACTCTGATGAGCTGCTGATGATGCAGAGGATTCCTGGCACACGGCTTCTCTGGCTAAGAGAAGCAGGAGGAGCAACAGCTGCAGCCTGGGGTCAAGCTGATGGAGTCTGATATGTCTGGAAAAGTCTGGCTGTCGTCTTTCGGGCTGCACAGTGCTGAGGTCCTGACCTTCATCCAAAGTTTGACCATCCCATCACCAAGGCTGCAGATGCCAATGGCTCTACAGCAATATATGTGTTAGTTAAGACCACCAGTATCTATGGATACTGCAGCTTTTAAGTGCCCTCACAGAGGTCTACAGCTTTGGCCTCTCATAATGGTATTACTGAAGTTGTCAGCGGTCTCTCTGGGTCACTCTGAAAAAGACACCAAAATTAAGGGAAGTGCCCATGCAGCACAAACGCTGCTGGCGTGCTACTGTGATGAATCGGTGGGCTATTTTCAGCGGCGATCCCTGCAGCGCGGCTGGCACCGCGCCACCCAGGGGTCGGCCTGACAACTTCAGATGAGGGCCCTGGGGCGGGAGGGACGAGCTGGGCAGGGCTCTGGGCTTGCACTGGGCCGCAGCCAGCTCTCTGAAGTGGTTCCTCCAGCGTAGCAGATGGTGGACTATGTGAGCTGGAGCTGTGCTCCCACAGCTCAGTCAGCCGCTCCGAAGGATACAAGCAGCTGGGCTTTGAATCATCCCGAATCATCTGGCTTCTGTTGCTGCAGGTCCCACTGGTGAATTCAAAAGTTGCTCTTCCAGATGGAAAGACAGACAATGCACAATATGTCCCGGTACACTCCACGTGACAGAGCGGGCGCCTGCCACAAATGAAGCAGCAGGAGGAGGCCGCAGATCCTGAACAGTGCTGAGCGCGGTAGTCCTTTAACTTTGCTGGCGTCTAATGCACTGTAATCACTTAACAGTATCGTGTCTGCACGTACAGCATGATTTATTTGACAGCTGTTTCTTCAAATATTTCACTGCAGCCACACCGAGATCAAACTGGCCTCCTGAAGTGTGCAGTTAGAGAACAGCAATAATTAATGTCCATAAATTAATCCTCGGCTTCTACAGTTTAATAGTGAGAGAGCAGCGACTGGCTGGATGTTATGATTATGGTTATGAGTCCTCTCCCTGCCTCTGTCTGTACCTGTCACCAGCTCGTCAAGGGCAGCTCGCACTTCACACCGTACCCGATCTGGTGTTTGTCACTGTGGGAGTGTGGATGTGCGTGTGTGTGCCTGTGAGTGTGTGTGTGCACAAGCTTTGGAGATTTAATGAGGCACACCTGGCCCCTCATTCATAATGGAAGGCAGATTTCATATTAATTTGGTGGCGGTCTCAGTGTCCAGGGTGATGTCGAACAGCTGTACTGATCCACTTACGGCTGCATAATGTATGATATCTCACATTTATTTACAAAAAAAGCAGTGGAGGTCTTCATTGTTCAAGCAGAAAACCACACAAAGGCAGCTTAGTCACTAAAGGCTGAATTAAAGTGTTAATGAAGAACAAAACCTTTCAACACAAAAAAAGAAAGAGGGCCTGGAGGAAAATGTTCTTCGAGTTCTCGCTCAGTGTTTTCTTTTTCCTCCCACTGAAGCATCTGGTGGGTGGCTGGGGTGAGTGTCAGTGTAGGTGTAGGTGCAGACTGAAGGTAGCTTTTGTCCCTTGTGTGAGTATGTGCATAGATCACGTTTGATGCTCTGTGCAGGAAGTTACTGCTCGCAGCCAAGAATCTGTCTGGCACATGAGCCCTTGTAAAAGTACGTGTTGATTTCTTCGTTCCTTTCTTTGAACACTTTGGTTTGTGTTTGTGTTATGGGTCCAGGAATCGTACCACAGCAACAAACACATGTAATTCCTTGAAGATACAGGTGAAGTTCAGCAGCGAGAAGACACAGAGCATTTGGTTTTCAGTATGCATTTTGCTTTTCAATCAAGTGTGGATAGTATATAGCTGTAGCAGTGCCAATTACACAGCAGTCATATGTGCAGAGTCAAATATATAAACTGTGTTATGATTAAAAAATTAGAGCAATCAATATCAATAATAATCTTAAAATTGATATAATCCATATGTTTGTGATGTTATTGAAAGTATTTGTCCATTTGTGGCATTTACACAAGTCTGCACTGTTATGTCAGGCACGTAGTGAGATTACTTCAGTTAACTTGTCTTAACACCCACTCACTGAAAGATTGGAGTAACCAACGATTGTACATTTTCCAGACTACATGAAACAAGATGCAGTAGTTCAAAGAGGTTGAAGTGTGACTTTCTCACTGTGCCACATGTTCCAACTCTAATTCATCTGAGAACACTATTAAAACATGATAAAATGTGTTTTTCTAACTAACGAGCCATGACCACGAGGAAATTTGAATCTGCAGCGAACCATCTGGGCATCTGGGTTTGAATGTGTTTGGTCGTATAGTCGCTCCAGCACTCGCTCTGAAAATGAGTGTGTGTGAACTTCCCAACTTTTATGAGCTTTGAGAGGATGCACTTTGAGAAGGTGTCATTGTGGGTTTTTTTGTGTGCATGTGTGAACAAATCTACAGGCTCACAGCTCCTACAGCAATGTTCTGTGTGACCTCAGACTGGTAAAATGTGAAAATGTGTTTTCTTTGAGCACATGCCCAGATGTTTTCTTAAAGACGCAAATTCCATTGTACAGGTAGTCAGACATCTTCCTGCGAAAAATATGTTTGAATTAATCACAGTTCCATGTACGCTGATTCAGAATGACTCATCAAGAACAATTACTCCCAGAGCAGGATAGTCACAGTTATTATTACGTCTTACAGTATGTGCTCGGTGCAGTCACGTGGAGCAGCACCTGTGTTCAGAGGCTGAATCTGGATTTAGTGACAGTTTGATTCAGGATACTGTAGCAAACAGATTATTCCAAACAAAAGACCCACCAACAACTAGAGACTGTGATATATACGGCCATATATACAGGTGACATCACATTACCTTTGAAAATGTTATGAGTAACAAAAAGAGAATTAAAAAGATATTTACATTTTAAAGACCAGAATAAGACTAACACGAAGCCCATGGCTAATATGTAGGAGTCAGCCTTTGATATTAGTGGAACCGCAACTGCAGCCCACTAGTCAAGCTGCTTAAGGAAGGTACTATTCTTTTATGGTTATTACCCACAATGGTATTTTCAGTTATCCTGGATAATTAGACCACTGCTCTGACCAAAAGTTATTTGGAGGTATATCATTTAATTTACTCTAAATTGGACCATAATTTACATCATTGTTGAGGAATTTTTGTCCATCCTCACACATACTTTACATGCCAGTATATAATATGTATATAATCGTGCCTGCCTCGTTCCACAGATCCCTTCTTTCTCTCCACAGTCCCCAAGGTCAGGTTATAGATAAAGGACCAACCAACAGTACATTGTAGTGTCTACATTGAGGGACTTTCATATCTGACTCAGAGCCTCAGACAGAGACACCACCTCCAACTGTTTTGCAAATTTCATCAGTGGCAAGATGTAATGACACAATGTGATTTAGGAATGTAAACTTTAGGCTTAATTATCCACTCTGATGCAAACACCTACATGTAACATAGAGAGTGACAGCAATTCTAGCCATTCATGGATGTACTGTTAGAATAGGTGTCACAAGTACAGGAAGATATATGGGGATGCTGTGGGAGACATCTTCAGTCTTGGGGGCTGACAATGTCTCATGTTACTCTGTTAAAGTTTGTATATTGTTCCATCCTCTGGTCTCCTTGATGCATCAAATCTACATTAAAATATGCTGCATAAAACCTCAGCTGCTGCTGAGTTCTCTTTTCACCAGCTTCCAGAAAGTTCTATAACAATCACGATGTATTGAAGACCCAAAATAATCAAAGGCTAATTCAAGATGTATAAAAATGTGCCTGAAATTGGTGAGAAAGCTGCTCCACTTTCGTCAAAAATTTGTTGTGCACAATTGCAGAAACAAAAGGAACTACAGATGTGATCTGGTGATTTTCTCATTATTATTTATTCAATAATTATTTGACAAAGCTTACTTTAGGAGTGTTCATTGGCATTAGTGTCCCCTAGCCTGTTACTGTAACTTTTTGAGAAAAAGAAAAATGGAGATAAAAAATGTGCATTCTTCTTACTGGGTTTCATGAATGTGAAGCCAATGATGTATGTCATCTGTAGTGAAGCTGTTGTGTGTCCACAATCAACCAGATTCTGTTTTCTTCACTGATTTCTTTGTCAGTATTTCAAAATGAAACTGAATCTGCTTTGTTTCTGTTGCGTGGCTTATATAAGTTATAATTGAATGTTGGGTATTACCAAAGTCTGTTTAGCAAGCATCACAATCTTCAGATCCAAGTGCAAACTAATTCAGATTTAAAACACTGTAATTGAAGCAATGAAGCATCAAAAAAAATAAATAAAAAAAGCAGTTTCATAATTTTACATTATGTAAAGGGGAAGCGATTCTGTGAATGTTGCTTCCATGACAAGGATCAGCACCTGCAGCACTGACACAGTCTGATATTGTGAAATACAATCAAAAAATCAAAATTACCTGCCAGGCCAGATATTATTGCGGTCCGCCAGTTTCTGACTTCTGGTCTATGGATTGGAATCTTTTATATTATTAGCTGTACCTACGCTCCACAAGGAGTCAAAATGTGTGCTGTGAGAAAGGAGTAATATCTTCATCAGTTAGGTCTGCACACGCAGAGAGCTTAATGTTCCAGACAAGCCCAAGTTGTTGTGCTTGGAGATTTGGCGAGTGCCCCAGCTCATGTGGCCCCACTGACTGAGATGCCAGATGAGAAATATCATTACCCAGCAGCACCAGGTCCCTCCCACCTCCCCCACCTTGTGGCCGCTCACTAATAATTTTCCCCTGACTTATTATCCTTTGGGCACACAGAAGAACTTGATGCATTGCCCACTGTCACATAACAGGTAAAATATTTATTTTGTTGGTTTTGCTTTCGGTTTGTGCTGCCAGGGAGCGTTGATGTATTATACAAAGGTCTCTGCAGAAGCAATGCATGACAGTGTACAACAAAACGCTTTATGTCTCAGAGTGAAATATGATATTGATTGATACTGTGGTGTGTTCACCTGACAGTGCACCATAGGGCTGAAGGGCAGAGGGCTTCTTCTATCAAAAGTATGGTAACCCTGGGAGACTTGGTGGTAACAAATACAAATTTGCAAAAACGCATCTCCAAAATGACAGTGTTTTTCAAACTAGATGCCAGATACACACTGGAATCACTGAGAAGTGAGTGTTTTTGACTTGTTACATTAGTGCATGGAAGACATGTAGTTTGAGGCTTCCAGTACGACACACGACATCTGGCAGGAGAGAACAGTATCACATTCTTATTGTCATTGCTTTGATTCACAGGATTATAAACAGGTTTGAAGAGCAGCTTTATCTACTGTTTCATTCATACATCAGACTTACTCTTACCCCAGTTTAGATACAGATATGCATAGATAAAAAAGGGAGAGTATCTATCCATCCAGCCACTTTCTCTACTCCCATATTCCTCTTCAGGGTTATATCAGGCTGGAGCCTTTCCCAGCATGCCCTTGGTGAAATCAGGAGAATCCAGTGGAAACTTGAATAGCACACGCACAAAGCGCCACTGGGCTGGGAGTTGAGCCGAGGCCCCTCACGCTACGGGGCAACACTGGGAGCCTCTGAGACACACTATGGCACCTCTGGACATTTTCTGATTTTGTTAATTAGCTTTTCTTCATCTGTGTCTTGGCAAACTCTGGCCTACTTACCATAATTATAAAGAGTGCCATGATCACGACACAATCCTCCTCAAAAAGCAGCTGTTTTGGTGTTTTATTTATCCTCTAAAATCAAATTAAACTCATTGGTGGTGACAGTCATTTAGTCACTGTTTGTTTAAAACAATTGCATTCCGAATGAATTTGCCCCGAAGCTGCAACAACACATTTCTGCAGCTCCACTTAACAGAATTAAAAGAATATAGAGTATTTGTTTCAAATTTTACTGCGTCAGACATTCGCTTTAAAAAAATGCTTTCTGCTTTCGCACCAATCCTCCATCACCCACCATCTTGGCAGTTGTTCCCGGACTGAGGCATTACACAATGGCACTGCTAGCAATCCCAACATGTCTTGTTCTCAAGCCAACAAAGCAGATCACGAGCAGTTTTATGATTAGATTAGTTTACATTACCACATAGTACTGCTCCATTAGGAATATGTGTAGCATAGTAGATGGAGAAATTACATTCATATCACACCATTCCATAGGTTATCCTTTATAATCAGTGATCCCTTAGATTTTAACCATCAATATGATCTTTCTTTCACGAGACAAGTGTCATAATTACCTTACATTAACCATACTGTTACTGTATGGTTGTTTTGCAAAACCACAATACAATTGTCTACGTTTAAGTCCAATTCCTCGGCAACTGAGAGGCCATGGAAACAAGCTGTGAACACAACACTGACCCATCACCTCCACAGGGCAGTATTAGCATTCGTTTGGACGTTTTGTTTCTTGATCATTGCAAGTCCATTGTTCACTCCTTCCTTTTAGCTCTGTTTTTGCTCCCCCTCCAGCTCCAGCGGGAGATGGCAGGCTCATTAGCAGCTAAATGTTGCACTTTGTTCGCTCCGGTCTTAAACTTTGTCTGTCAGCTGTGTGGCTCTAAGTTGTAGTGCTGAGCAGGTGGTGTACAGTGAGTCGAAAACAGCTGCCAGCTGTGGCGGGGAAAGGATGCTGATGAGAGTGAAGCTAAACATTAAAGTTGCACGCCATGAAACCAAAACAATGAATTTAAAAGGGACCTGCAGATTTTGGTGATGATGTGGATTCATCACCATGATCAAACCTGAGAGTTTAATGTGAGTTATTTAAGGGGAGCTCTGAATCATCGCCATTTTTGTTACAGGTAATGGATTTACATTTTCCATACAATGTCTCCACCACAAAACGTGTGCAGTGTCTGTCCTAAACCTGCTTATTCTCTTTTCCAGTGTTGAGCTACTTCAGAACAGTTCTACAATATACTGTCACATTTTATTGTTTGTGTCCTGGACGCTGTGTGTAGAGCTTTTTATAAGCAGTCCATGGTGCAGAGAAGACTTTGTGTTCATCCTGCCTTGTTTTTCTGCAGGAAAGATTTGTAGTCAGTGTTTTTCAGTATGAAGAACTGCAGCAACAAAACAAGGAGACAAATTGGCAAACAGGGAGTGATGATGTGAAAGTCATTCTCACTGTGTCTGTGTCAAACTGATATGGTGAAATAAAAATAATCTAATTATCAAAATGATCTGGCACAGATTTTAACCTGGGGTTTGATCCACTTACAGACCAATGCTGTACGCTATCTGAGGATGTATGTTCAACTCTGTCCATATACTTAATGCACACTGCCCACACTGACGGCTACAGAGCGCTGTTGCCTGTTTATTCCGTTTTCATTAATGTTGAGCATGTCGCGTCTTTCACCAAACTCGGCACTGCACTTAATTAAGGAAATTAGAGAAAGACGTTTGTTGAATTAATAAGTTCCCGTCACTGAGTTGGTGCACAGTGTGTTTGTTGTGTGTCGTTGTGCAGACAGACGCAGATGCCTGCATAGTTTTTGTGTTTGTAAGACAAAAGGAAAAAGGAAGGAAAGTGATGACATGGAGAGAGAGAGACACAAAACAAAGTCTTTGCAATATCCTTCATTTGATCATGCTGCAGTGCACTTATATGTATATATGTGCTTGTATATAACATGTTAACAAAGTGTTTCTGGAAAATAGGGAAAAGCCACTTATCAGCCCCCTTTACAAATTCATTGTTGATCCACTGTTAATAAGAAAATATTGAGTATAAATCTTTAACATACTACACATTAGTAAGCAGCGTTTATTTTTAAATGGATGTTTGACAGGAATCTGTGTTTTAATCTCTCAGCGAGTTCCATCAAGTGGTTGATCAGGCAGGGATCTGGGCAGTGACACTCACTGGCTCCACAACAGGACGACATGTGTGTAGTATGACAGTACATGTGTGTTGAAGTGCTCAGAGCCGCTGCCAGGACATCCTGGAGCTAACTCAGGACCCATAGACCAGTAAATCAATGATCCTTTAACCGTTAATCAATCACAACTCACTCTTCTTCTCATAGGACCACTGTGGCTTCATTACCGTTCAACAATTAACACTGCCAAGAGAGTGATTGGTAGACTGACTGCCATGATTAATGGGACTATAAAATGGGAGGAGGTTCAATGAATTCAAATTTAGGTGTTAATTAATTACAGGAAAGTAATTAGTTAATTATAAATGAATATTGGTTAATTATAGAATAGGGTTATAGTGTTTGGTTGCTTCCGTATGACACATATCAACATGACTTTGATGGGTCAAAGGATTATGCAGTTGTTTTTATTCATATCTTACTTTACTGAGAAGAAATGTGTCTTTTCCGTTGCGATCCTGCTCGGCCTCGGCAAAGACGTGAAAATCACAATAGTGCTGGATCTGTCCTTTTCCATCCTAAATCTTGTTAAAGTCTGTCACAAATCAGTGAGCCTGGTAATTGCTATTTGTACTCTCTCGTGCCTGGTATCAAACTGTTTTCAAGCCCTACACTTTTTTGCAGGGGTTGGATTGTTGCAATTGATTTTTTTTTTTTTTTTTAGTAATCAGTTGTTTATAACCAAACAAACGGCATGGCTCCAAATGAGATCCTAATTGGAAATTATTGTCAAAATGATGAATAGCAAATTGTATCCTAAAAGATGAGACGATGACACCCTCTGTGCACCATTGTCCCACACGGCATGTGTACAGTAGGCAGCTGGGAATGCTTTAAAATGCCAAACACAGATCCCTGTTTTCCATACATGTGTCTAGCTAGTTACAAAGGTTAGCGTATTGAGATTTGAGAGTGATCTAATAAAAGCTAAAGAATAAATAAAGTATTTTATCAGCTGGCATGACTTTATCTCTATTTTTTGTGGGTGTAAGGTTCTGCAGGACAACACAGGGAAGTCAATAAGCCTGGGTCTGTGTTCATATCCTTCTGCATCCAGCCTTAGTGCATTGGCACAAAGAGAACTCATTTGTGTCTCTGCCAAAGTGCTAATCACGTGCTAAGCCTGCAGCCCACTTCCCAGCAACGAAAAAAAACATGATGAACATTGATTAAATTTTAATACAACAACCTGCACCAACACTGGAAATTCATGTAGAGGTGAAACCCAAAAACTCTAACAACAGTCACAGGAAACCAGATCTGCAGCGCGCCTCGTTTGAAGTCAGACGTGGTTCTCAGGCCGTGGGTAGATCTACAGCATAGAGGGTGGTGTATTACTAATGTGTTATTTAAAGTGTAACTTCACTTTTAAGTTTTAACTTCCCCTGGATATTCAAACAATGCAATTGCTTAGAGGGTGTTTACTTTTCGATGTATATACATATATATATATATACCCATCAGCCCTATGGTGCAATATGTATATGAATGTCATATCATAGAGGCATCCCAAACAGTTTACATTGCAATGTGTGGCTTAGTCTAAGTGGGTTTGAGACACTAGGATGCCTTATGAGCCATGTTCAACCCATAAATGTAGATTTCTTTATACATTCGGTCATAAATGTGATATTAAAACCAGTATGGATATATTTCATCAAAGTACAGTTATATAATGTAGTTTCCATGACAAAAAACACATGTAAGTGTGTGGTATCTTTTTAAATATGGAAGAGGATGAACTGCTTTTCAAACCAAATATTTTCTAATGTAGTCAGGCCACGAAGAAATAATAGAGGTTCTCTCTTGTTACGGTTTGTGTATCATGGCACAAAGACTGAAAAAGTGAGTTTTTTCATTATATGTCCACTTTAAGAGGTGAAAAAACTTTCACTTGTTGTGGAATTAATCTCATTTACTACCCTGAGAAAGGATTTGGGTCCTTTTCTTACTGACCTTATAGCCACAGTCCTTTGGAGCAGCCATTAGCAGTTTACAGCAGATTACTGGTCACGCTCACAGAGTTTATCAGATATATTCTGCTACAATATGACGGGTTTGTTGTGTACATTGCCTCTGCTGTAGGGAGTTTGCTCCTGGTATTGCTTTACAGCAGGCCCCTGTGGAGATTGAACACCCCTTTATCCTTTAGCCTCAAGTCGCAATCAGATAATTGTTTCTCAGAGCAACCATCTGAGACTGCAAAACCATGTAATCCCCCCAGTGCTGCTCTGATGGCGCTACAATAGCAGAAGACGGCAAGAAACTCTAATGGTCTCATTGTGAGCTTGTTTCTGAAAAGAAATGCTTCTTAGAATTGCTTGGGTTAGGATCGGAACCACAAATACTGAAGTCATAGTGACGATTCACAAAGATGAGATTTATTTTTTTTTTACAGATTGCACCTTCTGTATATCCCAGAGGGCGTTTTTGTGGAAGGAAGGAATTGTATCCGTCAGCTTTTGTTGCAGTTTGAAATGGATGAAAAGTCTAATTTCAGCTTCAATTAGCCCCCCCCCCCCCCCCCAAATCGGCTTTCGCTACTATGTGATATCCTGTTTTTGCATCATGCACTTTTGCACTCCTACTCTGAGTTTGCCCTTGGCATTTATCATTACTACATTATTTGTCAGCTCCCTGACTATGTCATGTCCCTGCTGTGCCATATGGGAATTTCAGTATGCATGCAACCAAAACAATGTTGTTGCTATGTAGGCTGCCTTACACATGCAACTGTAGATAGAGCACCAGCATCCCACAGCAATATGGTGGTATTTCACAGGAGAATGTGAAAAGAAAAACTGTGAAGGAGAAGAGAAGAGAAAACCTTTACATTGACCTTTGGAGACAGACACTGTGAAATCACAGCCATGGCATTTCAACTAAGCCAAATTATATTTAGAAATGAAATGACTAATTGCAATAGAGAGCTCCAATTCCCACCTCTCATTATTTATTTCAGCTAAATCATTACTCACAATAAAGAATTGATTGAAAAATATCAAGGATTTGCCCCCCCTCCCTGAGAAACAACCCTCCCAAAAAATCTTCGGTTTAGTGGCATGCTATCATCCCCTGAATGCCTCTTTTGTATGAAGGAGGGAAAAAAGAGCACTGTTTGCATTCAGGTGTAATTTTCCACTTGTCTTCCATGGTGAATAGTCTATTTATAGACTGAGCAAGCCTTGGCTACTTTTCAGGGTTTCTGCAGTTTTAAGTGTTATTATTTCCCACGGGCAATCAATTTTTCATGAAGGCTTTTGGTTGCAGCCCTTAATGCCTTTAAAAGCATAGAGGGGACAAAAAGCTTTTCCTGCACGATTGTTTTTGTTTTTCTAATTTAACTTCAGTTTTAAAGAGGAAAATTTGCTGACTACTCACAGCACAAAAATTTAAAACAGGAGGAGAAGGGTTAGCGTGGAATTTAAACTGCACTGGCATACAAATGGTTTTAATCAATGTCTATTGGATTCAAAATTGCAAAGCTAAAGCCCCTCTGTGACCTCAATTCGATGTGGTACTTGAATAGTTTTTGTCCATCTCTTTCTCTTTTTGATGGACACAAATTATTTGATGGCATTTTGGTACTAGTTTAGCAGACAGAACACAGTGTTCATGTAGAAATGAATGATTTCTCTTTCTGTAGAAATCAGCCAAGGCCACCTCCTCCATCTCGCAGGCATTGGTCTGTCTAACAGCAGCAATGAGACGTGCAGTGCTGTGTGCTCGTCTCCAAGGTGTCAGTCATGTTACAAAGAAACAGTGTCTGGGTGAGCACCACTTCCAGCCTTGGGCCGTGCTCATGCAAGTTTGACAGAAAGGTGCACGTGGAAGTAACTTGCTACCAAGGCAAAAGGCTGAGGTTTTATTAAGGGGGGTAAATGGACTGAATGTATCCGCCCATACACTTAAAACTCTTCTGGGTCAAAATTAAATATTTACCTTCGCCGAGGAGGTTATGTATTCGTCCATGTCTGTTGGTTGGTTGTATTGTTTGTTTGTCAGTAGGATTAGACAAAAACTACAAAAACTATAAACGGAAGGATGGCACATGGGCAGAGGTGGGAACTCAAGTAGACTTTTCAGGTATCTGTTCTTTACTTAAGTATTTATTTTCCTGACAACTTTTTACTTTTATTCGCTACATTTGAACACAAGTATCTGTACTTTTTACTCCTTACATTCTCAAAACTGGATCGTTACTTGTGTTAACACTTTTATGCATGAAGCACCTCTCGCTCACTTGCTTGCCCCCTGCCTGAAGAGACGCGCAGGCCCTCGCGGTGTGTGTGCTGTTGGGGGGGCAGTGCAAGACCCTAAGCGTCCGGAGGTTGTTCGGGCTGCCGTGGTTGAGCGGCTGTACCGGTAATGATCCCTCCGCAAGTTCACTTACGGAAACCTTGTCACGACTTTTACTTCCTCTAGATAGACAAGTTCGATCGTCTTCTCGGCGCTCCGCCAGGGCTGTGACCGACTCCGGCACGCCGATCCGAGGACCTCACTAAACCATCCAATCGAAGGGCGGTGTGTACAAAGGCCAGCACATTCCCCATCCATTTATTCCCTCTAAAAAACTATCCAGGTGCTCATGCAGGACCTTGGTTCAGTTCAGTCTTTATTCAGTCTGAAATTTGGCAGCAAACTAGACTGTGTCCAGTGATTTTTTTCTCTGTACCAGCTCTGAGCAGGTTGTAAACAAAAGAGTAAAATGATCCTATTTTGTGTGCCTAGAAGTTTTTTCATTTTGCCTATTAGTTATCGTGTTGAAGTTAAAAATGTTTACTGAATTGTACTTAAGTACATTTCAGAGCCTGTACTTTCTTAATTTTGCTTGAGTAAAGGAGTTGAATCAGTACTTCTACTTTTACCAGTCTTTTTTTTTAATCAAGTATATGTTCTTTAACTTTTACTTGTGAGTACTTTTGCTACCTCTGCACATGGGCCAACAAAGAACCAGTAACATTTTGTGGGGGATCTGGACAAAGAGGCAGATGCAGGAATTATTTAATCTTTTTCTTACATTGGGACATTTGCAAAAATCTTTCATATCTAGGGGACTGATATGTCTATGAGTGAGTGCAATTCCGTCAAGCTTGATTGAATTTAAGGGGACTGTTGGACCTTGGCAGCTTGTGCATTACGTTGAGTGCCACTCTAGTTATCAGAAGGAATGAAAGCCTATTAAACCTATTAAAATAAGATCCAAGTTGGAATAAATTGGAAATTACTCTTTGAATATGGTTGGGAGCATTTTCCATCATAAGACTATATACTATTTCTTTAAGATGAAATTTGAGGATGGTGTCCCCCCCGCTGTTTAAAAATTATGTTGGAATTGACTTTCAAAAAATGTATATTAATAAATTACAGTTATTATTCTGTGATCATTTCAAAACTTCTATGTGGCTCAAAACAAAGGTTTTGACACTGATGAGGCTGAAAAATTAGCAGGTTCCCACACATATGGCAGATCACAGTCCTATAAATTTTAGCATGTGTGAGATCCAAAGGAATGGAAGCAGAACAGGTGCAACAATAATGCTGTTGTTTCACTTCACGACGCTGTAACGTTTGCTATCACATCATTACCAGGGCTGTCACCTTTGAGAAAGTCAAGTTCCACCAAATTCAAACTAACACATAATCTGCTGGAATTTCAATTTGAATGCAACCCATGTGGAGATGTGGTGAGACTTGACTTTTATATTGTGGCTCCATCCTGAAAATCCTCTCACAAAACAATGTTAATATCTCTTTGAGAAGCTTCTGCTGAGGGTTCTGAGGAGCGGCCGGCTGAAAAGAGGTGGGGTAGGGTTGCACATTAGCTGTCGGTGGTGTCTCTGCTGCCTCACTTTGGTTGCCATGTTGGCAGATTGTTGTCACTGTAGACTCTCATCGGTAGATAGACTGTTTCTGTTAACAGGCTCATCTTTGTTGGTTATTTTTCCCTCTACAGTGAAGAACTCAGAATGTGTCCATTCAATGGTAGAGGTTTTAGTTTCATTTCAAAGTGCTTTACAGTTGACTGACAAAACATAGAATGTTAAAAAATAATTTAAAATGAGATAGAAATTCAGACTAAGACACTAAAGTTTCGCAAAGCAATCAATAAAATAAAAGACAACAAGCACTGTAACACCTTAAATAGACAGTTAGCATCACATTTTAAGCAGCAGCTGACTGGGTCTGGTTTTCACAAACGGTGGCTCATCTGAAAAAAAAAAAAAATCTTGTCCGCAGACAGTAACTTTACTAGTTTGATTGTCAACATCCATCGTCACTTCCACTGTTGTTGTGTTTCCATTATTTGGACTTTGTTATGGCTCTTGTGTTGGTATTTTCCATTCATGTGCTTCGAAGAAATGTCTCGGCCAGGAATCAGATATTTTAGTGGAAAACAAATATGTTTCCAGTGAACATCTTAATCATACATAAAGTTATCAAGAGTTAACATAATGTTATGTCGTCTTCATTACCAATCATCTTTGTAAAAAGTTCTCTGCAGCATCACTTCTCTCTCAATTTTGCTGAGGCAGACCAATTACCTGTAAATGTAACTTCTTAGAGCTGGGCCCCGAGTTGGAACAACAGGAACTAATGCGTGAGGATCGGCTCGGGTCAGCCACATCTCGCATTGCCCAGACAAAACTCCACACTATGATTACAGTGTTAGACTGCAGGGGGGAAAGAGTGACGGAGAGCAGAAGGCCATTAAAGAGAGAGACCATCTGAGAAGGAGTGAGATAAATGAGATGGAGGGAGTTTTCAAAGTGATTCACGTGACAGAGTTGCAGGTGCAGCAGTGGAGCTCAGTGCAACCAGGCACCAAAGGTGACACCACTCCTCCTCTGTTTGGAAAAGGGTGGATTCGATAACCCAGACAGTCTGGAATTCATAATGTACTCTGATGAAAAACTGTCAACTGCGAAAGATAGAGTGGCTATACAGGGTTTCCACAGCTTAAAAAGTATTAAATTAAAATCAGTGAAACTAAGATCTTACATTTTTTTTAATTGACCACAGTATAACATTTGCAGGCGGTGCAACTATGGCTGATATGAAAATTGTCACGACAGTATTCTACCATAAATACGTCTTTATAACTATAGTACTGAGACACTGCCAGTTCTGTGTTTCTAATCACGAAACACCGATGGGTGTTGGTTTCTTCTACGCTGAATGTTAAGTGTTCATGTGGGCAAGAGCATGACACAGCGCCACACAATTCCCAGTCTGGCAAATCAGTGGTCAGCTATGGAACTGCAAAGAACCCAGTGATGCCTGACAGTATTGTCTCTCCATTCAACAGCATAGTCTCTTAACACAATCAAACGACTGTAAATTCACAAAAGAAGCAGTGTGAAGCAGTTAGACACAGTGATGTATCATTTATATTCATTTAGGCTACGCTGTAGTTTTAGACAAAACACCACTGTTACGCGGGAGAAAGAGATCTGCCTGTTGGAGGCAGCGCACAGACGCTAAAGTCAGCGAGTAACGCTGCTCAGCTTTTATGGACACCAACGTGACCTTGGCACTCCAGGTAGGAAGCCTGTGTTAATCTCTACTGTCCCCTAATGGTAAAACCTTCTTGTTTGGTCGTGAGGTTTCAGTACAGGAAAAGTGAGCACTTGAACTTTGTGCGACTTAATAGTCATGTGATTGAAAAACAAGTTTTATGTTCAAGTCAATGAAGCTTCATTGGCAGATATGACCATAACGTTGTACAGCAAACAAACTGATAAACAAACAGACAAATAATAATATAATATTAGTAAAGACAGCAATAGTAATAAGTTATAAGATAATAGTAAATGAATGGGATATTAACAACAAAGAAACATGCACAGGTGTGTGTGTGTGTGTACATTTTTTCTTTCAGGAAGTGTTACAATGTTACCCTCACTCGATGTTATTATTCTGATATCATATTAAGTTTAATAATAGAAATAGTTTCAAACATTTTTGGGACTTAAACTACAATTATTAAGGTCTTCAAATGCATTAAATTTGACTTTAAAAATGATGCCAGAACCCTGCAATATACATAAGCTTTTTTACATATAAGCTTTTTTGCAGGGTATTCCTCAAACAGCCCACTGACTGTGGGCTTGCTATTATATCTTGTAAAACAACGTGTGACTTTCCATGTAAAATGTGTGAAATTAATCTCACAAGTTGCTCTTGTACCAGCTGTTACTATAGATTTTTGCTTATTACAAGAAGTCAACTCTCTCATTTATACTTTGCCCGTGAACACCACTTTGAATGAGCTCTAAGTTGTATCACTTAAAACTGGAAATGACTCTACACTGAAGAAGCCTGTGATTTATATCATAGAACCCTAGTTAAGAAAGCGGCATGAACACTGACAACTCTGCGATGTTGCATACCAACATTTGATCAGAGGCGCTAAGGCTCTGAGATGTTTACGTATAGCCTACATGGGAGTTTGGCGTGGGTGTGACAGTTGCAAAAATCCTACAGCAAAATGTTTTTTCTGGAGTTCGGTGTCGTGCTTGTGAATCATTGCAGGCAGGCATTTTTATTCAAATATGCCTGTTGAGGCAGTCATATTCAAATGCTAAAATAAATCTTCCCTGATAACGTAACACAGCATGCAACCATCATGAACATATCAGTGAAAGAGATTCAGCTCCGGGGGAAAAAAAGATTCACAGCTGTTTAATTTTTCAGGACTCATGTCAGGTCTGGAGTGATCATATCACTGGGGCTGTGCGTGATAATAAAATTCACATCTGAAGAACAATGTCAAATGATTAATACAACAGATCCAGTTGTGATTTGTATGCAAAAGATACAGTAGAATGGCACCACGCTAAATTTTCAAAAGAGATATGAATAATGACAAAGCAATGAGGTGTAGCACGGTATGTGGTTTCCTTTACAAGTGCTTATATAGATCTATCATTTTGTTCTCTCTAGCGTCTCTTCCCTCCATCTCCTCACTTTTGCTGTGAAACAAGACAGCTCTGCAGCGCACGCAGCAAACCCACGGCGGCTCCTCCTTTTCTCATTTTCCTGCCATCCAGCTCAAATTGCTGAGCTCTTTCTCTATTTCAGCTTTCACAGTAAATTCATGTGCATAGATCAGAGGGCTGCGTGGCCTCAGCTCTGTGGGCTAAAATGGTTGTCCACTCCCGTCAATCTGATGTTGCGCCTCGCAACTTGTTGTATGGGAAGAATAATGAGCACATTCTTGGATGATGCTGTGAGCATGCCAGAGGCAAATCTGCCCTCCATGTGTCTCTCCAAACATGTACACTGTGAACAAAGAGAGCCCGGAAGTTTACCAAGTGCACCAAGGGATGGTGGACATTTGGGGAAATTATTACACTCAGTTTCTTTCATGTTTATGTGCTTTAAGAGGCTGTAACTGGTAGTTCTGCTCTATCAGATGTTCTTAGGGTGAGTAGAAAATACAGTGTTTAACAGCATGTGGAGAAACTTACGGTATATAAATGTGCCTTTGGAAGCTGAGGTTATACAGATATATTTTGTTATGTGACCTGTGCATAAAGATGAATGACCCATCAACACTTTGCACTCACCGTACAAAACTGAAGATAAAATATCCTGCATGTGTCAGGATATATGCTGGTGATGTCATTTTGAGTTTGCACAGTAGTTATTCAGTATCAATGTCCCATACACCAGCTTGACCAATCACAAATCAATCTCAGCTGTCAATCATGATGTCTCTCCCTGTTTATAGTATAAAATAACAAATTCAAACCAAACGTCTGAGAAACATGATAGATATGACACTTGATGAATCAGACATATGTGTGATTAGAACTACCTCTACCGACAGAAACCTTCTTGGGGAAAAATGTATCAAGCAAGTATGTTGAATTTTATACATGAAGGAGGCAGGGTTTATGAGCAACTCTGCAGCCAGCCACCAGGGGAGGATCAAGTGGTCGTTCAAGTCGTTCATCGTTATATACAGTTATTGATTGTTTCATGGTAATATTTGAAATGTGAACATAATGAAATTGTTTTGTGACTATAATTCTAAAATCTTCATACTCCATAGTTTACCGCAATGTTATATTGAAATGAAGACCGCTGTGTGACTAAAGTCAACAAACAAAACTCAGACATGAGCCATATTGATAAGATTTGTTTCAGCAGTCCTTCTTACAGGGACCCTGATGGAGCAATATCTTGATGATGTGGTTCACCTCTTAATTACATCTATACAGGTGACAAACAGCTGATTCGATGTAAAACCACAAGTGGCAATTCACCAAGAAATTTAGAAATGCAGATTAATAGAATAAAGAACCATCAGATAAAGAGATACAACTTGGGGTGGCTTTGACTCAGGAGATAGAGCGGGTCGTCCACTAACCAGAGGGTCAGTGATATATGAATGGGTGAGTGTGACTTTTCCAGTTAAGTGTTTGTACTGTTGTTTGGTGCTGAGCAAGTAAAGTCCATTTGAGTTTTTTTATATGTAGACATTAGTTTTCAGCTACATGATGTGGCTGGAAAGAGCTGAGCAATGACTTTGAACCCTAAATCCCCAAAACAATGAGGTAAAAGAAGTTCAAATGGTGTTTAGTATTGAGGGAAACACCAGTAGGGAGTAATTCTTTGTGGTTATATGATTGTGAGCGACATTTTTAAGACTCGCGCTATAGGGTACCCATGACACACCAAGATAATAACAAAACTCAATAAGAAATAAAAGCCTTACTGCGTGTTCAAATAAGCAGAACGTGTAAAGTACAAAGCATTGGCAGGCTGTCACACAAAATGTAATTACACAACAGCCATGCTGCCTGTTCTTGAATAACCTCCAGATAGACAGATAAATATTAGCATATGAAGATTGCAGGGCTCCACGTACCCTCGGCCATATAATAAAAACAGGCGCTCTTCCACAGTACGATATGATGACAGAGCTGCGATCATGCGAATGTGAGAATATGTTGTGAATGCACTGCTGGGGAGCCCGGGGTTGGATGTGACGTGTGCTGGGTGATTGATTGTGTTGTTATTGCTAAGGACTCTCTTCCGGCTGCCTCCGGGACCCTTTTCGATCCATCCACTGTCTGTTTGTACTGCTGCTCATAAATTTTACAGGCCGTGCTGGAGCCTACTGGGAGCTTAAACAATTGCTTTATTGATGAATTTCTCTCATACGAGGAAGACCACCACTCTAGACTGACACGGGACATTTCACCAACCCAAAATTAATACTGCTGTTTTTTTGTTTAATTTCTAATTTAAATCTCTTAAGTGCAGTGAGGCTGTGTAGATGACGGCTTCCCTGGTGTTCTTTATTTACTGGCCTGTTTCTGGTCTCTAAAAATGAAAAATTTATCTTTAGATTGAGAGGTGGTTTAAGTTGTTTGCGAGATCCAAGTTCTTCCATTACATACCCTGTGGAGAAATAAATGTGAAACCCCAACATTAAACAAATAAAGCCCCTGGAGTTAGCATTAGATTGCTTTCACTTAAAAGTAACCTCAGACTCTCAGGTCGCTCTGTAGGAAACGTAAATTAATTACAGAGTTGTGCGACGGTGATGTAAAGCAGGTTTTGTGCGTGGGGGGAAAAAAGAGCGATGCACAGATTATGGTGTGTGATACTATTCATGGGTGCAGAAAGGCATATTTTATGGGGGTACTTTATGTTAGTGGGAGGATTATTGTTATTGTTATTAGTCTTATGCTACTAACCTACATGAGGGAGAGCTGCGGAGATACAATGTCACTAAAGAGAGAATCCTTAAATGGACACCAGATCGAGCCCCGACACAGTAACCTCTTGAAGTCAGCGAATCAGCAAAGCACATGGCTGTTTTCAAAGAATAAATATTACAAAGAAAACATGTTTAATTCTCGCCAGGATCAGCTCCAGGTTCCTGGTGAGTCAACCGGGGGTTTGGGAAATGGAGTACTGAAATATTTATCAGAGTGTTGCATATTCAGCTGAGGGTCCTTTGTGCGTGCTCGTGTGATCTTTCACAACACGTTCACAAATTAAATATTTATCGCATTTAAATAAAAAGGCGAGTGCCGGGTCTCACCGAGTGGTAGTGTATGTGTGTGAGTGTGTGTCTGTGAGAGTGTGTATGCATGTGCCTGAGTGCAAGAGGGGAGAAGCAAGCCGTGTGCTATCTGGGATGATTGGTGTGGAGTCCCAGGAGGTGGGGGTGTGTGTAGCCTGTCAGGATGGAGATATGCGACTCACCTCCCTATCTACTCATTCACAGAGACTGGAATCAGCCTCAGCTTAACCAGTGCGCTGTGGTGACTGAGGGGGCTGCAGCAGACACAAAAAGAGCAGTGTGCCTGACCTAATGCTGCAGTAAGCCACCACGCACACAGCTGTATGTATGGAAACAAACTGCATCGCCAACCGAAAAAACGTCTTCTCTCTCCTTCAGTACATTTGGAAAAAAAATCTTTAACGATGTACACATTATTGTTATGTATTTATCAAACAAATTAGTTTTTGTACCGTTAAAGTCAAATGAAATGCTCGCCAATGTCCTCTGTAAAAAAAGATGCAGAGTTTCCGTGTTCTAAACAGCATGGCAGGTGGAAAAGACAAAGTGTATACATTAATGCTAATGCTATTGTTAGGAAAACCCTGTGCGAGCAATTTCTGTCACCGAACCAGTGTGCTGACTTTATAACATTTCTTTACTTGCACCACTGTTTTACTATATGCTGTACCATCCATCTATCCATTATCTATACTGCTTATCCTTTGAGGATAGTGGTGGGGAGCTGGAGCTAATCCCATCTGACATTGGTCGGGTGGCAGGGTACAACGTGGACAGGTCACCAGTGTATCACAGGACCAACATACTGAGACAAACAACCATTCGTCTAATTATAGTCTCAAATTAACCAAATCCATGTCTGCATGTCATTGATTTGTGTAAGGAAGCCAGGGTGCACAGAGAAAACCCACGCAGACACAGGGAGAACAGCCATCTCCACACAGACAGACCCAGGATCTGTACTGGGAGCTCACTGCACCACCATGCCGCCCATGCGTTAGCATTTCAATAATCATGCAGACAAACAAGGACACATGTGACCTTGGAGTCATGTCGCTTCCTGCTTGTGAGTGTCATCCTCTCAAGGGACCACTAGTTCAAGACAACAGTCACTGGGTCAAGGACAGGCCAAGACAGCAACAGTTGTAGCAAGCGTCTTTACAAATTACCAGGTTGCAGTTACATCAGCCTTTGTAGCAAGGCTCCCAGAAGCTGAGTTAAGAGAATCTTGGGAAATTATGGGAAACTCATTGTGTCATTACACAGTATTTATCACTGTATGTAGGCAGAAGAAATAAAAAAATAATAGGTGAAACTAATATTGGATCCCAAAATCCTGTTTATTAGAGCCAATGAGAATCCCCAGTGTTGTGGGTAAATAAGATTAACGCGTTACAGTTTCTCCTCGGCTTGTTGCTAATTTCTAAAGGCCAAATGTCAGTGTGCTACTTGCTCACTAACGACACCGGAGTGAGTTTTTAAGCACTTTTCAAAGTCAACAGCAGCAGGGCCAATTTAATTACAGCTTGTTGACACCACATCCTTTCTAACGTGGCAGATGACTTTACCGAGTTTTCCAACATATGCACTTTCAAGCTAGGTACTGCACGTTACCTTCAAAGCATGACAAAGCATGAATATGGCTTTTCACTGTTCCCGGGGTGAACTTGAAGTGTGGGTCACCTCGTGCTGTGAGGAGAAGGGAGGCTGCATGGGAAACGCTCAGGTTCTGCTTTCACAGTGGCACCGTGAGCGGAGCCGACCCACTGCGACAGAGACATCGAAAATGAGCCAAACATAATTAGCATAGAAATAGTCAGCATGTGGGGTTGTTTTGTGTGAAAAATAATACCTCATCAACATCAACAACCGCTATTACAACAAGACAGAATGCCTCCATTGATGAGTGCAGCCCAGCATGAAGCAGGCTGTAAATCACCATATGATCCCTCTGAGGTTTGAATCAGCCTCTTATTTCCGACAACACAGCGTGGATATGAACACAACTTAACAAACAGTGTGAGCTCAGGTACATTTTCTTTGCCGCGTCCCTAACCAGCTCTTTACTGATGCAGTGTCAGATGAAATTCCTGTTGACAAGCACAGCCTGGCGAGAGGAAAATCGACCTCCTGGGAAGGGGAGTTTCGGAACAGCTTTGTCTTGAAAATGTAGCACCAGTTCATTAAAGGTTAATGGTGCATTGATGGTAAGTTTTATCCACCTCCTCTCTTCTGGACTAATGATGCACTGCCTGCATTTTGACATCTTTCAAGTAGGCTGGATGGTTGAGTCTCGGGGATAAGGTGCTGTAGTCTTTACGTGGCCAATGCCGCAATACAGTTCTTTAAAGGGAAGGCACCAAGTTTTCAGAGACAGGATTTACACCTCAAAGCTCCTGTATTCTCACATCAGCAGACATGCCAGTAAATCTCTATTGAAAGGATTCATCTGAGACTTTGATATGTTTATAACTCTGCGACTTTAGGCATTAGCATTGGTTGCAACACTTCCTTGAAGTGAGACACACATGTAAAAATGCAAAAGTGAAAAGTTAAACACTTAAACTTGAAGGTTAGCTTTAGACATGGAGTAGGGGATGCACCTTTCATATTTCATCAACAGCATGGCACTAATTAAAAAGAAAAACTGAACCATGGATGGATGTCTAACTTTATTATTTTGTCTGTAAGTGGTCTTAGCTACTGCACCATTTATTTTCATGTGTTTTATAATGGAGAGTGGTGAAGGACAGCGGGTTATAGCACTTATATTTTAGCTCTGGAGGGAAGTGACCACAGTTGACATTACTGACCAGTGGTCAGTGTGATCTAACTGCTGTGTAAAGGGAGAGTTTGGAAGTTTTAACAGTTTATAAAAACAATATGTAAATATATAGCCTGCAGCCATATAGATTCTCTGTTGCAATGCGGCAGCTAATGAAAGTGCAATAGACTTGAACAGTTTCTTGTAATTCCTGCACAATTACATGCATTTATGTGTTTTACTGACTCTACACGGTTGACTTCACATGAATCGCACAAAAATTATGTCCTGGCATGTGGGATGGTTGTTTTTAAACAGACTCAATGTTTTTAACTTTAATGCCTGAAAGAGTCATTGGAGTGTTTCTTAAGGCGTCAGTGGCTTAATAATCAGACTCCATGCACAACATGTTCATTTTGTGCATTTTCTCATGGATTTTAGTAGCTACGAATAAAAATGGCATCTCCTTTCTTTACTGCAAATATGAATCTCTAATTGTACTGTTTCTCTAAATGGCAGAACTAGCCAGCAAACAAACAACACCATGAATTATTGAGCAAGTCAGAGATGTGCAATGATTCAGAGGTCCAAAACAGAGGTTGCCAAACTTCTCAGGTCATGACCCTCAATATAACAGTGCAACAGACCCCATTATTCCAAAAGATATTGATTTGAGTGAGTTCACTATAAATTCATCTCTGTGCACATGTGACAGAGTTCCCTGTGGGTGTAAACTGACCTTCTGCTACTGAGGCTGTCACTTATCTGTCATAATCACCTCAAGGGCCAGATGGAGACAAAGAAAAACTAAGGATGATCACTATTTGCATGGCCTTATTTTATATTCATCTACCATATGTTCTAGGTTTGCAACAATTACGGCAAAAATAAGATCTTGAGAATTAATTCTAAATTGTATTAGATTTTTGTAAATTTTCTTGCCACCATCTTTGTCTTGCGACGCTCCAGGGGGGTTTCGACCCCTAGTTTAAGAACCACAGGACTACAGCATTGTATTACCTGTAGTTCAAAAAGTAGCAGCAACACCATTAGCACACACAAATGCAGCACTGCTGTGAGATCATCTGGTAGCTAAGAAATTCAGACACATAAAAAAAAAAACACATCTCCGCATGTCTCTGCATTTAACTTTTTTTTTAAATTCCTGCAGGTGAAAGAAAAGTGGTCTGACTTGAATGAGTAAAACAAGTTAAACCACAAAATAAAGAACTGAAGCAACATCAAGGACATTCTGACCCTGCTGTGTTTTCACTCTGTGGTACAAAGACATTTTTGAGGAATTTGTTCGGTAACCTAACATTTGCTGCCTAGCTGCCCTCATCTGCATCTCTATGGATCACTATCTTCCATGATTTAAAAAGTTCTAGTTTTTTAAATGTGTAAAATTGAAGCACTGACACCTCAAGCTTGCAGAACAGTTAAGTCTGCAAACTGACTTCAGTTAACCATCAACTGTATAATCTCTAAAGCTGTGAGGTGAGGAGAACCCTCCATATTCTGTGGGTTGATGAGCATTATGTATAAATCCCTTGTTTCCTCTTGGACTGTCTCTTTCACAGCATGGGACACAATCTGGATGGATCAGTAGAAAGACTCAGCATTTGCCAAACCAACCAGTTAGTCTTCATTCTTTAAATCTGTGGCACAAAAAGAAAAAAACCTTCCAACAATGTAACAGATCTCCTCATTCTTGACAAATGAAAGTTTGCTGGCTCACTATAGACGGACTGGTTCCTGCCCACAGATATAATCACCATGTGGCAGTTGCTAACTTGGATTCTTATGCTAGCGTTTACCATTTTCTCAAATTGAGAAGAGATAATGAGAAGATTGTAAGATTTTAATCATGTTTGCCTGTACCTAGTTATTTATGGAGAAATGTGTTGTGCATGTTTTTTGTTGTTGTTGCAATTGTTACCAATGCCTGGATTGTTGCATCAGTTGTCATGACTGCAGGCCTAACACCATATCAGCAGTATGCCATTTGTGATTAATGCTGCCTACCCATGCAGTCTGCACTTAAGCTACTATTAGTGCACTCAACCTTTTCAGAAGTCACCTCAGTGATTTTACCGTGTAACTGGACCTGCTGTGAACTACAATCAGGTGCCTTTAAAGGAGGAAAATACAGATCTCCTGTAGCTGAAGGAGAAATCAACCTGTGACAGAAACAGTGGTGTGTCTCCACATAAGCTGTATCCGTTAAAGGCTGGTTAATCTCAGTCATCAGCCCGCAAACTATTTGCTGCAGATTGCAGTTCATCCACAAATTTAAGTGTTTTGCCATGGGGCAAAAATCCTCTTTGACCTGTAAACCCTCCAGGCCATCTGGTGGATCATCTCAGGGCAGAACCACAACATTTAAACACACCATAATAGTGTGACCAACAATAGTCTCAAGAATATGTTTTCTATGTCATGTAAAAGACAGAAAGGTAATTTGGAGTTAAGTTTCTTAGGGCTCACCTTGGATTCTCTTAGCCTTCTGCCATACACCCACAATATACTGTGCACCGAACCCTTTTCGCCTACAATTTACCAATAATGTCTGTGGATGTCATCTATCAACATTTAATAAGTAATTAGTAAAAAATGTCATTAGAAGAAAGAAATAACACAAAGTAACTGAATCAGCTGGTACTGAAGTGGTGCTGTGAGTGGAGGTGAGTGGGATTTTATAACCCTACTGTCTATGGCTCACACTGTTATCTGTCAAACTATCCTGTTGTTCACGGTTGAATTTATTCTATACTATCTATATTTCCACATTATCATGCTTATTCAAATTGATTGTATGTGTGTATTGGTGGTTTGCTGCGAATGCAAACTTAAAACTGGCCAGGGGGGATGTATCTGAGAGCGCAGCATATGAGTGTAATACTGAAAAAACTCAATATACCTATTTACATAAAGCAACTACCAGTTACACAAAATGTCCATTGAGAATGTGAAGGTAAAATGCAGTAATATAAATACGAATATTTATATTATTTGATTCAACTTTAATACAGCAGCATCAAATGTGTTGGAGTAAGCTCATCTTTATTTCCTAGATGTTATCGTTACATCACACAAATTTGTTCCCCCAAGTACAGAGAGACCATCAAATGTAAATGCTTTTCTTTCAAGTGAATGGAATTCTTAGGGATGAATGATGGTTACGCAATGAGCAGCACTAAGTTTCCTTCAAAACATACTTGCTGTTGCAAGATGTTGTGTTGATGAAATGTTAAGAAAACAAAATAAAAACATGTATTTTTGTATCATTGATTTGATTTTGAATTTGTTGAGGATTTGTAAAGATTCTACTTTTAAAGTCTAAACATTACATGTTTAATTGATTTAGATTGTGCGAATTACTTACTGATTGACTATAAGATTTGGGATAACAACTTTTTAGTATTGCACTTTCAATCAACAGTAAAACAAGTGGTACCATAGTTGGATCTCAATAGAATTATCAATTATCAAAAGAATATGAGTTCTCTCATTATGTATGTGTGTCATTGCACAGCATTGTTTGTTTTGTTGGATTTCTATGTTAACACTGGATTTGATGCTGTTTTATTTAGTAATGTTACTTATCTTGACTTTGTGATCTGCATGGAAATGGAAACATTTCTTTTTGAGTGGTGGATATTATTATTATCATTCCCACTGTCAATTAGAAATTGATATTCCACAGCCGGTAAAACAAGACTAGTTACCCTGGTTGAGTCAATACCATCTGGTTGATAGGATTTTATGCAATGCACATCTGACTAATCCTGATGCATTTGTTCCTTCATCAGAGCATCATGTGCTATGAGAGAGAGGGAGAAGGACAAAGGAGGGAAGAAACCTGCTGTGACAACTCAACAATGACAGCACATCCACTGTCTCCCGACACACTGTATTTCTCTGAGACTCTGTAACCTCAGAAACCACAGAGGAGAGGAGTTGTGTGGCAGCTAATCGAGGAGGACTGAGGCCGTGCCAGCGTCGTGCTGAGAAGCTCGTTCTGATTTTAACTAACAGCAGTAGACCTCCAGAGGCCTCGGAGCAAGGAGTCATGGAAGAGGGCTGCTAATTCAACCGTAGAGCTGTGGAGGTTTGATTGCCACAGCACAGTTTTGTGGAGCTTTAGTTGAATAAATTAAATGTTTGTGTATTGATGGACTGTATTATTGTGTTATTGTAATACGAGCTGTTATTTTAGCATTTTTACACTGTTGTCTGTCAGACCCTCTGGTTATCTCTTGATGAATTGCGTCATTGAGTACTTCAGTAATTGCTGCCGAACCCAAACGATCAGCAGTTGATCTCATGGCTTTGGTCCTTGTTAGTTCCATGTGGTTGCTTGGCTGATAAATGTGTCGTAACCAGCATGGTCAGCCATTCCATTAGCCTACAGTTACTGAGATTAGTGTTGTTGTGATTGTTGTTACCTGTACCTTTGTTACAGGTTGAGAAAGGAGCAGGCTGGAGGTCCAGTCTTTGGAGGAATACTAGAACGTCCTGTGCAGCCTGTGGGAGGTGTTGTGAGACTGGTGCTGTTCACGTGTTACCCCTGACAGTCAACCCTGACAGCCACCCTGCATCTTCTAACAATGGCAGCCAGGTTTCTACATCACTCACGAACCCAGCGGCAGAAGGAATAATTAATTAGATTGGTCTTTTGTGCCCTGCTGTGCAATAGTGTCTTGGCTGACTTTGGCCTTGATCAGCTTTGCTAGAGGAAAATGTTATAATGACTTTCTGATCAGTTTTTCTGTTTCCCTCCTCCGACAGTTGGACACCCGAATTGTACTTCTTATAGGGATTTTTCAGTGACTGATTAAAAACAAGGTAATTTAATTGCCATTGTGTTCGAAGGCTGCCGACTACTTCCAGGAGAGTGATTCATTGGATTCTCGAAAGTTACTCTTTGAATTCTTGTTTTTCCAACTTTCTTTTTGCTGAAGCCACACATAACGAGCCAGGCAGAGATCGTGGATAAATAGCTATTCTCAGCGTACTGAGAGCTGTACGGCCCGGGGGGTACGCATGTGCCCTAATAGATGGGTGATGATATAATACTTCAGTTTTGACAGCAAATCTGTTCTTAAGTTGCCGTGACAGCCACTCAAACTCATGCCAGGAAGCTATCAAATGGAATGGATGATTCGCTGCGTTCGCATGTCTACAAACCAAACTGAGAGGGGCATGACACAGTTCCTCTGGCAGCGGTTTGTTGGGGTGGCGTGCTGCCAGGGAACAAAGGCCCCAGCTCGGCAGGCCCGTGTGACCGAACAACAGGAACAGCTTCATAGACGTGGTTCAACCTTCAAAACTCGCGCAGGTAAAGACAAACAGCTGCGCACGGCCGCAGTCTCACTCCCCATGTGGAAACACAGCTGCTTACTGTGCTCGTCGCAGGAGTGAATCATACCAATTAATGTCCTCATGATCCTTCCTTCCTGGTGAATTAGGATGAATAGCAGCGCTGGTTCTCTCTCAGAATCTTTCACAGTGCAGTCTGTGAACATCAGTGTGTCAACATCTGCAGAAAAGGCCATGTGTGGTGAGTGAGAGGCTCTCAGCTTCATACACTATTGATATTTCTCCTTAAGTGGTCTCTACTCTTCCTTACCATTCATGGAAATAAACATCCATTTCACTGTGGTTCTTTTTCCTATGCTCTAGTCATAATTTAGACATGATTTATCAGCAACAGTTTGATTAACATATGACAAGGCTGTGCACATCTAATGAGACTTCAATTTCCTGCAAAGTGAATCTGGGATTTACAGCACACATGAGCATAAAAAAACCACAGTGTTAATAATAAAAAGGAACAAATATGAGTCAGCAACATAAAAAAAGACTTGTTCATCACTCATTAATGTAAAATACCACATACTTAAAACAAGCACAGGTCCCTGCGTGTTAAAAATAAGGCGGACTACAAGGTTCTTTTTAGTCCTGTATAAACGCTTAAATTGGTGCCCAGGGGCTGCCGATGCAGGAGCGAGCAGCATTAGCTTTCCTCACCACCACCATGCCCCCTTAAAGACTGACTCCCACCAGTAAACATATTGGCTGTTTTCACCAAGTTTCCCAATGGGTTTATTTGCGCTTCCAAAAAAGAGCAGCCAAAACAAGACACAGCAAAGAATGTGCAGGGGTGCAAGAATGAAAAGATTTGTCATTAATGTGATAACAATGTTTGTCTGTATATTAAAAATGCAAGTGTGAAGAGTGTGCGTAACCCAGGGGAGAGGCAGCAGATGAAATGAGCTGCTACGAAAAGACACCTCGATCCCAGATATAGTGAAAACTGTCTTATAGAAGTTCAGTGTGCTGTCCATAATGATCTAATTTGACATGTCGGATTTTAAATCTCCAACTTTCTGAGTTAAAGGCTTTTTTTCTCAAACTTTTCTGAAATGTATTTTCTCTCTACATTCCATTTTTAAAATTTCCCCAGCCCAGTGTCTGCCTGCAGTGAATTAGATTGTCCAAGGCTGCTTGGGAGTGTATAATGGCTAATGTTTTGCAGTCAGTCTAATTTGTTCACTTTTTATATCCATCTTTAGGCATCCCTTACCTCCTTATATAACCTCCTAGCCCACTTTCTTTCTGTTCTTCGCTGTCTTTTGCATGGAATAGCACTTCATGAGTTCCGTGGTCATAAAATGTTACTGAAGTTCACGCTCAGGTCAGTGAAAGCAGCAGTATTACTGAATCAAAGCTGAACCTTGACTATATTTCTAGTCTAAATCTGAGAATGATATTGAAGTTGAATACACTCAACTTGTCTCTGCTGCGTACTTGCTGTAAACTACAGTCGTTGGAGCAAAAATATTTTTTAGTTTATTCCCCACAAAGAAAGATATAGTATCATATTTGGTATGTAAGAATCCATCCATGATTTATACTACTTTGAGTGTCGTGGGGTGTACCATGTACAAGTAGCTGGCATATCACAAGAAAGGTAAGAATTGAATCCTACATGTTTGATGTGTGGCTTACCAAATAAAACCAATGCTAATTCCACAGTCTGTCTGTCTGTTTGTGGAATGCATATCTGGAGAAATATTAATCTTATCCTTTTTTACACTTGACATGTGTATTATTTACGGCCCAGGAAAGTGCAGTGTCAAATTTGGTGTAAGTTTGACATGCGACATGTTTGATATTAATAAAATGTGAATGAGAAGAAGGATCATTCCCTTTAGCAATTTGTCTATATAGTACAGGTCCAAAGATTGTGTCGCTTGTTTAAAAGACCTCTGAATTAGCAGCACTAAGTCGTTAAAACAGTAAGAACAGTAATAAAGCAAATTCAATGTCATTTCATGATAAACATTGGCAATAAAATCGTCATCTAAATCAACCCAGGTAGGATGAAACACAATGTTTGCGGGTAATCCGACCACAGACATTGAGAGTAGTTTATAGAAAACCTGTTTCATAATAACAATAATTACTTAATTTATATAGCATCTTTCAAGAGACATGGACATGTGTCATTGTATGGACAAAAAGACAAGATCCGTGGGAGTAAAGTCACTTGCAACTCAGCAGTATGTATGGAAGTTAAGATCAGCCCCACCTTCACCAGCTGCAACATTAAAGTGATGTACACGTTCATGCATCAGTAATGAGGATGCTCGCTTTTGTTTTCGATACTTTGACAACGTACGCAAGGGCACGTTTTGTTTGATGCAGCATTTTCACCCGTGCTCTCAAAGATACTGTAATGTCATAAAAAATAATGAGTAATTTTAATGTGCAATTAAACTAATTAATATATCTCTGCTTCCTGGGGGCATCAAAGAACCGATATGAATTCACTGTGCCTGTGCAGCTTCTAAAAGCCTTATCACCGAGCGCCGCTAAATCAGCCAATGAATTTACATCTTTCATTGACAGACAGTATGTCAACAGCTTCATAGAGATTCACTTTCACTTTCTTTTTATTGTTCATAGATGTTCAGGATCAGGATCTCTGAAGCCGCCACTGCATTGTGCACATGTTAGTATATTAAATTTGCATGACTAGGACATGTTCCAGCATCTACTGTGGGCAATTGTTGGATTAGTAGTGATGAATATTTAATGACAATTAAGCTGTTTGTACGGTGTAGTGTGATTTTATAGTTTGGCAGAGCATATTTTTCCGAATGATGAAAAGCATGGAGTCACATATGCCTCATGTTGTATAGGCTAATTTTTTAAGGTTAGCCCATAAAGCCCACAGGATTTTAATCATTAATAAAGCAGCAGTAGTATTTTCTCTGTAAAGATAAAGTGGAGCAGAGAGTGAAGTCCCACTTCTTCTGTGTTGTGATTCAACCTTCTTCCTTCTTTGTTTTGGTGCAGACCCAATTTCATGTTGGCGCCTTCCAGTGAAACTGTTGACACTCCCCATGTTTGTAAAGCGAGATGGCTCCAGCTGTGATTGCCAGTGACAACGACACTCATTCAGATCAACCAAACACTAAATATATCTGCCACCTGCCCACCATGGTGCTGTTAAACCAGAAACACACGGCTTGGCTACATCATAATTTTAATATATGGGCTAGCACGGCTATACTACAATACTAGCCATGCAAACTACCTCCTAGCCACCATGCTTGCTTGATTGCATTGCAAGACAGAGCCTGCAGCCTCAAGATTCACTGACCAAATCATCTCACACTGATGGTCCAGCACTGACTGAGCACCAACTTGAGATTTGCTGGATTACTTTTATCGATTGGTTTTGTTGGCACTCCTGTACATATGCTGACTTTATTCATCTAAGCGTCTGTGTGTGGACCTTTTGTGACACAAAGTGGACTCACGTAATAAACTAAAATATAATCACCCTTTTTAATTTCTCTGTTACTGCACTCTCGTGTTGTATACCGTGCACTAAATATTTACTTGTGATGTTCAGAGATCTCATCAGGGAAGTCATTCAAATCAAATTTTATGCACTTAGCGTCAAAGAAATTCACAAAATGACTAAAATTTAAATTAATGGAAAAAATTATTAGACTGCTTAACCCAGTAAACAACCTGAGAACTTCTTTCTGAAAATAGTAGTGTGGTACTGAGAAAAAAACACTTGTGTACATGTACACAACGTGTAATACTTAGTGTGAATCAATGTTTCCAAATAGGGAATGTTCAGGTTTTGCATCAGAGGCTTAAATTTCTCATAATAAATCTGACACTGCCTACAAATCTAGCCACATGAAAAACCATGCAAGCTTCATTGTTTATCCTACATTTTCCACCAGTGTGTCAAACATCACTGGCTAGAAAAGACTTCAGATGTGTAAACAAAACAAATGCGTGGTCCATAGTCACGTACGTCATCATGACAAGTGTGTATAAACACACATGTAGATAGATATTTGACTATACTGAAAAATATAGCTTCTTTTACTGGTACAAAATTAAGACCTTTTCACACGTTATGGAGATTTTGGCGGTCAGAGGGCGAAATTGTCGTTCCCCTGTTGTGGATACCAAACCCATATTTGAAATGATACTGAGTTTCGGGTCAGGTCCATCACTTTGGCTGGGGGGATTTTCTTTACACTGCCCATTAATCAGGGAAAACAAGCAACAAGCATGCATATGAGTGAGAGGGTAACACAATGTTGCGCAGCTTTTAATACCTGAATCGGGCTGGGGTCGAGTTCTGACACAAAAATCAGAATGCCTGTCGTTTGAGTCTTGCTCTGATAGTTTTCTTGGTCTCGGACGGGCTCAGACATAAAAATGCCCTAGCCATTCTCTACATGTGTGCAATCATCCCACAGCTTCCTCTGCCACCATTCGTTACAAATATGGATAGAAAAAAATGGTTTTTAGCCATGAATGTTGACCATTAAGGCTGACTGCAACTTTTTCCCATTATTAGAATCACAGGCCAATTAGCAGAAATGTTGATGTATCACAGTAGGAAAATCACAGGTGATTATGATGGTTGCAGGAAGTCACTTAACGCCAGAGTGAAATTCTTAATCCAAACAAATTAGATAAAGTGCCATTCGGTTAACTTTGGATGTTCTGGCATGCAGCTTAGCTAATTATCTGCAGGTTGCTGTTTGATATTTAGCACATGTAAAAACTGGGTGCAATCAATCGTCTCATCTAACTCGGTGCTTGAACGAGAATGGCCATGTCAAACCGATTGGGTCTGGAGCTGTCTCCTTAAGTATTACAGAAATGCCCCTGCTTGCTTTTGAAATGATAAATGTCACCAGGCTCCCACAGAAATACATCTGTTGTGCAACGGTGGGCAACCAAGTGCTCAGCCCAAAATATAAAGCTTTCAATTTTATTCACTTACGAAATTGACAACTAACAATTTAGGTGAGGCGGAGGTGACTCAAAACATCAAATACACGGATGAAAATATTCAGCTGCCCTTGAGAAATCAGCAAAAGAGTGCTTTCAATTTAGTGACAACAAATAGTATTCAACAGGGTTTAACAAGTGGCACAATACCTCAAGCACTAGTTGCTAAAAGTTAACACCAACTGGAATAATGCAAATCAAATATCAACAGATTCTCAAACCACTGAAAGCAGTGGCTAGTGTGTGGACACTCGATGTAAGCATTGAGGATGATGCAACACCAAACTGGGTTTTCTTGAGACATGTCCCAATGAGAGCCCCTGCAGAATGTGACGAAACAGCTGTCCAACTCTTGTCTCAGCCTGAAACAAACACTCACATCACGTCACTCATGAGTATTTCAGTATTAAGTTTACATCCCGACAGTCGCTTTCTGTTTATCAGGGCACTTGTAGAGCAGACATTACAGCATAGACAATTGTAATGCTGAAACCTTACACAATATGTTGCAAAATAGCTTGCAGTGTATTGCCAGTAGTGGATTGTTAATGATTAGGAGGACAAATCCTGGTTGGTTTCAGGTTCACTGTGGCCTAATTACCAATAATAAATCACGGCGCATCAGTCTGAGCTGATGCACTTAGTCTATCTGTGTCACACGAACATGGACAGATTATTGATCATTCCTAGAGGACACACACCCTTGGGCCCAGGTAGTTCAGTGTCACATGGACCTGAGCCTTCCCGTGATGTTACAGACGAGGGATGTCGAGGGGTGAGTGTTTTCTTTCCTGGACCTGACCTACAGTGATTAGAAGAGAAAAACGAGGAAGCAACGAGGGGGCTGAACTGTTCATGTCTAGAAAAACGAGTGGAGCACGTTCTGAGCTGGTTGTTCTCACAATCTGTGTTCCCCGTTTTTGTCTTCTAGCTCAATGTTTTCTAAATGATGGTTGGATCCTTAGAAAATAAACAAGCTGGTTGCATTAAAGTTCATGTGGCGGTCCCAACACATAAAGTGGCGTCTCCAAGTCGACTTAACTTCCCTTCAGCAGCCCCTGATTTTCCTCTCTTGAGCCTCGTTATTTGTCCTCGTTGCAGCCTCTGCCATGAACACGACTCTCAACCAGTTCAAAGTATTGAGGGAAAGAGAGGAATTATGACCCCCACTTATCACTTCTGGTTGAAAATCAAATACAAAGAGACACAAAATGAAAAACATCTTCAAAAGAGAAATTTATTATAGAGACACACAATCTGTAAAAACAGATGCAGTATTACACAAAGATGTGTTAAAACAGGATGCCAGAAACACTTAAGAGATACATACAATGAGTAGAAATAGACACACCAAAAAGTCAAACAAAGGAACAGAACTACAAACAGACACAAATCCATTTTGATAGGACACAAAACAGCCTCTAAGAAGAGTGACCTGTGTCTCTTTCTATCTATGGGTGTTGTGGGCAGCTTTTATGTGTCTGTACCCAGGGACCGATTGTCTCTTAATCACTCCATATAAATACAAAACACATAATAAGTAGAGGAGTAATATTGTGGCCCCTCTTAAAATGATCTGTTCTAGACATAGGACATGGAAAAGTAAAGAACAGGAAGAAAATGAAGATGTGGAATGAAAAAGAAAAGAAAAACACAGGAGCGCGGTGCAGACAAGTGCAGCACAGACAGATAGATTCCATACAGGTGGGCAGTGAGGGGCGAACATTCATACTGAGCTGCTGTTTTAACTTTCAGGACTGTGCTGGTCTGAACAAAGAAAGGTCACACAAACACTCTCTAAATGATTTAAAACCCCAAGCTGTCAAATCAATAACAATGTTTCTCACATAAGTGAAAAATCAAAACAGTGCCAACGCTCCATTTTATTTTATTTATTACCGGCTGTGACAGGTATGGTTTCACTTTGTGTGTGTGTGTGTGTGTCAAATCACGGCAAAATGTGGTCCAGGAGACACCTGATCTAGTGGGAACTCATACAGAGGTGATTGAGCACAGCTGTCTGTCTGTCTGTCTCTGTGGGAGATGCTGTTTGCTGCGGTAGCATCACACAGCTGTACCAGATGCAGTTACAGGTGTGTTTGGAATAAAATTAAGGCCAAGTTTGAAGATGGGTGCTGTCTGACCCATGATAACCGAGCACCAATGTAATAATGTACTAGTAACTACTGTAGCCAGTGTTGTATTGTGCATTGAGTTTCTTACCTTGGTTGTTACTTATTGATAACCAGTATTTCGTCTGTAGTATCTGTAGAACTGCAAACACTCAGTGTGTCTGTAAAAGTACTGAGGTGTCTTGGTAGGTTGGTTTACTTCAGCTTCAACAGTGCAATCACTCAGCATTAGCCCCCCCCCCCCCCCACTTATCACCCTTAATCTATGTGACTTGTTTTTCTGAATGAAAATAATTTTCCTCTGTTGCTTATGGAAAGGTTAATTTATTTGACAGCTGTATTTTGTAAACGAAGACAAGAGCTCATTGTGAAATGACAGTTATAATTAAGGTTTGCGGGGACTTCACAGGATTCAGTCATAGAATATCTGCCCATCATATAACCTGCCGTACCAATCGCACACACTCATTTATCCCAAGCATACCACAGCAATCAGAATTCATTTACACCTCTTCATTCACACACACACACACACACACACACACACACACACACACACAGAGGGTGGAGGGGCAGCCACAGTGCAGACAAGACACTTGAGTTAATTTCTTTTTACAAACTAAAGACATGAGCTGTCATGAGACATGATGAGCAAATATACTGCACTCTCATAGATTACACTGTCCAGCAGAATGTAAAATAGTTAAAAGTAGTTTCATCTTTTTATTTTTGAAGTTGAAAATAAAACCCCTTTTTCAGTCTTTGTTAATATTTCTGTGAACAGACATCAGGGTATATTCAGAGGACACTTTTACACATTTTGAACTATTATGGTTCCAATTCCTTGTTGTTGCTGTTGTAGACTTTTAAGTGTCAGTGTTTTGTTTGCTGTGTTAAATATGGGGTTTTGATGTTAAAGCCCACATTTTAAATGTCATTGTGTCACCAGGGATGAATGTACCCCAATTTTTTGCATCTAAAGTGTCCCCAACACTTAGGTTCAGCTGTCTCATACGTCCTGGCTGCAGTAAGTCAAATCTCCTCCCTTGTTTTTGTCTGTTTAACACGTAGTCTTTAATTTAAGTGCATGTATAGTTTAGATTTTTAAGCCATTGTTTATTGCATTTCAAGTCATACACAGACTCATACTTTATTACTCATTTGTTATTGTCGTGTTTTTAGTGTATTAAAATACATTCATAACATAAAATATAAAAGCATAGAAATACATATACATTCTTCTTATCCTTTGCATTGAATATGAAACACCATACAATATGTAAAAACACGGCTTTCTTTTTGGTTTTGATTTTTTTTTTTTTTTTACTTATACAACTTGTTTCACCCTGTACAAGTTGACACCAAGGTGTTACCCACATCTCTTGGTTTGTCTTTGCAGCACAGACCAAAAGTGCACCAATAAAACAAAGTGTTATTCTTGCCAGTGGATGTTGTTATACCTCCAAATTTAGAGAACTGGCAGTAACAACAATGAGAGCAGTGTGCTGTGTGCTGCCAAGCCCGGAGCTTAAAAAAACAATCACTAGTCTCTCAGTCAAAGCTGTACATCTCCTTGGGAAGCACTGTACACCTCCAGGTGCTTTTCATCTTTCTGATCACCTTCCACTTGGTTTTCTTTTTCTCTGACCTCTCTCTGCACACAGTGTCCTTTCAGAGGAACAAGTTAAAGTCCAAATACGAAACAAGTGAGAAAGTGCAAAATAACGTGAGTCTTTAATAATTGGACAAAAACATTTGCACACTCCCTGCTCAGGGGTGGGGGTCAGAGAAGCCGTTAAGCCACAGTGCAGCTCAACATTCAGAGCTGTGGTAGCCAGCCTAAAGCTCCCCAGGCTTGTGACCTCTTTTTTTATTTTTTATTTCATACACTGATTTGCATAAGTTTGTGCCACCATATGGCTTTTTAAAGATTTTTTACAGTTTGGTGCAACAGCTCCTCTAAACACTGCAGCAGTTAGAAACACAGAGAAAGACTTGGCAGTGCACTGAGCACACACCAGATCCAAGCAATGTGGCTCCGACATCACACCCCTTCTTGTCATCTACAGTGATTTCCACTGATCCCTGTTTCTCCAAAGCCGACTCGGGATAAACCCTCTTAGAAATCACTCATTACATTCTGCTTATAACTTACAGTCTCGCATTAGAATCATTGAATATAGACTTTGTCGTAGATCTATTTAACATGATTCATCATGCGGGGGAAAAATGGGTTCTGATATTGCCTGCAATAATCAAGTGTGATGCATGCACAGGCACAAGACGCAAGAGGATCATTGTAGCACAGGGGGTTAATGAAGACATCCTGCCACTCATCCCAATGTAATTATATGCCTCACTCAAGCTTAAATGCAGTGTTGCTTTTATATATTTTAACAAACAGAGAAAATATGTTGAACATTAAATAAGCAGCTACATTAAATTATGTTGTGTATTGTTTTCCATTATCACTGATACAATTGCAATATAATATCTATAAAATCCTCACATGTGCGCACGTTGGTTCTCATCAGTCTCAGTGAGAAAGATAGATCTCAATATTTGATGGAAACTGTCTGTGGAGGCTCTGCCATAATTGTGCACTTTTTGTATATTCTTGATAATAATAATTTCATGCATGTCTCCCTCTTCATGTGTGTAGATTATTTTCATACTTAAATATGTGATACTGCAAATGCACCAATAAGTTGGGGTAGTGAATTGTGATGTATACGTACAGTAGCTCTGAATACTGCTGTAACCAGATTTGTAAAGGCGATGAGGAGGGTGCCCTCACCTTTAAAAAAACTCCATTCCCCCTTATTAACCTGCCAATTCTGCCATCCTCTCATCCGCCATGAGAGAGAGGGCTGCGTGTGCAGATTGAGACTTTTTTGTGTGCAGGTGAGCATCTAGTTAATGCTGACAACTCACAGTGTATTTTTTCAAGTTGAAACTTAATGGCATTGAAAAGAAAAGGAGGACAGTGCTCGCTGTCTCCCTCTCTTCCACACAAACACACTGATGGTCTGTCACAGTCAGAGTGACCATCAGCAGCCTACCCATGTCATTGTTGTGAACGAGGCTGAGCCGAGAACCTCCTGCTGCCTCGTTCATGTGTGAAAGGCAAACTGCTGAGAAAGTCTGGATTCCTCCACAGGATATGTCTGAAAAATGTTGGTGAAAATCCATCTATGCATTTTTCCTCAAACACACACACACATACGCAAATACATAGAGCCAGACACTGGTGAAAACCAATACCCAACTGCTGGGTAATGAGGCACTAATGAGAACCATTTAAAATGAACAAACAATTCTCCAAATTTAAATCTATAGACATCTAATTGACTGACTGACTACTTAAGGCATTATGACAATGTTCATTGTCATAATTTAGACTGTAAAATGTTCCAAGCGGTCATTAGAAACATGAGAAATCCCTGCCTTAATAAAGAGAGTTGGTTGAAAAATACAATTAACATGTTACTTAAATACACAGTTTAGTTGGGAGAGGAAGAATATTTCTGGATGAATCACCGACTGGCTCTAACACATTATTAGGACAAGTATCTCGAGGGGGCAGAAGTACACTGAGTGTATAAAGTGTCATTTTTCAAGAGGTGGGACACATTTCCCGTCTACTTGGGGAAACACAAACACACACTTCAGACTGAAAGTGTGAGAACTGGGACACTGTTACACTCTCAAAGCATGATGGGAACCCTGGTGGGGTAGCAATGGCAATCAATACATTTCAGCTGTTTCTTTTTTGTTTGTTTGCTTTACGCTCAACATATTTCTGGACATGTACTGAGTCATTCAATGATCTCTCAACATGGTTCTTTGAACCCGAGAACAGAGTTTATATGATCCAGGTCTGTTGATCAAATGACACAATCCTCCTGCTGTTTACACTGTATGTTGTGAACGAATTAACAGTATGCTATATTATGATTGATCAGGGCTCCCAGTGCGGCAGTGAGCTTTCTCAATACACCATATGGATTTTCACACCAGCAACAAATGGCAGGGAAGTAAAATCAATGAATAAATGCATAAAAAGAAATACACTTTCCCTTGTGTTTAGTCCTCAAGGAGGTTGACTGAAAAATATTTCTGTCCAGTAAAATTCTGACATCAGTCAGTCCGGTGAAAACAGTTGCTCTCAGGGTCTGTGCTGCTGGACAGGACAGCTGGTCCCTCGGAGAGACTGCTCAGCAAACATCAGACTCAGTGTGGACTGACCGGACTGGACACTTCGGCATTCACTTTGAAGTTTTCACCAACCTAGATATTGTACGCTGTAGAAACAACTGATAACATTTTAGAGTAGCCACAGCCTATATTATTCTGAAAATGATTATACATGGCATGTGGAAAAGCCATATGTGTGTAAATAATAAAGAGATTTGCAAGCTGTCATCTTCCAAATGTGAATTTTGATGCAATGACAAAAAGAGCCATGCTTTGTCAAATGTGGTAACAAACAGATCATATGTAGATAATGTCCATTTTAATAAGTTTGAAGTATTTGCAGTTGAGATGCAATGGAAAATCTACCTCCTAATTCAACAAACATCTGTTTGTATGTTGAACGCATATCTCGCAAACTCTTCCACTTATTTGCTGCACACTTGGCTTGTGTATTCTTAGAAATCATGGGATGATTGATTACTGAATATGGTGCGAGTTAGGCATGGTATATTATCAATATCAATAAAAGTTGAATAAATCGGCGACCAATTATAGCAGTCAGTGGGGGCGGGGCCATGTGTTTTGATAATTGAGGTGCTGATCTCTGTTATGGAAATCTAATTCAATAGAATCACTTTCTGTTTGGGAATTCGTCTTCACAGTAAAAACACAATGTTAGTTTTTTGCTGATTTGCTTCATATCGGGTAAAATCACAGAGCTTTTATTTTGAAAAGTTGTGAACATACTTCTCTGAAGATTGTGTCAATTACTTAACAACCTGTTAAATAGCCGACATGTCTCGTTTCATTTTATGAACAACATTTAAAAAAAAATGTAATTGAAGATAAACCAGGTAGGATGAACACAAAGTTTTCTAACTTCAGTCTGCACCATAGACTGTTTATAGAAAGCCCAGCAAACAATGTCCAGCACACAAACTATAAGAAGTGGTAGTATATTGTGGAACTGTTTGAGGAGGACTCTGTAATGACAAGGGAACATTCTGATGTTATTGATTCCAAACAGGCAGGTTTACAACAGGCACTAGTTGCAAAATAATATCAACCGTTGAATTGTGAACTCGTCATTGTCTTCTTTTGGCCTCCTCCACATGAGGGTCACAGTTCAGATTCAGCTAGAAAGGTGCACTAGACCTGCTCGACCTGCAGCGTCTTGCTACAGGAAGCTTTAGCGGGACCTGTGCTCTCTGAAATGGAAGCTTGCCCTAAGACGAATGATAGTTAAATTATTTATTTCTTCACCCTGGTTACCTGTGGATGAAGGTGCATTATCTGCGGTAGCAATGTATGCAGCTGCTCCAAATCTCTGCTGACCTTGATCTGTCATCTTACCCGAGACAACCCCCCCTCCGAACACCTCTCCTGAGCCAATAAGATACCAAATGACCTTAATTAATAGCATTTCACCTCCTCTTTTTTTTCCATCAGTTTCCCGCTGAACCCCCCCCCCCCCCCCACGAGTTCTACTGCGCCTACAAACATTAAATATTCATACTTCCATCATTTTAATATTTTAGTCAATCAAATGGATTGCACCAGATAAAACTAACAGCAATTATCTATGCAGTAATAGGGAGATTTGTTTATGTGATGAGTGACAACGGCTGAAACATGAATGTCTGCCACTTGCTCTCCTCTTTGCCCATTTATTTTACTTCATTTTTTTTTTCTTGATGACAGAGTGTCGATGCTTCCTTCAGCTTCCAATCGCTGGCTGTGAAGAGTTTGGAGTAATTAGATTGATATTTTTAACAAAAAAAGATACAGACCCTCTCACACTGGCTGACAACATGCAAATTACTATTACTGTAAAATTATTCATAAGTGTGATGCCATCCAAAGGATTGCTGTGGATAAAATGGGCAGAACTGATACCCATTAAACTGGTGGAATCCTCTGCTGAGAAAGATGTGTCAATATTTCTGAACTTTAGAAATAAAAGTTACACATCAGACTTAACTGAAATCATGTTTTATTTGCACAATTAAGTGCAACTCAAAAGTAGAACCTTTGGAAACTTGAATATACAAACCCTGTATGTACAAAAAAGGTATAAGAGGTTTTAAATCAGAAGATACATCTTTTTCTCTTTCGTTGCTTCACCTTCTCAACATCAGCACCAGTCCATTCATTACCTCCTCCAAGAAGGTTGTGGTTTCACCTATACACCTGTTTGTTTGTTCATTCACTAGCGGGATTACACACAAAACCAATTTCCACCAAACTTGGTGAAGGGAACATATAAACTTTTGTTGTGGATCCAGGACTTTTTTATTTCACTCAAACAGAAAAGTGGTTCAAACACAAAAACAGTGCTGAAAGATGTTAAAATGCTCAGTCGAGGTGAAAGAAAGCAGAGCCAGTGAATTTGCTCTTGGTTTGTCACTACTCAGTTTACATAGCCTACAGAAACTGCATCCACTGTTAATACAAAAACATGGGTTTGTGCAGCTTTATCAGTTCTAAGCTCACGGGCTATTCTTGGGACATATTGTCTCATTTGCTCGGCCATGACAACAATCCAGTCTCCAGGTGTCTGGAGTAACAAGAAACTCATAAAGTGTTTATAGTAAGCATGTGATGGAATCCCCTTACAATGCTTAGACTGAAGAAGAAATGAACTCAACAAAAACACTGCATGATTTCAGAAGGTTGCATCATGAAAACAATGAAACTGAAATTAGGTGACACCATATTTATAGAGCAAAAAGCTCTGAAGCACCTGTGTGTCTGTGTGGTCCTCCACAGCACATCACTGCAGGCTACTTAGTGCAGCAGTGTTTCAGCATGAAAACCTCTCACACTGTTAAAAAGCCTCTGTCTGTGTATGTGGGCTCTATACTCTGATGAAGAGGATTCTTGATGTTCTGATTGGGTGAATAAAAGCCTGATAAAAAAGCTCTCAGGGGCCAGTTTCACTAATGCACATCACTTTTTCTATCTTTTTTTTTTTAAGGATACATCCTCTCTTCTGCTTAAATTCCCCAAATCTACTGCAAATTCCCTAAATCAGAAATATTTTAGAAAAACATCTCACTCATCACATTTACAGACATATTTTCTGTTATAAAAATTTGGTGCATTTTTTAAAAAATGTTGAACCAAAGCTCACTTTCTTAATCCAGCAGGGTTTATTTACATCCCCAAATGTGAGACATTTCTGCTTGATCTCTGCTCATCCTCACGATCAAACGTGCACGCACTTAAGGCGGAGAAATGGCAGGTGCCCATAGGCTGGTGGCGCATTACTGTGCATGCGATGGGTGTTTTCACGCGTCACCAGTGGGCGCTTCTTTCCTGCGCACAAAGAGAAAAGAGCCCGGGGATGCGCACAATGTTGAGTCTCCGCTCAGAGGCACCGCTGTGCTCGTCCTCTCCGCGCGTCTTGGCAGCGTCTTGGTGGAGGAGAGTAATCCGAGGAGGTCGAGGAAACGTCCCGGTGTGAGCGCGCCTCGTCGCCCCGCAAAACCAGCACAGCACAGACAGTCTTTCATATTGTGGAATTTACCGAGGCAGCGTTTTCATTTTTTAAAGAAGACTCACTTGGAAGGAGCAGAAATTAAGTGCAGAGGAGCGCGAACGCTGGAGCCGGAGCACAGAGCCAACGTCCTCTTCCTCTCCTCTGGCTCCCAAGAAGACAAGAGTTGCAGTGAGAGATGTAACCCGCTCACTAGATCCAGGAACAACACGTCTGCAGAGGAGAGTGGGATTTACAATCAAAGCACTTTCATGAAGAGGAAAAAACATTGCATCCTATAAAACAAGTAAGTACCCGCTCAGCCAATAGTCACGCACTCCTGCGCGTTATTTTCTTGATTTTTCATGCAGGCTGCGTTCTGTTAAGTTTGCTGCATGTGCTTTACAAAGAAAAACCCCGAGGAAACATGACTTAATTTAACACAGGATGAAATCAAATAATTTATTATAAACCTCATCCCTGTGGGGAGATGTCTTCATCTCATTCTCTCAAAGGGTGCACAGAGGCACAGTGTGCGTCATGCCAGTGGTCACACATGCACGATGCTGATGAGTGCGTTTCTAGCCTCAAATGGTTTGCATCGTCCTACTGGGATTTCTACTGTTGAGGCTCATTTCCCTCATCTAGGACGAGGTCCATATGGTGCTGCTTTGCTCAGCCACACAGAGCAACAGCATCAGGACTACCCCCCCTCGCTCTCCAACTTGTTTTAGGGCAATTATCAGAGTCTCTGCAGAGGGAGCAGGGGCCTGAGCTCATGTGGATTTTCTTAATGGTCATTTAATTGTGTCTAAATGACCTCTAACGTCATACCATTCTGATATTTGTGCAGCGTTTCCCCCCCTCCAACTAAAGATCCTCACAGGATTATGACACTTGCAGCCTACTGGGGAGTGTCATTAAAAGAAATGAACAGCTCAGACTTATACTATCTTTTTTTCTGGAAAGCCAAATATTTGGCTACCAGCGCTCTCCTCTCTTCTTCTTTTTCCTTCCACCCAGACTGTATAAAGACAGAACTAACAGTGAGAGAGAAATGCTTCATCTACAAAGTATCATGGTATTCATCTGGGATTGTTATCGTTCCCCCTCCTATTCATGTTTATTTATGAATCTTTTGCACATATTAGACAAATGAGAGGTGGAACACGTCTTTGAAGCCATGCAGTGAATTATCCTATAACAAAGCAATAACCAGCATGGCAGTGCAGGGGATGAGTTTGTACTGTTGCACCGTTTGCTTTGAAAACCCCTTTTGATTGATGCAGAGTGGAAATTACATTGTACTGCACAGGTTCTTTGGAAAAGGTTTAGAATTGGATTGAATGGCAGAGGGGAGGGAAAAAAAATGTAAAGAGGCTTTCTGTCTGCTGCTCCTCATCCTTGACCTCCACTCATGTGTTTGCGGCTGTATCTGGGATGTGGAGCTGGGGATGTGCGTGGCTGATGATGGGGGGGTTGAGAAATGGATCGCTGCTCCCCCGCTCTTTTAAGTGCACTTACTCTCCTGCCCCTGCGTTAGGCAGCAGCTGAGGGATGCAGCCGTGTTTAACATCGCAGAGAGAGTCACTGGGGGAGTCCTGCTGTCTTCCAGGGATTCATTGATTTTTCGCATGAAAATACACAGCTGTATGATGTCTGCAGAGATGTCCTGCCCAGATGTTTGGTAAACAGTTAAATATGACAAAATGTGAAATTACAGTTTTTATGTATTTTGTGTAAAAACTTGAATAATTGCGGTGTCTGTGCCCTTCATGAGTAAACATACTGTATTTATGCATGTGCCGCTCCCTCTCATATTTTATCTTCCAGCATCCCAACCTGACCTTAGTCACCGCTCTAATCATACTGTCTTATTCAGGCATACACAGCGTTGACACGTCTTTCACAGGTTATTGTGGTTTTTATTCTAGCCTGCGAGGCTCTTGCTCATAATGAAATGGAAGAAGCATCTCGAGAGACAAAATGCATTTAACCAATTCTTTCATGAATGTTAAAGTAGCAGCTGTTGGGATTGGGTTTGAAGCGGGGCAATTACATGATTTTTTTTCTTGCAACCTTAAAGCACTATTTGCCATGGGAAGCATTGCTCATTCAATCACCTTCAGAGAGGCCTAATGCAGTGTTATGGCACAATCAGTGCCAAACAATTACTTCTCATTCTTTGCTTCCTCGCGTTTCATTTTGCAAGTTTTTCTGCTGCGACCTAAGCTCTGAATCACAAACGCAGTTAAGCTCTGTGTTCATTTGTTACTCACCTTATTCCTTTATTTTATTTATTTTTACTCTCCCTGCCTCAAAATTGTCTTGTGCAGTTCTTCAGTCATTCGGAGTAAATTAGGAGGTATCAGTGCACGGTTGATTGTGAATTTCTTGTTCACTGACAAAAGCGCAGAGCAGCTGTTCATTGAGATTGAGTCTGTCCCTGGTGGCGGATCCTTGTCTCCCAGGTTCTCTCTCTGAATGACTTAATGGATATGGCAGCAGATAGTCATAAAGACAATCACAAGACAATCACTAAATGGAAATGAATGCATCACAGACTGTAGTGAATTCATACCTGCTGTGCCACTGGTGTTCAGTTTTGACAGAGTGGATTTTTGTCTTTCTTGCCCGTGATCTGGGATGTGGATCTCCAAGCTCTGTGTTGCTCATGTGCTGCGTGTGACCTGAATAAAGACCGTGAGCATGAACACCTTTATGATAGTAACTCTCTCCTTTCCTCCCCCCTTTATCAGATTCTTTTTGCAATTATGCTGCCCTCGGGGGGGAAATGGATGCCTTTAACCACCTTTCCTATCAATTATGTGCCAAACAACAGCCCCACTAACCAAGAAGTCATCTCATTTACTCTGGAATGTGTTTAGCCAATGATTTCCATTAGGTTTAGCTTCTGTGGAGGAGAGGGGAGAGTGATGCCTCATTACATTTGGCAGAGCAATCTTTTGCTCAGTTGAGAAAGTCCAAGACAGAAAATGCCTCCTCACCTTGTGGGCCAAAAAGCCCAGAGGGTGTAGTTTTCAGGTTTTTCCTTGTCCAGGGAAAACTTTGTCTTTTGGATTTACTAAAGAGTCTGCAAGGTTTGACAACGGCAGCTCCTTGAAGGTCAAATCATTTCAAGACATCTGCTCTCTGTATTCCCCAGAATCCTAAGTTTTAACTGTATGAAATGGCTATTGGAGCACCCCGAGACCCTTAAGCTCTCCACAGAGGGCTACTGAAAATTAGATTTCTCAAGTCACGGTGACACACCCTCCATGCAAAATGGTTGGAAATACTGGCAAATACTGCACCTTTAATGAACCATTAATTCAGAAATGAATACACAAAGAAAATGCTCCGGAATGAAAATGTCACTGCAGGTTTTACAGGCTGCAGAATGAAGCTGTGCTTAGGGACAAACATCCATCATATCAGCAGAAACACTGTGCCGTGAGCTGTGTAAAACTCAACTTGCAAAGAAAGTCTTTTTTCGAGAAGCTTTTCCTCTCACAATCTTGAGGCTTTTCGGACTGATGGGTTGAGATGACGAAGTCGGATCCTCCGGAAAGAGGATGGAAGTTAATACTGTACTCACAGAGAAAAATGCAGCACACATTTTTTTTGGCTCTACTAGAATCTCACACTGTGTAATCCAACGTGATGGGTTTTTAGAGTGACAAAGCACCCCCTAAATTTTGAAAGACACAAGGAAATCCACTCCGGATCACGCTGTGTCTGCAACTACACGAGATGAGGAACAATTACTGGCACCGGCACAGTCGAGTCAACACTGGCCAATAAGTTATGATCAGGCCAATGGGATGATTTCCTCCCTGCGCTTCCCAGATTATGTAGCCATGCTTTTGAAATCACCGCCCTGATCCTCTAGTTACATATTAGTGAAACAAGTGAGTGGTTAGTATTTAGGTCCGTTTCAAGAATTCCAAAGATAGCCCTTGGGTTAATCCGCACAACAGGGTTGTGTTGTAAGGATGAGGGGCTGGGTTGAATTCTTAATCCTGAGAGGCGTATCACTTTCCACTTACTGTGATGTAGGTCATAGCTTGAGCAAAGCCCCTCCTGTGCCACTGATACTGCAATTACAGTCTTAAAGCTCTCAGTTCCACTTCCACAGTAGAAAAGTTTTAATGGCCATTTAGGTCATTGATCAGCGGGTAGATGGGATATCTGATGGAGCAAATCATTCCCTGTGATAATGATAGGTAAGTGAAGTGAGTGGTGTGGGTAAAATCTATCAAGAGTTTAATCATTTTGTTGCGATATGAAGAATGTTGACTTTTCTGTGATCCAGTGAGATCAATGCCAGACAAAAGTCTAATAATATTTTTTGCTGGTCGTCATAGGCCAATGCATTGCCAATACTGGCTTATGACAAAGAGAGATAATGATTAAAATTAATTATATGGAAATTTAATGTTTCAGTAAATTTTGAGGACTCACAAGAGAGAGATTTTTATCAATCAAAATACATGCAACAGAGATTGAGATGTGTGTGACTTGGTCTGACTCCAAAATCACTGTGTTCTACAATTCTCATAATGCTTTTAACTGTAACACATTCTGTCTATCATAACCATTATTATGTCCTTTAGATTTATAATTAATTACTTATTACATAATTTTGCACATTTCCCTATGGTTTGCTGTTTATCCTGAACATTCTTAAATTGTTTTACTGATAGTCTTAATGTGGGATGTTTTTAAAAGTGTAACTGGAGACACACGAAAGAATGAGTGGTCTAAGGCAAAGTCCAGGTCTGGTTTTGTTTTATCTTCCTTTTTTGGTGGGCACAACAAAGAACTTGAGAAAAGGTCTATTTGTGAAAGGGCCAAGAGTTTTTTTTAGAAGTAAAAAAGAAATAGCATAAATGTGAGGCTTTGAGAAACAAATATGTGAAAAAAACAGCTTTTGGTTTAATCTAGGATTTGGTCTGTTTTAAAATAGAATCAAACTGTCTGTACCACTTTAGATTGAATTGTATCATACTATTTTGGATTGAACATTATAGATGAATTGTATCATGTCTATAGCTCGGTAGCTTCAGAGCTTCAGATGTATCTTTGAAGTGTGGTTGGCGATACATTAAGATGTGTTTCGCATATGCATCAGTGATGGAGTTCCATATCCCTGCTAATAGCTCATCTGTAGACACTTTATTTGTAACCCGACCTCAGCTTAATCAACAGCTCTGTGCCTTCGAATAACTCCTATACATTCCTGCGTATGTAACAGGGTTGTTGTCACATTTTCAATATATAAATAAGTTGAAATATTTTTGGAATTATGCTAACATCCTCACCATCATACACAATTCCTCTATCCACAGTGTCTAGAGTATATAAAGATGGATGGCATGACAGCTCCCTAAAAGGGAGCCAAAGCATGTTGAGTGCCTCCTGGTAGCTTGCTACTGTATAGTTAATTAACCTTATCTTCACCATGTTAATGGATGGGACAGTGACCAAACTAAAATAACATTTCACGAAGATATTTTTGTCATTTTAGTTCACATTTCACACTGAATTATATAAATCCAAATTTGTCCATTATGCTTTGTTTGAATTTGTCATTTGATGTCATAAAATTTGTGAAAGTTCATGATTGACTTGTGATTGGCTGATACTGCGGATTCATCCTCCGATGGCCACTGCACAGACTCTGACTATCAGAATAGTTGGAGGAGGTGGAGACAGGTTGTCAAGCTTTATATACAGTCTTTGTGTCTAAGCTAAGATTTGGTTTATCAGATTTCATGGTAGTTTGACTTTTGAATTAAAAGGGACATCCTAAATATTTACTAATGATTACTGACTGACAGTCTTCTTAGTACCACATGTAGCTTATGTTGCAAGTTAATTCACCATCCAACTCCAGGCTCACCAGAGCCAGCAACACACTCAAAAAAATATAAAAACTTTGAAAATGTATACCATATCATATTCCTCTTGTCTTATACAGAAACTAACTATTCTTTACCCCCCTGCTTGGCCTTGAAAAGCCTCACAAAATGACATCAATTGTCCAAAGCCTAGTTAAACAAGCCCACTCCAAAAATGTCAAAGTTATGGCATTACTAAGATAAGTAGCTGCAATGTAATTATTCAAATTCAAAATGTGGCCGCCTACACCCTTTTTAATCACTGTACTGTAATGCCTTACACACAGTATTCTGCTGATGGCAGTAATGCTAATGACCCAGTCAGAGTCATTGTCACAGGTTTGACAAAGCTTGCAGCTGATTTCACAGGCTGAGTAGTTACTCTCCATGGCATGTAAACTTAATGTGTAAAAATTGTTGGATTGCCTCTTTGAAATGTAGAACTACCTCAGTGGAAATGGAAGTTGGCAGATGTCTGTTCTCTTATTGTGTATATTGTTCTCATTCAACACTAATAGCTGATATTGAAATGTTGCATTTTTATTGTTTAAGTGTGTGGCCTTCTTGTGGATCTAAGAGAATATGAAAGATGTATAGAAAATTAAAACAGTCAGTTTGCTTACATTCATCAGTCATCCACCAAACCCTTTGTCAAAGTATGAAGTGACATTTTGTGGAGTGGTGGTACACTCTCTGCCAGCTCCTATTAATAGTCAAAGAGGGACAGAGAAGTATCTTTTGAGGTCAATCATTTCCTTCCTCTCTTCTCTTTAAAGCTGCCGGTGGAGCTTGTTAGGCAAGATGAATAACACACAGTAAAATAAAACACCCATTTAGCAGCTGTTTCTTCTTCTGCGCCACCTGAACGTCACGCGCCTGCTTGTATCCTCAGGTTTTTGTCTGCTGCTGTTTTCGCCCCTTCACTTTTCCTCCTCTTGTAGTTACTACAAAATAATAAGAACCAATTATGTAACTTAGCAGTGCTATAATCATGTTTTCCTGTTGAATGCTTGTCGTATCTGGATCAAAATGTCATTTTAATCACATCCATAATTACTTTCCTTTCAGATTAAAATTCTTGAATTCAAGGGAGAGCAACCCATTCACAAGCAATTGGATGAGAGTCCTATTAGCCCTTGGCAACTAAAGATGATGTTACCATGGAAACAAATTGTTCTGCTATCAATCACTGGATGCCTTGCAGGTAAGATATTTAACAAACATTATATTTGAGTTTCACTGCACTTTAAGTCGAAACAGCATCTCTCCTAATAAATGTGTGCTTTCCAATGCATATTAATGTGTTATTCTACTGTAGAACACATCTACCTTAGAGTCTAACTAGCATGTCTCTGAGGTTAGAGGTCAGAAGTAGCATTGTCAATGAGCAGTGTTTATACACAGAGTTTTATCTATTAGTGAGGAAGAGACGTAATCAGAACAGCTGTAAATAATCTCAGAAAATCTTCCTGACCAAAAGGTTACACTGATTAAGTTGCAGTCATTACGTGTACAGCGATCCAGCGTGATGTCCTTCACCACTCCCTGGAGTCCTGCAGCACGTTTACAGTACACTGACAGGGACAACAGGGAGTCCAATCCCATTCCTGTTTATGACCGGTCCAGATCATTATCAGGTTCCTTGCAATGAATCCAGCCCTGCATTTTAGCACAATCTACTTTCCACCGTGCCTCACTCTGCCCTTGTGTGACCACCTGGGATTTGAGCAAGAGAAGCACTGACACTCCAGTGGAATGTCAACTCTTGTTCAAATGACATTGTAAATCCCAATGAATGTTATTCAAATTGGCTCATGGGTAATTCACGCCTGGCGCCGCGTGGGAGCGAGATCCAAGCAATCTTACCTTCCAAGCAGACAAGTGTTTTTAACAGGGCCTTGGTTGCTGCCTATAGGTGCTCATTGTTATTCACTTCAGCTGATAGCAATCATTATGACATCTGAAGTGACATCGTGTCTGACTCTATATTCTGGGACCTGCAGAAAAGTAAACTGACACCTCAGATGTTAGCTTACGTGACATTTTATTTAAATCCACATTAGGGAGAGGCTGTTAAACCAAAGTGCAAGGTGAATGAGTTTGAAGTGGTAGCAGCTGTGTGCCCATTTATTAATAGACCATTCTGCACCAGTCTTTTAAAATGTGACGGATGTTTCGTAAATTTAACCTTGGTTTGCTGTTGTTTAGGTCAAAGCAAATTTGACCCTGTCCCTAACCAAACACAAAGATTGCTAATCTTATTTCTCGACCCGTCAAAGTGAAGTGAAGGCTAATTTGTTGACATGTTTTTACTTCTTAAACCCACATGTAGAGCTGCTAGCCACATGCTGCAATCTGTTAGCAGTAGGATATTAATTAGGCCTACTCTGGCCGTCTGTTGACTCTGCTTTCATTTAGTACCAGATTGTGTTACGCATCCTTCCCTTTTAAGCTGCCGGCAGATGAGCACATCCTTATGGCATCAATTAACCGGTGCATGTGTAGTATGACATAGATGTTCTGGAAATAGAGCACTGTGCTCTATTTATCAAACCTGACACTGATAGGGAATCATTACTTGTGGAGGAAATATTTGAAAAGCGGTTTTCAGTTTTATCAGTAGTCAACTCAGCATAAGTGTTCAACTGTTAATATCTATCATTATGATCTTGACTCCAGCAAGTGATTATAATACTGACTACCACACTTGATGTGCGCTTTTTACATTAAAACTATTTGCTATGTTTTGCTATTGCTACATGTTAAGTTAACATTAACAGTTGTTTAGCCAGTCTAGAAGAACACTGTGAGTTTAGCATCAAATTTCATTCCTTTACGCTGTTTTCCTTTTTTCTTGCTTCTACTGAAGTTAGCATGCTTTGGGTTACGGATATGGCCATTTTAAAGGCAACCCCTATAAAACATAGCGCTGGTAGTAGCAGCTCCTCTTCAGAACTGAACCGTAACCGGTGTGAACAACTTACAACAGCAGCAGCACCTCATAGAAGCGCTTCCGTGATGCAACCGCAGCCAATGGGGTCTGGGCATTAGACGATGCCACCACTGTTGGCTACCAGGTTGGGATACAGAGAAACCCACGCTAAATGCTTAATATTTACACTGTGGCCCTTGAAAGTCTCAGATTTGAACCAGTTTGAATCAGTCAGTGACCTTCACTCGACAGAGATTCTTCAAGTCTAGTATCCGTTTTGTTTGTTGTTGTTTTGGTCACTGCAGTGTACTTCAGGGGACATTTCAATCCCCAGAAGTAGCTGCTGAGTGAGCGCTCCTAGCGTTGCTCTCCTGGGTAAAGTCATTCCACTACGTCAAGTCATTGGTGAAGATGTTTGCGACAGGTACAGGCAGCTGCACACCAGGACACAGGTGAGTCTGAATGAGACAGAAGCAGCTGCCCTGAGGAAGAGAGGAAAATTGCGTGGTCAGGCTCATAGTATCTTCTGCCCTCTGCTTAGAAGTGGTGAATTTACAGCTCATAGCAATTTAATATGGTATACTCTGTTTTTTTTATTTATCTAGTGTTAACGTTGCACATTTATGATCGATTATCAGCACGGTTAGCACACATTATCTCGGACGGATAACTTGTGTAAGCTTCATGGGAAATGTATTCCTTTGATTTTCTTTTGAAAAAGCCTCAACCCTCAGGGATAGGAGACAACATACTGTATATTGAAAAAGTAATATAGACTGTCAGAAAGTTCCACTATTTCAGCAAGATTAACTATTTGTCCTCACAGTATCTATGCTTTCGCCAAATCCATCCACTATTTTCTCTTAAGGTCAAAGAGACAATTTTTCTGGCTTGTACTGCAATAGATTTCCCCCCCTTTCCCTAGTCTGTACAGAGGATGTCATATTTCAAGGGCCAAGATGGAGGACTGAGCCAAGTGACCTCATTTTACCAATCAACTCCCCAGACCAGCAGGCCACCATCTCGTGTGAGGCAGAAGGGAGTCCTCCTCTGCAGTACAGGTAAATTACCACATTAATGTTACATTACTCACGTGCATAAGCTGAACTGTCTTTCTGCTACATTTTCCCATCACATGGTGAAAATCCATCGCTGCTTAATTGCTTTTGAATCTTGATTGCTGCTCCCAAAGAAATCAAAGAGTGTACCGATAACGTTGATTGCTATTGATTTGTTAAAGAACGCTTTTTTTGGGCATCAATTATGCACCATTCAACAAAAAGACCTACTTCAAAGAGCTACTGCTTAATTGAGCATCCATTTCTAAATGAAAAAAGCCTATCTATTTTCAGCTCCAGCTATGATGTAGGGTAAGAGTCAGCGAGCTGCTACTGTGGTTGATGAATATGCCAACACCTCCGATATGAGCGAGGTTAACTTTATTAATGATAAGATTTAAGCCACTGTTCGTATGAAGCTGATGATTTATAATATGGTGCACGGCTTAAGAAATCATTAGCTGGAGAAAAGGAGATTCCAGCAACTCATTTGCACCACAGATCCTTTGATATCTCCTCGGCAATTCCCTGGCGGTACAGGGAGCCTGCCTGAAAATGGCAGCTGGCTGTTTTTTTTTTTTTTGTGGTAGATTGTGTTTCGGAGCTTGGTCAGCACCATGTAGATGCACAGCAAGCAGGGTAGAGAGGCAATAACCTTGTGAGTGACATTCTGCTAAATGCTTACATTTCCCATAATGTGTCTGCACTGAAAACATGGTCCAGGCACAGCAGCGGGGGGTATCATTATACTTGTTGTGCAACCTGAGCTATCCCAGGATGGAGCCAAAACCATCACTTGTATTATTTCACCTGCAACTTAGAGCATTCTGACATTCACTTGTGTTGCTGAAGAGGTTTTCTCTTTCCGGCTCCTTTTGATGTTGAAGCAGTGGTGAGACATGGTGGTGTTGTCTGGAGGATCTGCTTTTTCTTGACCCCCGTCTCCGTCTGACGCAATCTTATAAGAGCAGCTATGCAGTGAATCTTGCTATTCGAGTATAACATGTCATCCTCATATTAAAACTACACTAATTCATATGTTACATAAATAATGGATCAATGGATCAAATAGACTGCTTTTGGTTTAATATCCAGTAACATGCACTAAAGTGCATTGGTTTAGTTTCACTGCTTTCAATCAACTGAGTGTCCGACAGCAGAGGGCAGTTGTTTCCAACGGACACAAAAAGACTCATAAATGGACAGCATTTCAAGTTACAAGTTTGATTTCATGTTGGACGAGAAGCACAGGTCAGCTCAACTATGCAATTCAATAAGAGCGATGTCATAGAGATTTAAATATTTTGCATTTAAATAAAATCAAGTAAAAGAGCTCAACACAAAAAATACTGTCAACATTAGATGATGCAATCGTAAAACCCAGTGACAAATATATACTGTATGTTATATACATATAAGTACATGTATTAATAACCTTTTTGCAGAGGTGAGTAATCATTTAGCTGCTAACATGTCAGTTTTATCTGTCAGAAATGGGTGGAGACCAAAGCAATGCTAAAAGCAGTATTGGTGCCTACAGTTGCTGGTATGCTAATGCTGGATGTGCAAATGTGAGGTAGTTACTCAAGGAATAGCACTTTCACCATATTGAACTCTATTAATTATTTAACTAATAATAATAGGGTTTGAATAGTTATCGTGTAAGATTTGAATGAAGATAAATCTATATTATGTCTTGAAGAGACCTCTGATTTCTAGTGACCCTTCTTTCTAGTGACCTTGTGTGGTTGCTTTCTTATTCTTAATGGGGTTTTTATTCTTAGTGCTTTACTAAAGTAGTTTTCGAGCACTCAGCTTTAAAACAGCATTCACTGGCTGCTGCATCTCACATTGGTGATGGTCATTTGGGTCAGTGGTGTTTTGGTATCAGTGCCATCAATTATGAATACAAAAATCTGAAACCAGGTTTAAAAGGAATAATTGATGTTTGAGTGAGCAATGTTCACCACTGCTGCTTGACATTGCTTTTAAAGACACTATATCTTTGTCCCTAATTTCACTTTGAGCACAGAGTTATTTTTTTAGCTTTATTTAGGCTGCATCAGTTTTTCTGACACTGATTGTCCTTGAATTGTTTCCCCTCAGGCAAGGAGAGGATTTTTTTTTTTGTCCTGGTGATAAAATAGAAAGCATAAATTCATGGCAATTCATTTCACTAACACTGTAATTAGAACCTCAAAATGTCCTGAGCAGACTGGAAAAAAATGCCTTTAGGAAGTGGTTATGCTGTGATTTTCCAGAGTCTGCAAACCATGCACGGGCCTACACCCTGCAACAGTGTTTGTTTAATTAGAAATGCCAAGCGAGAGGGTATTACATTCAGAGCTGCCCACTTAATTTCCGTAGTTACTGCTGCAATTAGGAAAAAAATCATTCATTTGGTTTTATATCCAAACAGAGAATTGGGCCACCCAGTATTTGTCAGAAAATATGATATTAACCCTCTAGAGGGAGGAGGCAAATAGGCTTTTCGCATTGAGCCTGGCAGTTCACTTAGAACTGTTTGTTTCAACTTTTCTCCATATCCGACATTCAAAAATTGCAATATTTTACGAGGTTAAAATTATATGTTACAAATGTACCTGCATCTATTATAACAGCAGTTTTCTTTATCTGAATCAGTGTGGCCCATGACAAACATCTCTGTGAAAATTCTGTACAGTGTAATGTTTCTTTATAGTGATATATACATACAATAAATGGATAGCAAAAATACAGAAAGAGCCTCAAAGATAAGGCTCATTATTCTATATTTTGTCAAATATGTGACCAAACTCAAGCTGAGCCTGTCGGTTCACATTTAACTGGGTGCTTCAGCTTCTAAGCTTTATTTCAATACGGTGTTGAAATCGTAACATCAATAAATCATAATATTGTGCAAAGTTTATGTTATTAACTATAATATAACCTGTGCACCAGTTTCTGGACCTGTGTCGGTGTGATCAAATTAAAACAATGTCATAGCCTGCTGCTGTTGAGTCTAGCACAATTTCACATAGGTTGTTTTTTAGACAACATGCTTAGCAGACCCACCCCTCTCTACACATATAGAAGCATCATGTGCTACACTACTAATAATACATAACAAAGATTTCACCTCTGTAGTCAGGGGAAGTCTGTGTCAAAAATCCCATTGAAAGTCTTTACAATGTGCATGGTATATTCAGTGTTATTTATTATTTGCAGTATATTATCAGGAAAAAAGGAAAGAGCTTAAAGAGGCTGATTATTTGTTTGTCACTATCAGCAAATATGACCAAAACTAATAAAGCAGCACTCCATCTCTAAATACCATCTGATTTCTTTCAGCCCAAAACCTATTGGTTCTTACTGAAGATGTAAATCTTTTCAATTTCCAAATATATAACTTCATTTGTAAAAGAGGGGCTCAGTAGTTTCCTGAAACATTGCAGTGGATGCAGTTTTTATCAGTTGTAACTCAAACATGATGAAATAGTGGATCTAATATACTTACTATTTTCTACTCTGGATTAATACACATTTGGTGAGCAAGTGGGTATTTGCAGCAGCAGGATGGCAATTTTGGGATCGATTTAGAACAAATGACAAAGGCCGTGTTAATGGAAATAAAGAAACATGTCAGCCAGTGCCACATTGTGTCCCACTGATGTGTTTTTAATAGTTTTTGACAACTATGGAGCTCAATGGCTCAGAGAAATAAGATATATCAGAGTTTCGCAACACAGAGCAGCGCCAACAATTCATCGTTCTGTTCAGTGAATTTATTGACAGTAACAAAAATTATACAGTTTCACAATCCTCATCCTTTAATTGGCATTAATCATTATGAGTAGCTGATTCAATGTCGGAACATCAATTAAAAGAGTCTGAGCTTCATAGAATTTACAGTGATCACACAAGGCAAATCTCATCAACCACTAAATGAAGAAAGCAAGGAAGCTTGAAAGTTCAAACTAAAAACTAAATGAAAAAAACCTTCTCACATAAATATATCTGTAATTAAGTGAAAATTACTGAGATTTAACAGTGATATGAAGGTGGAGAATATCTGTAATGTGTGTCTGACATGTTGACACCACTTCATGTCTTCATGCTCATAATAACCTCTTTGAGTTCAGGTTACTCGTTAGCTCAATACCGAATGATTTTGTTTTCAACACCCTGATGCTCCTCTTCACCTTCACATCGCCCACTTGGTGACACGGCAAATATACGCTCGGGAACCCTGACAGTTCTGCGGTTGACAAATAGTCCGGTGTAGCGCCAGAGCGTACTGCAGGGCTCAGAGCCCAGCTTTATGAATACACCTGTCACTGTGTTTACTATGAATCTGCTGTAACACAGGATCAAGGGCACTGCGGTGAGTGGAAAGGGGGAATAAAAAAATGACTCTGGTTGGTGTCTGTGATCATGTAACAGAAAGAAACAGCTGATCTTTATTTCACCAGTATCGTGGTTATGAGGCATATCCCTGAAATTATCATATTCAGGATATGATGTTTACATGGAATATTGAGAAATCTAGCTATTTATATCCTTGTATACACGATGAGTATAGTATTATTACAATGGTAATTAAAAAAATGAATAATAATGATAGTTATTATTATTGTAATGCCATGTGTTCGAGAGCCACCAACAATTTTTTTTCTACTCTGCTGGTTGTTGATGAATACACATCTACTTCCTCTCCTTTTGTTTGAATCAAAACATCATTTACACACTATAGATTGAAATTGTAATTGTGTCTGTTGACAAATGCTAGTGACTGTGCATCGTAGTGATGCGATCGTGGACTTGCAGTTGATCAGCGGGTCGGGTGGGATGGGTCGTAAAAATGAACAATTCTGATTAATAGTCATCGGATGGGTTGGGGTGGGTGAAATAGGCATCATACATGTGTAGAATACCAGTCAATGAAAACATAACGCCCAATTAGTTGAGACGTGCACAGTGCCGTTAAATGTCCAGTGCGCATTTGGCGTTTTAGTGGCGTATCTAACGGGGAGAGATTGAGATGTACTGGCTGTGTTAGCGTCGAGATAACCACACATTATTTTCTTACTTTTATCCTTCCCTTCAAAGTAAGTTTATCGTATGAAAAAAAAATGTAGCGGGAGATTTACCTCTCTCTGAGACTCGCACAGTCAGCCCTCGGCAAAAAGACACTACACTGTTGTGCGGTGTGCACTCTCCTTAAAGGGAAGGATAATGGAAGTCATCAGAGAGGCTCCATAATTATGCAAATACCTGTTACCATTTCAATTTTTCAAAAAAAACAAGTACTTTAAGAAAATGTGAATTTAATTAAAAACAGCCTTCTTAAGTGTAATATGTTACCATATTATTAAAAGTAGAGGTGGAGTGGAATCTTCATGCGGGTGCAAATTGGAGAAAATATTTCACTGAGTGGGTGAGGGGCAGATGAGTCGAGCAAACGTGCAGATTTCGGATGTCAACAGAGCCAAGTTGCACATGTGTAGTGTGTAGATACTGTACTGTATTTGTTAACAGGCCTATATTCACAGGGTTTTTAAAGGTGACACATACACACACAGACACACACCCATAGGCACACAGAAGCACTCACGCTGACACAGGGTAGTTTAGAGAATATTTATTGTGTCACATTGGGCTTTCAAGCTAAATGAACATCAATTTATTAAAAAGCAGGAGCAATAACCTACTAAACATAATTGTAGATGGTACCCTGGTCAGCAGTTGAATTTCCATTATCAGCTCTAAAGCTCTGCGGGTGCATGTGTGTAGTTTTGTGTGTGTGTGTGTGTGTGTGTGTGCGTGTGTGTGTGTGTGTAAGCAGTATGTAGTCTGTGTGGTCACTGCTGTCTCTGTGGGTGTCTGGCCTCAAGCAAAGCCAGGTGAGCCGCTGCTGCAGTACAATCCCCAGTCTATTTGATGAGGAGACCTCATGCAAAATTGATGTGGACCTCAAGGTCACGGGGAGTTCATTCAGAGCATGCTCAGATCAGCACGCGCCTGCAGCACACCACAGCAAATAGGGCTGTTCACCTGGACTCTGCATATCAGACTTACTGTGAGCTGCTCTTGGGCCTGATATGCTGTTATACCCAGTGTGTTTTAGTTTGGGCTGCGCTAACATTAAGACCCCTTGCTCTGCCTGATTCCCCAGTTTTACTGTAGTGGGCTTAGTTTGAGAAGGAATCATATGGGGGGGCAATAATACATCAGAATAAACAATTTTGTGTAAGAGGATTATATTTTTCATTTGTTATCATTGGGATTATTTTGTCACCTCCCAGATTTGTCTTGGGACCCCTCAGGGTGTCTTGACATGCTGGATGTGAACCCCCGGGTTATAGAGCAGGAAACAATGTACAGCACTATACCACAGCGGCTGGTGGTTGGTTATAAATAATTTACTGTATTGAGAAACATTCATATCATGTGTCTGACAAGATAGTATGCCTGGTAAGAATTATTATACCCTGTATACTGGACTCTAAGGTCTCCAAAAAGTGGTGTAAAATCAATAATCATTAATGAAGACTTATTGGTCCCATTTCCAGTAAAGTACATCTTGTTAATAGGTTATACATTGTAGCTAATGGCATTATTAGTGGTAATAAATAATTTGCTTGTAAGATCTACCCCCTCTGGAGAAAATCAAGTTTTCACCTCTATGAGTGTTAACACTTGCACCTTTTATGTAATAATAGATACACTTTGAGCGAAATAACAGTCAGTGACTCAGCGACATGGCTGAGTATTTCCACTGTAAGGGTATAGTCACACATACCCAAATGGAGAGCCTCCTGTTCACTTCCAGGCTGTGCAAGTGAGAGTGGGAAGTAAACATCCTGCATATCCGCAGTTTGGTTCAACTTTAGTGAAGTTAGACCAGCTTGCATTTGTATATGTGTGACTGTGCCCTAACACTCAGACAGCCAAGGTTTACTTGTGGGTAGGGATGTCGGGATTAACCGTTTTTACGATAACCTTGGTTTGATAACGAGCCACTTAAACGTTAGTTGAGAAGAGGGAACTGACTTAACGGCCTTATTTCCACCAACGTTGGACAAAGAACTTCATCAGAGGAGGTCACAGCGAGAGGAGAAATCCTTGTTTACTTTCAGTTTCTGACGAGGGGTGAGTGTGTCAGGAGCGGATGATCAACTGATCAACTGTTATTTTTCATACATTGCTCGACTATTTTAGAGGTCTTTTAAGCAATGGACACAATCTTCAGAGGCAAGTTGACAACTTATCTGAATAAAAGTTCTGTACTTCACCACAAAAATTAAGCATTACAGCAACAAAGCCAATTTTTACTTTGAAGACATCTTGCCAGGGAGTAAGTGATCCTATGAATGTAGTTGCCAGGACAGAGATCAGCGCCAGTGACTGCTGTAAATATCTTTGTCAGTCCGATGAAATAAAAATAACCTAATCATCAAAATGATCTGGTGGCGATATTGACCCGCAGTTGGACCAAGTTGTCGACAACTGCTGATGATCCGCAGACTGATGGAACACAACCCCGCCTCCACTGAATGCTAAAGAATCACTTCTTTATTAAAATGTGGTTAACACTTTATATTATTAGGGAACACATAACTAGTTGCTTATTAGCATGGATGTTAGAGGCATATTGGCTCTTTATTAGTCATTAAAAAGCACTTAATAATGCCTTATTCTTAATGACCTTATTCTGCAACTACTCTATTAACAGTTTTCCCTTAATAACCTCCTAATTACTGCTTATTGATGGTAAGTAAGGAAGTTGTTCTTTTTTTTAACCCTCACTGTAACGTAAGAAATTCTAAGAGTAGTTTTATTATTTTGTCCCCATCTGGACGATCAGATGGCGTCAATATGAATCATCAGGCTGTGCATTTTGCCTCTCATGACAATGTGACAGCAGTCTATTTGCTCCTGTTGATCTCTGTATACCTGCGGTGACAGCTTCCTCCGTGTCCTCTAATATCAGTCTCAAAGCAGCCAGAGAGTGGGTAGGTGGCTTTGCTGATTGTGTTGACGAGGCACAGACACCATTACACCCGTCCAGCTGTCTGCTCCGGGGGTGTGTGATCTCTCCGAGCTACCCACCTGCCTCACCTCAATCATGCTGGGCGGCTGCAAGTCTAACTAGCTTCTCATTCTCTCCCATTCGACCCCCACACTCTTTCACACACAATATTCCTTCTTTTTGCACAAGAGGAGATATTCAGTTGGAGATATGCAGAGACCTCATCAGGAAGCACTTGAGAGAGTTTTAATTGAAAATGTATCGAAACCAATATTTATAACCTCTATCCGACAAATACTTCCCCCAATGCGTGCATGCACAAACTGGCGGGTTTCCGCTACATATCGTGCACCCTGCTGCATGTCCTCCCTCCCCCACTGAACTGCGCTCGAATTACACTTTAACAATAAGCACCAACACTAATCATTGTTAGGAGACGTACAGGATTTGAAGTTTACTTTGTGTTTGTTTGATTTGCTCTAACGTTTAGGAGACGTATTTACACACATTGAAAGTCTGCTGCACACAAAACGAGACATAACGCGACATGCACAGCCGGGACATGAGAGGTAAAGTGATCCGATCCAGATTCATGATCCCACATCGTCGATTAATCACTAAATAAATAAACGTGATCGTCAGTTTGTGTGAAGTCCGACAGGGATGAAGAGACACACAAGCACAAGTGTGTCCAGCAGGTTTTTATAAAGAACAACTCTACGTGTGAGTGATTAGAAAAGAGCAGAGGAGCTGAGTCTCTTGTTGACAGACACTGAGTAGTGCGCCAAGTGATGCACCCCATTGTGGGGGTTGTAAAATAATCGTTCATTAATCGTAATCAAGGTATTGATTTGAAGTCATATTGGTCAGCCCTAGTTTGTCTTGACAAGTATAGAGCGTCCAACGTAATATGATGGCTTGAAGAGTGACAAAATCAGTCAGATTAAGAGAGTGGCACAGAGCAGAATGTTACATGAATAATGGAGGATACAAGATGAAACACAGCTTTGTCTTTTCTAGCCTGTTAGGCAGGAAACCAGGGAGAGCCATGACTGGCTTTAAGACTGCATGAAGCATCATTCTAACTGCCTATTACCTGGGAGTGGAAATAAAAAACAAAATGATATTGATTTTTTTCCCCCCCTACTTATCATTGGCATTGTCATTTCACGGTCTTATCGCTGCGGCAGACTTAAACATAACGAAACAATAACGCTTTGTTTTTCAGATTCTATAAGGAAAAGTAATTTTTCATCTGCGTTAATGTTGTGAGATAAAGTTCTGCTACCCTGCCTGCTCCCGTAGGTATCACTCATTTTGCATCTCCTTCAAGTGCTGTGTACTGCCATCAGCCTGACACACTCCAGATTTCAGAGAATGAGATATAAAGTGTTTTCATTGTGTAGCGTGAACATTGTTCAGTGTTTCTGTTGGTATCCATGATTAATAGCTGTCACTTCCTGAACTCAGCTTGCATGACCGACTATCTTGTGACCTTTTCCTTGCGGGAAATGGTCTGTAGACAATGCAATATGAAGGTGTCAAAGCAATAATTCAGAAACGCAAATGCACAAGGCATAAACTAATTAGAAATCACTCACAGAGAGCATAACTCTGCCAAGGACCCACAATCCTTTATGTTTGCAATGGTAATAACACAAAAGGTTAAGACATTTTTAATCTGTACTGAGGATTCAAATTCATATCAGACTGCACATACAGTCAGTGTATGGATTGTTGAACAAATAGAAACAAGACTATGAATCTACACCAGCACAGTACAGTGGTACTTTGAGCTAAGATGCTAACATTTAGCAGATACAGTGTTGACTGTGTTCACCATCTTAGTTTTGTGCATTTAGTGTTCCTGAAAAGTGACTCAAGAACTGTACATACACATATATATAATCATATAAATATAAAGTATTGTACAGTCAATAAAATTAACAAATAGAATATCAAATTAGTACAAATAGCTCCACTGTAGACGCCTACAACATCAAAATACAGCTTAAATATTTTTGCATCTGTAATAATAGCCCAAAGAAAGTACAATATTTAACTAGAAGGGCACTCGGGGAAAGCTTACAGCCACCAAGCCACTTTATCACTGTGTAAACACAACACAAACTGCCTACATTAAACACAGTTAGATAGAAGAATATCAATATGAAGAATTTCAAAACAAAAATGTACTCCCTTTGTTACTGTACAGTAACTGAACACAGATGGCCCTGCCAAAATGCTTATTTTGATTCAGAAAACCCACATCATCATCCGGATCTGCACCAAAAGTCTACACTCTAAATACGCCTGATATTTTTTATAAAGATCTCTGCATTGTTTTTGAGAAATTCACAAAGATGCTGAGAAATCCTTGATCCGCCCCCTTAATCAAATCCAAAGGTTGTATTACTTCTACCATGGCTCATACCTTTCTGGGTGGAGGTAATAATGGTCACTTATACTGATTGACACAAATCTTTACTGCACTTTAAGTACATTTTCTCCAACAATTCTTAGTAACACTTGTGTTGTTAATTGTTGTGTTACTGTTTTTTCTTGAGTAAAAGATCTCATTATGTTTCCAGCTCAATGTTAGCATGAAGCCTAATTTCCTGTATTCTTATCTGCACATAAACACTTGCTCCTTAGTTATTGGTCTAAATTTCCTCCAAATGAAATTGAAATCTCTCAGCACGTTTTGTTGAGATGTATCCTTCTACCATTTCCTCCAAACTGCAACAGAATCTCTTAATGTGTTTGTTCAGATATGGCAAGATTACAAAAAAGAAATAACTCTTTCTCCTATGCTCAAATTATAAAATATGAGATGAGATAAAAATCCATTTCACCATGCAAGTAGGAGAAAATCAATGTTCACCACAGTGGATTAGCTCAAATTTTGGAATTTTGCCAAAATTAATGGCAAAAAAAAATACTGAAATGCAATCAAACTGATGATAACTGGGAGCTGTTTAATATTTTGTGTCTTCCTAACTTGTCTCTGTTAATAATACTCACCTTTTGCTCACCATTAGGTACCTTTTATTTTCTCAGCAGGATCCGGGCAGCGCAATCAAATTGATCTCTGTAAAAAAAACACTGGGAAGGAGGGGGTGGGGGGATTCAGCTACTGATTGTGTTTGCGTTTTTCCAGATGGTCACTAAACGGAACACTCATTGATCTGGGGAATGACTACCGGCGTCACATGTCTGGGGGCAGCCTGATCATTAGCAAACTGGACAAGGACCAAGACACCGGGCTGTACCAGTGCACGGCCTTCAACACATGGGGCTCCATCCTCAGCCGCAGAGCCAGCCTCCAATTTGCATGTAAGTGATCCTACAATTGCTAACAGCTTTCTGGCACTGCTCTGACACAGTTATGACATTCTGGCATCTCTTTGTATGTGTTGTGTCTCGGTCTGACGTGCGTGTGGACCAAACCTTTTTTTTCTTTTTCATATGTATATTTATTCCTCATTTAAATTGCCTGGGAATAGATTTCCAAGAGGGGAAATGGTAATCGAATGAAATGTCAGATGCAACATACACATTGGGTGAGACAGCTTCTGACTGCCTCACAACTCCATTGATTCTCATTAGTGGTTCCAACTCTGACAGCAACTACGCTGGGTTTCAATTGACTCATATTTTGCCCAGCCCCTGTGATCCAGACTTTAAAGCACAAGAACACAAATAATGATTATGAGGTGTTTGTATCTTTTTAATCACCAGCCACCTCTTATTGTATAATATATACAGCAGATTGTTAGCAGATCAGACAGTGACAGGCTGTCATGCAGCAGCCAGCTGCATAAGAAAACAAATGGCAGAGTAATGCTGTGGGGTGGGGTCCTGCCTTCCACACAGGCACTGTAGGGCCACCTTTCCTCTCTTGATCAAGCCCGCTGACTATTGATCATGTCCCAAGGATTGAGAGCCTTTCACTTCCTCTCAGGAGATTAGTTGCCATTATCCTCATAGCTCAACAATGAATCTCACTTGTGGGGACCGGGTGGAGAGCAGAGCTGCTTGACATTTATTGTCTTGCCTACTGCACGGTGAGGAAGGTCCAGGAGATCAGCAGGGCTGATACTCTGTTTGTATTTGTAATGAGGCCACTGCCCCAAGATAGGTATAGCGTGCCTTCTTTGCTGCTTAGCCTCCAGAATTCAGCTGCACCCACTATAAGCCAATGTGTCCTCACACAGTTCATATGCGAACCAAAATAATGTGGAAATTAAATTAGAATTTGCAGCAACACGCACTTGTCGAGGACTGTACTAGGAACACCTATACACTTATTCATGCCTTTGTCCAATCATGTGGCAGCAGTGAAATGCACACAGGCAAGTAGATACAGGTCAGGAGCTTCAGTTAATGTTCATCAGGAAAAAACATGATCTCAGTGACTGTGAAAATGGTGGAGCTGGTGTGGGAGTTTTTGAAACTACGGATCTCCTGGGACTTCACACGCAACAGTCTCTAGAGGTTAATCAGAATGGTGCCACAAAAATGACAGAAAGGTCTTGTTGATGATTGAGGTCAGAGGAGAACAGACTATAGGAGCTGAAAGAAAGGCTGTGGTAACTCAGATAACACTGCTTTTTACAACTGTGGTGAGCAGGGACTTTTGGGGCTCCAGGCAAAAGGGACCTGCGGGGCCCTACACAATTGTCATTGCCGTGGACATAATTAGCTATTCTCTGCAATTGCCTACTCTGCCTACCCAGTTGCAACACCCATAGTGGCGAGCAGAAAAGCTTCTCACATGTTCAAACTTGAGGTGGATGGTCTACAACAGCAGAGGACCACATCAGTTTCAACTCCAGACATATGGGAACAGCAATCTGAGGGTGCTGTGGACACAGATTCACAAATACCGGACGACGAAACGTAAAAAAATGAAGCCTGGTCTGATGACTCTCAACAGCATGAATCAATGGAACTAACCTGCCTTGTGTCAACAGCTCAGATTACTGGTGGTTGTGTCATGGTTTGGGGAATAGTTTGTTGGCTTGCAGGTTTCGGGTGATCCCACTAAAAGAGGGGCGATTGACTTCTTGCCCATTGCCAGTAGTGGAGTTTGTCATTTTCTGTGCTGCATCTTGCATGATATGAAGAAAAATTGCTGTTGCAGGTTGTCCCCAAGCTTTAAAACACAATAAGAACACAAACAGTCGTGGCTATTTCGAAACAGTGCCTATTGCAGAATCATTTGACCCAGAGTAAAAGTTGATTCTGTCCATTGTCATTGCTACATGCTACATCACTGACATAATCAAGGAACATGTCATTATATGTTTGATATGGTTATAACCATTATACCATGCAACCATCACCAGTTGGATCCCTGTTGGACTCTGAAGTCACGTCATCATGTTCCCCATTCCGAGATTAGGTGATTACAGTTTAATGTTATTTATTTATAGTTTTTTTTTTCTTACTCGTGTCAAGAGTTAAGGGCAAAGGGTGTTGCAGCTTTTTAAGCCCTATCATGCTAATTGTGATTTGTGAATATGGGCTATACAAATGAAATCTGATTGATTGATTGATTGATTGATTGATTGATTGAAAATAGCAACATTGAGAAGGATTTGTCGTTATCTCTGAAGCAGGTAAACATAGCTTTAATCTGGAACTCTGCATGCAATATATAACAGGAAATGTCTCTGTGGTGGCGCCACTGCCCAGACCAATCATCTTCGAGCTGTAATGGTCACTCTCTGTAATCTCCGGCCGCCTATTCTTATATGGCAGAGACTGACTCTGCCTACAAAGGAATCACTGCAGCTACAGTGAGTTTGGCCTCTAGCTCTCAGAGTTACAGTGTGTGGTCAGTTCACTCCAGTGAAGCCCATTATTCTTCTGCACAGAAGCCGGAGAAACAGAAGTGTATCCCCTCCAGCACTGAGCCCAGATACAGCTCTAACCTTCTCTGTGCCTTTTTCTCTGTGATCTGGGCAAAGAGAGTCATCCTGTCCTCGTTTACTAAGTAATTATTAGTAGCTCCCTGTTTCACCTCCCACTGTTTCCAAAACCACTGCTGTTATAATTATCAACTGCTGTTACGCTGGGTTTTTTCAATCAGCCATGTGTGTGAAACTCGTGTCTTTAAGAGATGGACTCTGTATTTACTAAAGCAGACTGGAGAGATCAGAAGGACATCGCCTCTGTCTGTATTTCAAGTCAGCCATCTCTTCCTGTGGCCTCCTTGGTGTCCTGCCGTGACTTGGCTCTGTTTGATTCCACTGCGGTCATCAGAGAGCTGCTCATTAATCTTACCAGCGCTCTGTCCCACTTCTCTCCATAATCTTCCTCCTCCTAATTTCCCTTATCGGTCACACTGACTTTCTTTTGTTTGTGTTTGGAAGGCTTACTCTAGGCTGTTAGCCAGAGGGTGCAGACAGAGTACAGAGCGGACTGCAGCAGCTTCCCTCCATCAGTCATGAAGCCTGGGATGGTTTATCATCCCAGGTTCAGTTTTTTTTTCTGCCAGCAACTGTTCATTCATTTGCAGGGGGATAGATTGTGCTGAGAGTATTGATGGGGAAGCTAATGTTTTTAAGTGCAAGATTACACCACATTTAATAATGATGTTACTTATTGCTGCTGGCACTGAAAACTGTCATTTGTCATGCACACTCCCCCGTGTTTGTTCAGTCCGTGCTCAGCGTTCCCCCCCACACACTCATTTTATCCAATTTTTGCCTAATCTCTTCCTTGTGTTAAGTCTTGTGTAGCGGGGAAACGTCACCAAGTCGGGTCCATCTATTTTATCACCCCCCCCAAGTGCCTTTGAAAGTGTCAGAGGCTATCAGGAGGTGTTCCAGGACAATCAATGGTGCCCTATCAAGTTCCCAGTGCTCAAAATATAACATCAAAAACATGTCTGGGTGGAAGGAGTTTGGGGAAACATTTGTCCCCCATTTAGAGATAGATAGAGATAGACATATTATACCCTTTTCTAAGACAGCCTTGGCAAAATACACTATATAAAAATATATATGTTATGAAGGTCTGATATTCAGTTCTATGCTGTTTGGTTTAACTTTTTGTTTCAGCTTGTTTTCAAATTCTACTCTCATCTTACTTGACTCATCAGATCTTGATAACTTCAAAACCCAAACTGTAAGGAGTGCTGTAAACGTCCGTGAGGGCCAGGGAGTGGTACTGCTATGTGGACCGCCGGCACATTCTGGAGGTAAGTTTACCAAACAACACTTCTTATTGCCTCTTATTTCGACCTGACTCAGAGGAATTACCTCTACCCATTCCACATAGCAACCTTTGATAAGGGATTACTCCTTTATCCAGAAAGTTAATCTGTTTTTACAACCATTTATGTGAGCAGATGCTCCTAATAATTCTCGCCTTATGTTGTTTGTACAGAATGTTACTACATCCTCAATTAGGTTTTCATATCTTGAATGCTTTTCTGATGAAGGCAATGTGTCTGTCAAATTGGTCTTATAGGAATAGATTGATATTTTGGGAAATATGCTTATTTGCTTTCTTGCTGAGATTTACATGAGGAGATCGATACCTCTTTTTCAGCTGTCCGTTAAATATGAAGCTACTCTACTACTTACTAATGACTAATTATCAGCAGGTAAACAGAGCTTAGAATAAAGTGTGGCAACAGGGTGAGAAACCACGTGCTCTCTGGAAAGATGCTTTCTAAGAAGCGCAACTCATTCTTGAGTCTTTCAGCTTTGTTGTGCATCATATGTCATGAGAGGGGGGTGGGACGAGAAATTAGACGTCTCAGAAATGTTGGCCATCTTCAGAGTCCTGCGCAGTTGAAGCATAGTTACTATTCTATTCCCGAAACCCAGCTTCTTTTCCCTCATTGCGTCTGACTGGAAGCAATTGCACAGCGAGAAAGAAAAAGAGGGTTTTGCTAGTGGTCAGTTGGTATTCTCAAACATTTTGATGTCTCTCTGCAAAATAGCCAAACCAAATTACTCACGTCCTCCAAGCCACCTGCGTGTCCATGTGGCAACGCTTCTTTCTGGGACGTTTTGGCACGTGGACAAGAACATATGGTCAAGGCAGTGTGTTTCTTCCTCGTTAGCATTGTTAGCAAACAAACTTCGACTTCCCCATCTTTGACACAAACATTGGCCTGGAGCTGACAGTAACGCACTATGTGAGCAGTCAGGAAGTGTCAGGCAATCTGACCATGTAGTGTGAGCACATAAATAGTGAGCTCTGGCTTCACATCTCAGACGATTCATTTTTACATTTAACTACACCACTTTTAAAGTATAACAGTGTTTGCCTGGATTAAATCTCTGATTAATATTGTATATATCATAGCATGTTTTATAGGAAACAAGATGTACAAAGGAACAAGTCTTACAGGGGGTTACATACTGTGCTCTAATAGGCTGATCGTGAAGGCTGATCCCCAGCTACTGATAGTCGCCTTATAATTATGTAATTCACACATTTCAAAAAATGCTTCAGTTATTTAATTGCAAAGAAAAATATAAGTGAGAGTCTACGAGCCTGCTCAGCCCCACTACCGTGCAGAAAACTAAGAACATATGGACAATGGCTGCTGCCTCACTTGTCACCCCTCTTGGTACAGTAGCTTGAACGACCAATTTCCTTCACAAGAGAGGCGTTTTTGAACAGTGCAGTGTACAGCTGGTCTATGGGATAATGGGTCAGAGAACTCTGTGTGAAATGCAGTTTGACAGCTTTCTTCTCTGACATAGGCTTATACGCGGTTGGTTGCTGTAACTGTGGCACTATTGTGTTTTCTCACATTTTCTCAAGTGAATGAAGGTAAAGCAGTGTGAGCCTGCTCTCCCATTCTTCTTTTCCTCACCCAGTTGCTCGATGTCTCTCCCTTTTTTTTCTTCCCTTTCCTCCCCCTCTTTTTCTTTGTCCCTCTTGAATTTTGAAAATATAGATGTGCTACACAACCTTGAACTCAACTGAGTGGATTTTTTTCACCTCCACTACCACATTCATGGTCATATCTCTCAGCTATGACTGATTAAATATAATATTGTCACAGTAAATTGTTCTTGTGTGACTTTTGTTCCCCAACAAAGACATTTATTTACTCAAAGGGCCTTTTTGTGCCATGTTAGTCCCTTTTTGTGTTTCATAAAAGCCATTCATTTACAATTACTTGGCAAAATTCTATCACTTCACATTACAGTTCAGATGGAGGTTATGCTGAGTCTGAACTATGTAGCTCCTGCTTGCCTAATCAGAATGAGCTTTGTATCTGCGTCGCTGCACCGAGCTTGGACGCTTGATCCCAGCCGAGGCCGAGAGGCTTGCTCCCTTGGGGGGCATCGGATAAGCTTGACAGTTACTGCATACACCTTTTGACTCCGAGCCCCTCACCACCAAAGTGGAAGATTATACGGCGCATCTCCTCAGTCTTGCAAGTCTGTGAAGCGTGCACTTCTCAAAATGACATGGTAATTCATCATGGCAGGTCTCTCCTTTCATATGGTAGACCTGCTACTTGCAAAAGGGCATGACAATATATTCCTACTTCCGTACATCAATCTGTCTATCCCTTCCTCCACTCGTGCCTCCCATGAACTAAGTCACACAGGGACCCGGGAAAAAGGAGGCCATGTGTCAGGGGAGGGCCACCGACGCACTGTAATCCATTTTGTTTCGCTCCCTTTCCTTAAGTCTCCCTTTTCTTCTGCACTGATAACTATTACATTTGCCATGTCTTGGTATCACTTCCCAAGGAAACTAAGATAAGTGAAGGAAAATGGCATGCTAACATTTTTTAGGCCACACATAAGTCGGTTTCTTTTTGGTTCAGGTGTCCGAGCCACAGAGATGACACAGAGAAAGCCAAGTATGTGCTGAATTGTCTGTTGGGTTTCTCTCTATAACACTGAAAAGTCTTGACCTTATGGTTAATTCAAGTCTGAAATGAATGATTCAGTCAGTGAACGAGTAGTGATGGTAGATCAGTACTTCAATAAAATTGTTCTGTGATTCTTTCCAGAGCTGGCATTTGCATGGATCTTCAATGAATACCCGTTCTTTGTCCAACAAGACAGTCGTCGGTTCATCTCTCAGGAGACTGGGAGTCTGTACATCACTAAGGTGGAGCCCTCAGATGTTGGGAACTACACCTGTGTGGTGAACAACACTGTCACAAGGGAGAAGGTGCTCAGCTCTCCAACACCCCTAGTCCTCAGAAGCGATGGTAAATGCCACAGGGAATCTTTACTCTGTTACCCACTGGTTAATCCTACTATCCACTAATGCTTTGGCTTTGTTTGTAGAGTCAAGCAGTAATCTATGCTGTGTTTTAGCTTAATATCATTCACCATTACTCTTTTTAAGAAATTAATAATGAGATATCGGAAATAATCCATATTTATAAAGTCCCACATAGTCAGTGGGTGAGAATAAGCATCAGTTCATCTTGGTTAAATATCAGCTAAATATAGTTGAAAAAGTAGGTTTTCTGTCAGACCTCCATGTTATGCATTATTATACAGGAGTACTATCATAATTGCATTTTGTCTGACTTATATTGCTATGTGGATTTCAATTGCGATTGCCAAACTATAAATGAAACAGTTTTTGGTTATTATATAATATGTTATTATACCAAGAATAATCACAATATTGTTTTTCCAAGAATAGAATCAGATGAAGTAGTCTCTTGTATAACTTACTTTGTCAAATATAGAAGAACTTAAGATCACATTGTCTGAACCACTACATGAGTTGTATACTAACATTCAGATATGACTGTTACACTCATTGATAAAAGATACATAGTTGGTCAGTTAATAAAAAAGTCATATCAGACTATGTTTATCCACAACTAATCTCACTGTTGACAGCGCTGTGATGAAGTTGCTGCTAACGTTAATGTCAGCTTCACTGACCCTCTTCAGACCTGGGTCGTACACCCCTCCTGTGTGATCCTGTCACAAGTGGTCAATACTAAGTACAGGTGTCCAGATATCCGGTCACTGGGACGCATGTGGCCACATATTAAGGACCGTCTTCTCAGCTGATGTCATAATCAATCGCCTCTCAGTGACCATAGGTTGATTTGTTTGTGGCCACGATATAAACACTGACCACCACATAATGATTGTTGACTGTGCACAATTCGTTGATTCATTCAGCCCCTTCTTACTCTTCTCACTCTCTTTCTCTGTCTGTCCTATTTGCACCATCACACACACACGTACTAGTATCTTAGTGATGACACTCATTGGCATAATGCATTCCTCGTACCTTAACCTTAACCACCCAAACTAAATGCATACTCTAATCTTTATCCTAACCTAAACCTAATTTTAACCCTAACCTCTAAAAACAAGTCTTAACTCTTGAAGTAGTGAGGACTGGTCAAACTGTCCTCACTTTCCAAAAATCTCTTCATTCTAAAGGGTCTATGCTTAAAATGGTCCTCACAAAGTTATAAGTACAGAAAAAAAAACACACACACACACACAAACAATTTGGCTTTGCAGAGTGGTGTTACCTCTTCCGTTGAATAATTTTTGGCCAAGCAAAGACACAAGCATTCAGCAAGCATTTTGACTGGACAAGTCAGTCAAATCAGTTTTTCTGTTTTTTTGGTCATCTCAAAGAATTAATACTAATTACGGAGTTTTCTGCATCAATAAAGTTGCTGCTCTAATCTGAAAATTGCTCTCTCTTCAAAATCAACCTCATATCAAAATAATTACTATTTATCACAGTTCTTTGAGCAGAGTTTCACTGATTATATTTCAACATGATGGTAAAGTCTGTCTCACATCTTTGAAATTCTGTTCAAGAAAAAGATTGAATATCAACCTTTTAAACCAACTCTTTCTTTTTATTAACTTTACCCTCAGAAACGTGTGATTTAACATTTACGGAAACGTGTCACATCATATTCTTCTGAGCACCTTTGGGGTAACCAGGTTGTGAATAATCCTCTTAGTCTGTCTTCCTGCTAAGAAGCATAAAATGTAAAAATGTCACCGCTTTCATGAGCGAAGTGAGTTTGAATATGTGATGTATCAGTCGATCAGAAACAAGATGTCCTACCTAAGCATTAAGATGATAGATTTTGTTTAAGGAGATGCAATTTCATATTCTGCATGTTTTGCACACTCACTGTGTGAGATGCTCAAACTAATCACAGCTTTTCAAAGTCTTTAGTGACTTTAAATCTGAAAACATGCACAGGACCCCAGGTCAGCTCTTCCTGCTAGACTGTGGGTTGGTAATTGGTAATAGTAAAGGGCATATTACTACATCTTACAACGTCTTTGACCCCTTCTATTGACGTGAATATAAATAAAGTCATAAATGAAGTCACATCGCCACAGGTGATAAATCTCTGCTCAGTAAGACCTTACCCTGACGTGTTCTCTGAATCATTTATAAGCCACCTCTGATTTCCCCTCCCAGCCCTTCACTGGTCACTTTTGCTCAGCACAAGACTTTTGTGATAGCTGTCCCATTGTGTTACTGCTCTCTCTTTGATCCAATGCATGTGTAATGTGCTCTGTTAATCATTGATGTAAAAAGCTTGCCATCTATTGTCTCCTTTTTGCAGGAGTAATGGGTGAATACGAACCTAAAATAGAAGTTCATTTTCCTGACTCAGTTCCAGCTGCGAAGGAATCGGTAGTGAAACTGGAATGCTTCGCTCTGGGAAAGTAAGTCAGCCCTATTGTGTGCGTGTGACATAAGCTGTAGGCTCATTCATGCATGAATTAGTGCTACTCAAGATGATTTAAGGATGCACAAGCGCAACATTACTCATTCTCAGATTCATCAATCCATACTCGGGCAAGGAAAGACAAGGGAGCAGAAATCAAAGTTCTTTTAAGAGCATCTGAAGTCTGAGCAATCTCGGTTTGATTCGTAGGGAACAATAATTCCCCGAGCTTTTGCATCAACATCTTTTTGTTCTGCGCTTAATCACACTTTGATCACAGCGACTGACAGTTGCCATCATGGGAAGTATTTGTTCCTCTTTTGTAGCCCAGTCCCAGAAATAAGCTGGAGGAGAACCAGCGGCGTCCCTTTCCCCAGCAAAGTCAAGATGAAGAATTCAAACGCCATCCTTGAAATCCCTAATTTCCAGCAGGAAGATGCGGGGACGTACGAGTGCATGGCAGAGAATCGGCGAGGCAAAAATGCGGCACGGGGCCGTATTTCATTCCATGGTTAGTGAAGCATTTCAAATTGAATGAGAGCAAATGCACGGAGATGAAGAAATGAATGTGTGCCTGTAACAGATTTCCACATTTGGATGGGGAACGTGCATATGACCAGCAGTTAGAATCTCATTTGTCGGACAGAAAACCTATTTGTCTAAAATGTGAGAGATATAATAATCCATGACATTGCAGGATGGGGCGTGGCTGTGTGAAGTAAAGAGTTAATATTACTTCAAATTAACTCCCTGTCAATATTCAATTCTGTTTACAAACCTGTGTTTTTCATTACGTATATAATCCACTTGTTAAATTTCAACTTTGGTGAGTCAATGTGAGGCTGCTTTAACAGCATTATGATTTTGCTCTTTACTAATCCACTGCTTGTGTAATTAAAAAGGTAATCTCTTTTTATTTCCCTCAAGCTAAACCTCACTGGCTCCAGACAATGACGGACACAGCTTTGTCCATCGAGGAAAACCTCTTCTGGGAGTGTAAGGCCAATGGAAAGCCTAAACCGTCCTACAGCTGGCTGAAAAATGGGGAGCAGGTGATGGGTGAGGTATGGAGACCTGTTCAGTTTCAATTTTGGGGAGAAACATAATAAGAAAAGACGAATGTGTCTATTTATCTCGCCCCAATGGAACTCTTTACATTATGTGTATGATGACATCCAATCCATGGGCCACATTATCTTGGTTTCTTCCCCACCATTGTAATCTGCATTCATTCTTAAATCAATTTTGCAAGGGGCTGACCAGCCTCTGATTCTACTTGTAGCTTTTGTCAGATTTGCTTAAGCTTGCAGGAAGAGACAGATAGGTGGATTCATTTTTTTTTGCCTCAAAAACAATTGTACAGATGGTTTTTAGACCTCGTTGAGATTCAGTCGCAGTGCAAGCTAGACCACCTCCAGATGTGATCTGGCCGACCCGATGGGTTTTGCGTGCATTTTTATTTTTTTGTTTAATTGTTGAGGCAGCATATATTGTTCACAAAGTCGGTGGAAAGACGCCATCAGCAGCAATGTCAAACTGTCTGAGCTATAAATGTTTAAACTTGAACAAGATATTTGTATGAATCCAAATAAAATAGTGCAGTGCATGGTCACCTTTGTGCAAATAACAAAAGGTCAAGAAAACTCACCTTTTTCTACATCATGCAGATCCTGGTAGTAAAATCCACCCTGATTCGATCATATGTGCTAAGTTCAGGTATAACTTTTGCTGTGTGAACATAAATCTGTCCTCAGCCATATGAAGGATGTCCTCTGACCCGCTACAGTTTCATAGTGAATCAAATGTATTTTACGCATCTGAGTGTCCTTACAGTTATTAGTTTGTGGCCACAGCGACAATATCAATACTGATCACCACCACATAATGATTAATACTTTTAAATTGGTAAAATCTTTCTAGCTCTCTCTTTCTCACGCTAACACACTGAAACAGACTTAAAAACAACACTATATGGTCTTTGTGAGCACAAATGACAGTCATGATGTTTTGCATGTAGAGCAGGGAAGTGAGATTATGTGGTCACAGGACACATTCAGGATTCTTTTGAATACACACGTAGTTAATGCAGTCCACTTTAGATCGACCTGTCAGGGCAGATGTTTATACCAGGTGTGAACAGGGCCATAGACTTAAATAAAACTGCCCCTTAGCCACACAGAGAGCACTGTATATGCCTGGTTTCATATAAAGATGGTGGATTGCACATTTAAAACCACAAAACAGGCACACAAAAAAAAGGGAGATGCTTTACACTTATGGTTAGTTGTGAATAGTCTTTATCTCACTTGTGTATTCAATTTTGATATCATCAGAAAACATCATCATCCAAGCCATTTATCATATTATGTTTTCAACTGAACCACAGAGAATAAATAACTTTTTTATCTCCTGGTATTGTCAACATTACTTCTCTGTGAATCTAAGATGCAGGTTTGTCATTTTTGCCACTCGCACCTGCCCTTCATCTCTTTTTCCCGATTCCAAGCTGAACATATGCCACAATGCCACTAGGCTCCTTGAGCTTTATTTTTTTTCCCTCTCCTGCTGTCCTCCCGTCATGGTGCACCAGTAATTGCTGCTGTGCCTTTGGACATAATAGACTGGCCTTGCAATGGATATGCATAACTGTTTCTCTTTCCTCCTCAGGGCCGGGTGCAAATCGAAAACGGGGCTCTTTCTATAGCAGCGCTAAACGTGTCAGACTCTGGGATGTATCAGTGTGTGGCTGAAAACAAACATGGCATTATTTATTCCATGGCACAACTAATGGTGTTAGGTAAGATGGCCTCCCTCGCTGTGCTTTTATGCTGCTTATCTGTCTGTGCGTTTGATCATCTCCTAAGATAAGATATATAAAAAAACTGCAGCCTGCTCCTCAGCAATCAGTCTGCAGACTCATTTGCTGTCACTATGGGCTCTGTTAGCAAAAATATGAATCTGATGGAGTGTCTCATTTTACTTGCAGTCGTTTCATCGTATTGATTTGGATACTACAAACACGTTGCTTTGTGGCATTGTGCATGCTTTCTCATGTAGATGGGGTATTGATTTATTTGCAAAGCTTTGATGACTTCCATCTGACTGACTTGATGAGAAATTCAATGCTGTATTGATACATGCGATGACACCTGGGTCCAAATGGTGGCTGACAAAATGTAATGATGAGTATGGATAATGGCTGCAACCTCTGCAGGTTGTGTGTGCGTGTGCGTGTGTGTGTGTGTATTTTGTTGTAGGGTAGATAGCATGACTGATCTGCAAAGCTTTACGTTGCCTATATTTGTATTAATCTCGCACCTTTTCTCCCACCAACAAACAGCTTCACCTCCCACCTTCTCCAAAAGTCCATTGAGGTCCTTGCTAAAAGCTCGCTCAGGCAGTGAAGTCACTCTAGAATGCAAGCCTCAGGCCTCGCCCCCAGCAATTAGCCTGTGGAAGAAAGGGAATGAGATCCTGCAGAGAAGTGAAAGGTAGGATAAATGTCCAAGCAGCTTTCAATCACATTCACTGCGAGCAGAGTTGTTTGAACAGTGTATTTGACATTTGTGCAGATGCATAGAATGGAGGTTTAATGAGGATAATTAAGGGCAAGGCGGCCAGCATGGAAACTGCACATGGCTAACGTACTGGGTGCACCTTCATGTGCAAAAAGCTTGGTGTTAGGAATTCAGATGCTAGCTGCTCTTATCAAGACTGCATGCATGAAATATTTACAAAGGTACAAAATTTGCAAATGAAGCCACTGTTGAAGATGAGTCGATTTGCTTTAGATAGCAGTAAAACTGAAGCTGTTGCACTTGTTAATACATGAGGTAGACTTTATCTTGACAAAAAAACGTGATTCACGCAATCACTGAAGCTGCTCAGACAAAAGCCTTGTTGCATCTTTACGAGTGGAGACGTCTCACCAGACTCAAAACTCCACACACAGACATGACGCAGACAATGAGCAAACTTCAAGCACCACTTAGTGCGGCATAAAGTGGTGCTTGATTTAGTTTGTTGTCCTTCTAGGTCTTATTTTTTGTTGAATATACCAGGAGCTGAATTTGAGCTACTGAAAAGATTTCACAAAATACAAAGCAACTAATTGATGGTGGAGAAATCCAAAAGAAAATCAGAGGCAAGAAGTGACACTTTTAAGCAATCCATCTGCACTCTTTTCATCAACGTGATTGGAGGGCGATGAAAAGCTGGTTCGGTGAATAAACCTTGCTGCGGTATTTGTAGCACACACACACGCAGGCAGAACAGACTGAACAAAAACAAGTCAAATGCTCACATCCCAGCGTTATAAAGAAATGCTTAACTTTGTGCTGTTTGAATTATTCCCATGCCGCTAATTCAAAAGGAAGTCTGAAAGGGAACAATACGAGCAGAGCATCTTGTCAAAACAGCACCAACTCTCTTTAGTCGGCTGAGGACGGGGAGCTGCAGCTGCAGCAGCAGAAAATTGTTCAAATTCCCAAGCTGAATGACATTTAGCACAGTGCATGTGAAGCCCACATACCCTTTCAAGGTGCATAATGCTAGATGTACAGGGACACTGGCAGGGGAATGTTTTCTCATACATACAGTCTCGCTGTAAATTGGAGCAGTGTTTTGAAAATGAATTGAATTCACATTTTCTCTCAGTATATACCACATCATTCAAAGGTAGTTACACCTAAATTATGAAAGGCATAGTTCCTAATTACCCTTTTTGGTTTCTATCCATGCAGAGAGCTTTAGCTTAGTAATGAGATATCAATCTCCACCCCCTCGTCCCTTGTTACCCTGGATAATCTACTGAACTCGCTGTCAGCAGTTTTTTTAATCTGGACTATTTCTTTGGTAGAAAGTGGCTCCAATGAAAACAGTGGTCGCAGTGTTTGACCTAAATATGATTATTGAAGCAGCCCTAGTGCTGTTACTTTAATGTCATGACATGTTCCAGTCATCAGTTTCAAAACATCTTGTGATTGATGACATCAAATGCAACACAAATAGTTTTTAAACATTTTTGTGAATTACTTTGGTCTTACTTACATTGCTTATGGGGCTTCTAGCTATAAACAGACCCAATTGGCTGTAGATCCAGATAATGATCCGGATATATCTGATCTCAATATATGTAAATGCATTATAGTGATAAAGTGGCCAGTCGGCCTTCGCTGAGGGTATGCCCTTCTAGTTACATAACTGGTTTTCAACAGATTTTCCAAGGATTTTCAAATGAATGGGGAGGAAAGACATAGTTCCATAATCAGCTAAAACATCTGGGTCAAGATTTAATTACTGCAACCTTTAAAGCTGGTGTGGATGTATGCGGCTAATAAAGATAAATTGATTAGCTCTAATATGGAAGCTTTAATTAAATGTGAATCATCCTTGTACAGTCTTAATGCAATAGGTTATCGTTAAGATGAAGAATCTGTTGAAGTCAGCACAGAGAGATCTATAGTAGAGAACCAGGCCTTACAATCTATGGCTGACTACTGAGAGTTGCACAGTGCACAAGTCAAAAATATGACTATGTCTGCTTTAAAACACGCATTTGTGAATAGTACCTCAGAGCTTCCTCTGATTCACTAGCTTTATTTGGCACTTTTGGCCTCAGTAGTGTAGTTGCCTTGGGCGACCTACCATCAGTGTGTCACACTCTGAAGCTCTTCACTGAAGATGGCTATTTTCAAATAAAACACAAATCAACTGCATTACATAGTGTTAGTTACTGTTCAATTAAATTATATTCAGCTATAATTATGATTATTATTTCTCATAACATTTGGAGGATGTGGATTATTGCCACAGGGCTATATGGGCTCTATGTCAGGCGCTCTACTTGTCCTTATGCAGTGCTGTATTATACTATGCATGTGTTGGGCTTTTATTAGATATCCCGTCAGTCAGTGACCTCCCAGCATGACAGTGGTTCCTCTCTGACTCCAGCAACATAAAGCCTGCACAGCACATTTCATTTATTCATAGAGTTATTCAGTGATGCTGTGTGTAAAATACTTCTTCATTTAGTAATGTGTTGGTGAGTTTAGCTTACCACTGAGTCGGGGTGATGGGTCATGCTGCCCGCTGCTACCCTGCATCAAAGAATCTCATTTTACTGGGATTTAGAGGAAAGCTTTATAGCATCGGGGTCAAAGTGCTTTTTCAGAGGCTTTTACATTTTTGAAAAGAGCAAGATTCTGGTAGAAACTCCACACTGTAAACTTACTGCATCATGGAAAATAATAAAAGAATGAATAGAAGTAGAGCACATACCTCTGCCAAGGCCAAGCAGTCCCTTAATGAAACCATATTTAAATTCACTACATCCAGGTGTTTTACTTTCCATCTATGAATTATTCTCAAAATGAAAATGTTGGAAATGCCCTCATCTCACAATGTTAATGAAAATGAAGAAAAATGTGTGGATCCACCCCCTGGTTCAGCTCTGCTTCAAATGTATCTTTCCTGGCTTATACTGCATCCTACCACAAGTTTTGTGGGAATCTTTCCGGTGGTTTTGGCCTAATCCTTCTAACTAACAGACACATAAACAAACGCAGATGAAAACAAAACCTCTTTGATGAGGTTAATGTGAAGATATTGAATATTACCGCAAAACAATGAATACAGAGGCATGAATGCAAAGCTCAGCACTTTCGTCTTATAGTCGATACAATACAAAGCTGTTCCTCTTCCCTCAGGATTACTCTGCTTCCAAATGGAACATTAAAGATCACCAATGTCACCAGACGGGACGCAGCCAGCTACACCTGCATTGCTAAGAACCAGTTTGGGACAGCAAGCACCACTGGGCGGCTGCTCATCACAGGTGAGGGCTGCTCTTCTTCATCGACTTCATCAAAACCAAATCACCCTCCACTAACCTCTCACTTTGCATTATACCATCATCAGCCCTTCAGTCTTTTTCCACTGCACATACACAGATTTACTGAGAACAACGGCAGATTTGCCTTTGACATTACTTTCACCAGCTGTAGTGCCTGCGAACTGTTCACTCCTGCTTTTTCTGAGTTCTTCATGTTTCCAGTAATTAAAAACGAGAAACTTGCAGACAGATTATAAGAAACTCACTGATACGCATTTATTCTACAGATGCAAATGAGAAGATTCCACTTTTATGTCTGTATGTTAAATGTGACGCTACCATCGGATGGTTAACTTAGCTTAACTAGAGAATAAACACTCTACAATTTAATTATGTGTTTTGTTTACGACAACTTTTATATATTTCAGTAAGTTATATATTTTTTCTTTTCAGAAATTGACCTTTTAGCTTTGAGGCAACTAAGCAAGTCTTTAATGGTGTTTCATTGTGTTTTTCTTTAGTCGACGTTTGCCTATGGGATTAATTAAGATGTGTTTTTTGTAATGTAGCTTAATACAAAGACTGGAATTGGGAAAATTACCAATTTACTTTTAGTTACACCAATCCACCATCCAATCAATATAGAAGCAGGTAACTTGGTTTAATGTTGTTAGATTTAAATGACACTGATGGTTCAAAATAAACTCTTTTGTAACAAACAATGGATATACTCAGATTTGCAGGCACAGCTTTAATGTTGTGGCTCTTCAGTGTATATTTCATGAAAAACCATGTATAACCAAATGTATAATCAAATTAAAAAGGCTGGTATATGCAATGCAAAATAGCAGCAAAGCAACAAAACATTATCCTTCATTAAGTTAAAGGTCATTATTTGTTGATTCAGTGACATGACATGTTTGTGCAGCCCTCTGTTTTATCTGTTACAGTGTGTGTGTGTGTGTGTGTGTGTGTGTGTAGCCACCTGAATTATTTTTCTCATTAGCTTCTATTCTTCTCATACACTGACAGCTGAACCATTTAATGTCATAGAATTTAATTACTTTGACCTTTCCTCAACATACTGTGAGGCCTCCAATCCACCACTGTCACAAAGAGTGAACGCACTCGCATCCCTGTAATCCTGTTCTAAACATTTTCTCCCAAATTGATCCTGGGACATAGAGTGCGAAGCCGAGTTGTCATTAAATGTTGCTAATGGACAGGCTTGGAATTTAAGTGCTTATTAAAATCAGGAAAAGCACACATCCATGGGTATTTTAATGATGGTGTCTTGATTTGGCCATGAGTCGTAGTGAGATGGCGGTTGCAGAGGTCACAGTGGTGTTAAAGGTTCCTGTGGCAGTGATATTAACATGCGTGCTATCGTCTGTTGTCTGGCCAGAGCCCACCAGAATCACCATGAGGCCTACTAACATGGAGATTATTGTTGGCGAGAGCATCGTACTACCCTGCCAGATTGCCTGCGATCCAGCTCTGGATGTCTCTTTCTCGTGGGCATTCAACGGCCAGCTCATCGACTTCCAGAGAGACAGCGATCATTTTGAAAGAGTGGGCGGGGTGAGTCATCTCAAGCATTAAACTCAGCTTCTTTCTGGCTATTCTGGGATTAATTGGGACATACTGTGTGGCGTGCAAGGGTATGCTCTACTGCCCTGCTGAGGGCTTCTTAGACACCAATAATACAGAAGCAGAGAAATGTATGCCAAGACTTATCCATTTGAAAGTTTCCCTGTCTTCGCTGCAGAATGGAATATCAAAAAAGTAGACATCTATTAGGATTCACTCCCGTTCTTTCATTTATATTCGGTAAAACCCTCAATGAATGGCACTATCAGGTCAGTAATCAGGATCTTTAGTTTTTGAGTTAGCTGTTTGAGCTTCAGTGTGTTACACTTCTAGAAATATATTCGTGAAATGCCATTTCATTCGTACGGAGGGTCCTCATTAATGAAGTCTTTACACTTTTCATCTCCTCTACTTCTAATTCCCCTACCTCAAGGAAGAATGTTTTCTTATCATCTCCCGCTGCCATAATTGAATTTGCATACCTATTTATGAATCTTGAGCCCCCAAAATAATTAAGTAATGAGCAGGCTGGCATTCACCAAGGGCAGGCCTGCCACCCGTAAATGTTCATTTGAAATGCTTATGTCTTGGAATAATGAAAAGTGGTGACTCTTTGTTGAGTATTTGTACCTTTTGATGAAGGGCAAAGCCATTTGTTCATGGCTTGTCGTTATAAAGTATCAGTCTTATTTTTGCATATCATGTATTTATCATATCCAAGGTCAGCAGCACGGTCACTGCCATTCACATGTTAAAGGTTGACATCATGTCTTAATGCAAATGACAATGACACTGAACTGTGCTTGGGAATACGATGAGATAAAGTTTTCACAGAAAGTGTTCCCCCTGTCCATGGAGATTACCTGCTCAACAGCCTCTGATGAATGAATTAGCATAATTAAAGCAAATATGCCTCATCACTTCCTTCTTGCCAAGGCACAACGCCTTGCTTTTTCTGGGAGCGCTCAGGTTGGCCAGGTGGCTGCTGACACTGGAGGGAAAATCAGACATAGTGAACACTGTGTAAAAAACTGTCAGGCGAAAGGAGAGTAGATGAAAGGAAGAGGGGGGAGAGAAGAGAGAGCAGGAGAGACAGTCTCTTTAGCCCATGGCTCCATAGAAGTGCCATTCAGCTCCACTCTGCTTTGTCAGAAGCTTCAGAGAGTTGGAGATCCACTGGCATTCTTGTCCAGTTGCTGTGGAGTGAAGCTGTGATCCACTTGCCACTGAGGGGGTGATGAAATCTGCCTTGACTGCAGTGAGTCCTGGCCTACCCTCAGGTGACTCCTTTATAAAGCAACTCACGCCTTCTCACTGGCTGACATGCTTAGTGACAGGCCGACTCGAGGGGTAACTTTCAGGAGGTAGATCCCTAAGCACAGTCAGAATGAGATCAGAATATTTCTGTTTGAATGAATAGATTAATGCATCTTTGGAAATCACTTTTTACCTTGGCACATTGCACATATGTCATTTTCAAGGACAGAGCTGGTGAGGATGGATGTTTCACACAAAAATACTATTCGATAATCACCAGGAACATTTGACTATCATACTAAGCGCACAAATACAAACAGACACACACAGATGATTTGATAGCTTCATCTGACAGAGTTTGCACTTCACCTCAACTTTGTTTATTTTTCTTTGTGAAGGGATTCCAAGTTCCACACAGAACTTTTTATCTTTGTCATCTTTGACATTTGATATTTCTCCTGTTTGTACGTTCAAATCTCACAGTATCATAGTGTTCGGTAAAATACATTTTACGGCATGTTAGATCATCCCAGAAGTCGTCTTTGGTGACCAAACCTCTATGATTGAGGACGACCATTTTGCAATGATGAACGAATATTTGACAAATTTGCTCGTAGTTGTCAGGTTTTCGTATGGGAAAGCTCAAAATTGCAATGTAAACGCAGCATGACAAGTATTGTCTTTCTTTTTATTTAAAAAGATTTTTCAGACAGTAAGCGTGACATCAGGAGAGAGAGAACAGTTGAAGACACAAAGCAAAAGGCCGGGTCGGAAACGAACCCACGGGCGCTGCAGGAGGACTCAAGCCTCCGTGTGGCTTTTCTATTCAAAGCTTGACACAGCTTATTCCTCTGTAGCGTAGCGCTCTATTGTTGTCCAATGATAAGAAAACACCAGTGACTCACTCTGTTGTAGTGGATGACATGTTACTGCATTACAATGAACAGGGGTGCCGTTGCATATTCTGAGTCCACCCCCTCGCACACCATCTGTACTGTGAATTCTCACTAGCACAATGTGATTAAATGTGAGTTAATCCTTGGCAGAAAATAGTCCTCAACCAACTAGCTGTTTTTTTCTGAGTAACATTTGGTTAAAACATTGACCAGTTATTATAGGATTTAATTTAGCTTGTTAAAAAAATAAACAACTTAATTAGCTGTATTTAAATTCTCAAATATGCATGTTTTTCACTATGAACCAATGGGCTGGAGTGGGGAGATGTAAAAAATGGAGAAACTTACTAATGCATTGTTGGTTTTGCTCTTTTCGTGGGATTTATTTTTATATAGAAAAATACAGGAGTCTTCAGTAATAGTCTCAGCACTGGCCTTACCCTTTAAAAACTGTCCTTCATGCAGCCATAAATAATACAACTGTCCTCACACAGATGAGAAAGTTAATAATATTTGTTATGGTGTTTTGTTATGTTCCCTCATGGCCATCGCAAGCATGCAGCCTGTGTAAAATAATATTTGCTCTTTACACTCAGAGTTATACTCCCTATACTTGCATTAGTTATGTAATTACAAAATAATTAGGGTTGTCTTGCCAATTACCCAGACTTTGTTTGTTCTGCCTGTCCTCTGTTTAGCTGGTAGCTGTTTGTAGGGGGCTGTGGGGGGTGGGTAGCGCCTGAAGGACAGCCAATAGCATTATTTGTGCAAAGTACATCTGCCATGTGTGTTTTTAGTGTTTGCAGGGATGCACCAAAACAAATCGGAAGGATTGTGCAAAGCATATTATAAATGTTAAAGCATCCCAGAGCCAAAAGCGGAACAATGAAATAAAACTAAATTTTTTTACTTCACTGTGTTTTTCTCAATAATATTCTTTTCCAGAGTATATCAGGGGATCTGATGATTCGTAACATCCAGCTGAGCCACGGTGGGAAGTATGTCTGTGCTATAGACACTGACGTGGAGAGCCTGTCCACCTCTGCAATCTTAGTTGTCAAAGGTAAGAGAGGCAATTTATATTCAAAGGCTTGTTTGTGTTTGCTCACATACAAATACCCAAGTCTATGCAGTAAAATAACGTGACACTGAAGCATCTGCAGAAGTATGAAAGGAGTTAGAAGTTTGACAGAGAGAGATGTGAATAACCCCTGAGGCTTATGTGTAAATATATAGTGAAGGGAAGTAAAACTGGATGTTACTTCACTCAGAGGTATGTCAGTTTCTGTTTATATTACATACAGTGAGTGTTGCTGTGCATGCTCACAAGCGATGTGTGACTCGTGGGGCTCAGCTGAGGTAGCTTTGTTTGTGTGTCCTCCGTGCATCGGGCTCAGTCTGCGGGCTCCTCCCTGGTGATTTGCATTGGTATTCATGCCCTTAACAAACTGTAGCTGTCCCAGGTGCTTTGAGAAGGCAATGTTTATCACAGAAAATGACTATAATTGGCTCATTTACACATCTGCAAAATATCATGGAAAGCATCTGAATAATGGAACAGCAGAGCAAACAACATTGTAAAAGACAGTCACAAACATTTGCTTCTTTCTTTCTCTCTGTGAATTGACTCATTTTTTATTCTTCTGTAAACCCTCTTTTCTTCAAGAATGAACCTATCCAGGTTATCTTTCCACTGCGTGTGATCCCATGATCAGTAATCACTTTGTGGCCCCGCACATCACACACACAGTGAATGTAGTATGCACAGAACAAGGACGTAGCCCTTAATTAAAGGGAGTGCGATGGCCTTGATATGTTACGTGGTGCAGGAATCTTTATGAGTTTAGCGCCTTGGAGTAGGTTCTCACCTCATGTTCACCCTCCTTGTTGCCTGATTGATTTAGGTCCACCAGGTCCCCCAGACAAGGTGTCGGTGGAGGAGATCACGGACAGCACAGCCCAGATTTCCTGGACTCCTGGTCGAGACAACGGCAGCCCCATCACAGGCTACATCATCCAGGCTCGGACACCTTTTACGGTGGGGTGGCAGGCTGTTGACACAGGTAGCACAAAACTCCTTCTGTCGCTCTCTTTTAATATTCATGTGGGCTCCTTTCATTTATTCATTATCAATTTGAGTCCAGTTCTGCGGTAGCCTGATTTTCGGAGGATCTCATTTCCCTGTTGCAGTGCCAGAGGTGGTCAATGGGAACATGCTGACAGCCACAGTGGTGGGTCTGAATGCCTGGGTGGAGTACGAGTTCCGGGTGGTGGCTCGTAACGCTGTGGGCCTGGGGGAGCCCAGCCCGGCCTCGGCCAAGACCAGGACTGAGGATGCCAGTATGTAAAACTTTTTTAATTTACTTTCCTGTTCTTTCCATGATTTCTTGCCATGAATTAAAATTCAACCATAGAACTATGGATGATTAAATAAAAGTTATACATTTTTCTATCTTCTATCTATATATGCTGGAGGTAAATTAATGTGTACTTAATGTGGACTTAACTGAATACTGATTATACAGACTGAAAATGAAGCAGTGTCCCGGTACTGTTTTATGATGCAGTCACAAACGCAAAGTGAATATTTTTTGGTTACGTGCGCTACTAGCTACTAGCAAATATTTGCCTGTTCCTCTTTCGGAAAAAGAGGAGAAGAGGACTACTGGCTGTATTTCGCTTCTTCATGTTTATCACGTCACACCAAGAGAGACATGAAACAGGTTTGGTGTGAACACAGCATTAGACGTGTAAAATGCACACTGCATCTTCTCTCAATTTGGAGATTCGCACGTGTGGTAGAGAAGCTGCATGTGTTAAATAAAGTCAAAGGGGAAGCATGTGCTTACATACAAACTGTTGAGCAGGATTTTCTGACAGATGTTTCTGAAAAGTCCCAGACTCACACCAGAAGGCCGCAGTAAATCCTGATAATAGTCTGTCGTTCTGTGTGTGACATAGTTTAGGTTAAAATACAGGTACGACTGTAACATGCCTCCATGAGACAGGTTTAGTGGGTTTGTTTCATTGCCTAATCTACATTATGCAAACACACAGCTGCATAGACACATGCTAAAACTCACAGGTTCCTGCTTATAGGATTTTTTTGCCAAGAAATTTGAACCAAGCTGGATCCTTGTTCTCAGGATTCAACCCAGTTAAATGATACTTCACCAATTTCCTGATATTAAACCTTAAATGCGATGCTTCACTTACTAAAGATACTATGAGGACAAGCACAACAGCTTCTCCACCTACACTATCAGCTTCACCATCACACTGCCGTGCACATACAGCTGAGTGGGTGCAGGAGTGAATTGGGTTGAGTCGAATGTCGTTTGTAAAAAAATAACGGTGACATTTCGGGGAAATCGGTAGTTCACTGCTCTCTGACGTGTTTGTGTTTACACACAGTGAGGGATTTGTGGGGTGTAAAACAGACGACAGTATCTTCAGCAGGCAGCCTTGTCATAAGGCTACAAGTACAGTTGAGGCTTGTCGCTGAGCTTTGTAAACTGTGTTCTAATTGCTCCCCTCTGGGCTTTACCTCTCAGTTCCTGATACAGCTCCCACTGATGTTGGAGGTGGAGGCGGCACAAAGTCTGAATTAGTGATAACATGGGAGGTAAGTCATCTGTCACATTTTACTGTTCTCTCCATCGCAGGGTAATGGTTTTGCTTAATTGTGCAGAATTGAACGGAGCAATTTTATGACCCACATTAGAGAGAGGCACCTCTTTCCGGCTCAGCCTCCGAGTGCCTTTCCTCGCTCCAAAAGCTGGGACAGAGAGCACTTCCTTTGAAGAGTTTTGCACTTTAGCCACAATTACATAGCCAAGCGAGAGCAAAAAGATAAGGTAAAAGGTGATTGCGAAGTGTTCTGGGTGATAACAGAGAAAAAGAAAGAGGCTGTGACTAATCACAGAAGCCCTTGCGGAGGTACAGTGCAGAGACGGGCCTGTCTGTGTCTTTGTCTGTATGTGTTTTAATATCACTATAGTTTTGTGTTTCGCTCCCAGCCTGTGCCAGAGGAACTGCAAAATGGAGAGGGCTTCGGCTACATCATCGCCTTCAGGCCGGTGGGCACGGTCACGTGGACGCGAGCGGCCATCTCCACGATGGGCGTGGCACGCTACGTCTTCCGCAACGACACCATCCCGCCCTTCTCGCCTTTTGATGTGAAAGTGGGGGCATACAACAACCGAGGGGAGGGGCCCTTCAGCTCGATCGGCACCGTGTACTCAGCAGAAGAAGGTACAGACTCCACCGCCCAGCAGCAGAGAGCGATGCTTACAAAAAGCTATAATCTCTCTCCTTACGACTATGACCTTGAATAGTAATGATGAAATGAGTTTTGTGCCTTCCCTCCCCTCTCAAGCTGAGAATGTCAACTTGATATTAGTTATCATGCTGGTAGATTACAGGAAATCCTAGCAGACACTTACCACACCGTGCTGTCAGGGAGGTATCCTGTTAATTGAATTTGCTGGGCAGATAGTCTTCCCTTATGTCAGTCACAGATCCCATTATAAGAGAGCGGGGGAAATAGCTTTTCAGTGAAACTACAGGTCTATTCTGTGCCTTTCCTCTTATTGCTATTAGTGTGTGTGATGGTGTTGGATGAGTCTATGGGATTCTCACCAGTGCTCTATTTCTGCAGTCCCCAGTGTAGCTCCGAAGAGCGTTAGGGCGAGAACTGTGTCTGCAGCACAAATTGAAGTGATCTGGGAAGCTCTGCCTGCCGTCCCTGAAAGAGTGCTTGGATACGAGGTACGTTGAGACTGACGAGAAAATTCTTCTCTTCTTTCTTTCATTTCTCCATTTTTTTTTGATAACATGATAATTGAGCTTCTCCCTATGGCTTGTTTATCTGCTCATAACCTTCCTTTTATTGTTTCTTTCAGTGGTTTTCTTTAAACTTCTAATATTCTTCCATATCTTCTCAAGTATCTCTTCAGAAATTGTATTTTAAGCGCTATAATATCATGAAATGACCTTAATACTTTGGCGCACCAGCAGCAAACCCACAAGAGGAAAATAAAATCCCTCATCCTTTCAAGAATGCAAAGAGGGCTTTGCTGTCCCCCCCCCCCCCCCCGGTGCTCTTTCAATATCTGTCACCTCTGGCCCTGGGCACAAAGCTCTCCAGTTGCCATAGTGCTGGCTCCGTTGTCCTTTCAGAATGGAGCTCGTTTCTCCAAATGCCGTTTTGAAGTGGATTTAAGCTGCTGAATCTCAATAGGCCACTAACAGTATAGGTACAGAGCTTCACACGTGTAACGTCATTAGATATCGGTAGGGCTGCAAATCCATTCCAGTTTGAGTCTAATGTAATCACTAATTACTTGTAGAAAGATTGCATTACTGTAAACTTTACTCATCAAACATAGCCTTAATTGATAACGAATTAAAAATAAAGATGGAAAAGCAGAGGAGTATCCTCGAGGGTAGGCTTCACATTCCAATTTAATTATTAGAATTATACTGACTTAATTCTTTTGTCACTTAATACCACACGCATGAATATTGACGATGACCCAAAGCGAGTGGTGAATTAGTCTGTTTGCATTATCAAATATGACTTCACCTGCATTCTTAATTGGAGGCTAATTGCCTGTAGGAAAGCGAAATCTGCATCTTGTTTTACAGAGCGGCACAGAATCCTGCTTCACTGCAGCAAGTGGGGATTTGTTTGTCCAGCTAAAGCATTTCGAAATATTTGTAACGTATTTATCCACACTCGTCTCGCTTTCCTCAGACAAAATTAAGAGCTGAGCTTGTTTTATTGAACAAAATGAGCAAGAGTCATGAATTTTTCTTCCTGGGTCACTTATCCAATGACCCACTAATGTCTTGTTTATATAACCAGAGAGGCTGAGAGGATGTGCATCAGTAATTGAGACTCCACTTGTGAAAAATTTATTATTCATCGTTGCTCCCTCCCTCTCCTTCTGTTATACAAACAGCATTTCAGATTTCATGATGGAATATGAATTTCAATAATGCAGTGAAATGCACCACTAGAATTAGGCTGTTTGTGTCCGTGTTTGTGACTTCTTCCATTTTCTTTCCTTTTTTTTTTTTTGTTCTCACCAACAGGTTGTGTACTGGGAAGACGACACCAAGCCTGACACGGTTGGCAAAGTGCGCATATCTGGAAACTACACGCTGGTTAACATCACAGGGCTGAAAGCGAACACAGTGTACTACCTCTCTGTGGCTGCTTTCAATACAGCTGGCCCCGGGCCGCAGTCGGCACCCATCAACACCACCACAAAGAAACCACGTGAGTGCGTCCCCAGCGGGCATTGAAATCATTTCTAAACGGGCCTCGTTCATGAACCATGTCCGCCCCGCTCAGGTGACGTCATGCTGTCCTCGACATGACATGCATAGCTTTTCTTCAGCTTTGTTGGCCACGCTCATAAAATCTAATCTGACAAGAGAGCTTTCCATTTACTTTGGAAGAAAAGAAGGATGGAAAAAAAATACATATAAATGAGGATTGAGTGGAATGCAGCAGCATATTTAAAACGAACAAGTTATGTTCAAGCTTGATTCTTGTAATTAATGTATTTTAACGTATATGAATTAAAAAACATAACCGCAGGTTGCCCCTGTTTCACAACAACAATCAGATTAGGGTTTGGCTTCCTCCGGCTGTATGACCATATGATGTGACCATATGATGAAACTGTGAAAATTTGTAATGGCCCTGGAAGCTTGACTGCACTGCAGCTCAAAACAATCACATGCAAACAGACAAAACACAGTATTTTTGTATTTGGTTTAGTTTTAATCTGTTTTAACAGAGCATTTCTCTATTTGACTTGTGCCGTCTTTGCCACACTAGTGTCTATGTGCTGCGCCTGTGCTGCAGATTGCTGAAATTGAAGTTGTTTTCTTCATTTGCTCCTGATTTGTCTGTTTGTGCGTTTTCTAAGTAACGTTGAGCTCTCAGGGCCACTGTCTTGATTAGTGTGGACTACATCCTCAATTTATTCTTCTTCTTTCTTTTTTTCAAAATCTTTCCAACTGGAGCTATAAATAACAGAGGAAGCCGTGAATTAGTGTTCACATAATAATCTAGAGAGGGCCTCAAAACCAGTGATTCATATTCTGTACCACTGCGTATCTATACCTCTGCCTCCTTTTCTAGCTCCAGACAGGGCTCCCCTCAACATACAATGGACCATGATTGGCTCCACACTCACGCTGCACTGGGATCCCGTAGTAGCCATGGAGACAGAGTCAAAGGTCACTGGATATTTGGTACGTCACAATTTGCTGCAAAGCTTTATCTTCAGAATCAAGGAGGATGACACTTTTTGCATTAGCTTATATTTCCTGCATCACCCTCTCCTGCCTCAGGTGCTGCTGAAAAGACATCGCTACAACGACATCAGCACTATCTTGACCAGCAAAACCACTGCAGAGCTCAGCCTGTCCTCCAACGACAACTATCTCATTCAGATCAAGGCCACAAGCGAGGGGGGTGAAGGTGTGGGCAGCGAACCCATCCACATCCACAAATTAAGTGAGTTTGCTGTTCTCATTCCTTCTTCAAATTGCTTCCTTTTTGACCACTGATAAAGCACGACTGAGGATTCAATAATTCAAGGAGAATATTTAATTTGGCTTCATTGCATCCTTTCCAACAATGTGTAATAGACTTATTTCAAGTGCGAGAAAAAGCGACCTTTTTAGAAATGCATGCGTGGTGTCATCCATCTCTGCCATTGGGTTATTATTCCTTGTTGACTGGCTGCACAGCGCTGCAGCATATAAAGCAGTGCTGTGCTCCCATCCTGCTGCTGTGCAAAATTGTGAGGAGGCTCAGTTTGCCACTCTCCTCTTTGATGTGATACGAACTTTATCTTCTCAGGATACTTAAATAGCTTCTCCTGTTGAAAGCAAGTAATAACGTAGATGTGGAAAAAAAAATGCACAGTTGGGTTTTGATTTATGATGACGTGTCAGAAATCTAGAAGCTAGCGCAGCAGAGTGCAGGTTTTTTTATCTGAGGTTTTCTGGTTCCTGACGAGCTGCTGTTCTGGCTTTGGTTTCAGGCATGGGAGCACGAGGCTCAGGAGCGAGCCCCCTCAGCCCATTGTACCTCCCTGCAGTCCTCATCAGTGCACTGCTCTGCTCCGTCTGGTGATGTCTAATCAGAGCTTACAGAGTGCACCAACCCCCCCCTTCTCCCCCTTCCATCCCTTCAGTCAGCCTGTCCTACGTTAACCCCCCACTGGACTGGCACGAGGCCCAGTGGCAGGACTGGGAGAGACTGGAAAGGATTGGACTGCATCGAACTCTTAAAGGGACCACGCCGCTTCTTTTAAAAGGACCATCAGACAGAGATTTGATGATGATTTGCGTGCATGATATCTTTTGGTATTTCTTCCAGTGTCATAAGTGCCGCCATGCTAAAGGTTTCATTTTAGAAGTTATGATGTCTGTACGACTTATCTTCGTAGTATCTCTGCAGATACTAATGCCTTAAAAACCCATTTTACACATACAGTCCATACCAAAGTAGGTGACAGACGCTGCTTGCTCTATGGTTTCTTTAACCCTATGTTAAAAAAAATGATTTTCTATTCAAAATAACTTACCTGCTCAAGATCAACTTCTCAGCAGAAAGATTCCTCTATAATCATTGGTTGCATCCATATTTTATTATCTCAAGATTAAACTGAAAGTACACCCTTTCATTGTGACATCACTAGCTGACTCACATGCCATTGTTGCAACCTTTGCCAAAAGTAACATCCATCACAGACTCAAAAGGTTAACCAGGCTTTGTCAAATAAATGAAAGATGCATAGCAAATTGATCAACGCTGCCTCAAATTTACTTATCTCTGCATTCGGAAATAAAATTAAGTTTCGTCTGAGAGTTACAAGCTCCAGGCTACTATAGAATATTCTGATTGGCATCTTGCTCTCTATCGCACGCTCCACTAAATAATAAATGCCTATCACACCCTGCATTCTTTGTAGAGTGAAAAAGATGGGATTGCAGAGAACAGAGATGTTACTATGTCAAGCAGATCCCGTGTGTACTGTTCCTCCTCTACATTTAGATGACCTGTGTTCTAGATATGTATATCATATCACAGAAAATGCTCCAAATGACCAGCTGGCACAGTGCACAATGGACTCCAGGATAACAGTGCCTTCACTAGAGCTTACTCTGATTCTTTTTTCTTTCCTTCCTTTTTCAGATACTTTAGGAGAAAGCTACATGTTGCAGAGGAGGCATAGTTTACTTTTGTTTCCATAAAAATTAGTTTCAAGGGACAGGAAACTCAGGATGCAGAGGGACCCCATTATTGGAAAGGGTACATTGATTAAATTTTCATCGAGACAAGTACAGCGGCGCACCCAAGAGAAAATGGGTTGGAAGCTTTAGGAAAGCCACAATGGATTGAGATATATGGTGCACATTTTGGTCCCAGTATTTATGGTCTGTGGTATAATAAATGTATGACTCCATCCGTAACATAATTTATGGACTATTAAGGCATCAGAATAAATGATGCCAATACCATGGTGAATAGAACTCTGACTGGAAATGGAGCGAAAGGCATGGCTGTCATTTTACACCCACCCCATCATAATCATCTATTGGACACATACCAGACTGAACAGTAACAACAGAACATTGCAGCTCTGCTGAGGGAGCTACTTTTCAAACCCTTTTATCGTGTGGATGAGTCTGTCAAAAGCCACCCAAGTAAAAGCCAAGGTGTGATTACTGGGGTTATGACAATGTTCATGTCGACGCGGAGGGATAAAGTCAACTGAACTGATACACATTACTGTGCCTTTGCTGAACATGGGGCTGTGTACCGTCATTAGCTCGGAGGCTGTCGTCGTCTGTATTTTGCACTCTTTACCCCTAACCCAACCCCAAGGTCGAATGAAAGCACAAGGAACTGATGCAAGGTGACTGGATGTCCTCACTTAGCCATCTGGACAGGTGTGCAGACCCCAGAGGCCTCGTAAAAAGTCCAAACGGCCGACGTAATCAGGCTGTCCTATCTGCTCCTTGACTGGTTTCATAAAGCTCTGTGCTCGTTGATTAGACTGCTGCAGACCAGTCAATGGGATATTGATTTTCCTGCCCCATTATTACAGCTGTCACAATTCAGCTGCTTGATTGACTGATGGCCGTGTTACTGTTGCACTTGTTCTGTTGTGTAACATTCATTGATGTTTCAGATGCCCTCCACTACAGATTTCAAAGGCATTCTTTTCTTTGTTGTTGTATTTTTGGTTTTACCAGAAATCTCATATGTATTTGCTAAATTTTCACAGGTTGTACGAGTATTTTGTAGTGTAGTGGTAGATTGTGACTTTGAATTGGAGCAGTGACCTGAAACTGATTGGCTACTTGATTCTTTTGAGTAACAAGTGAAAAAGCGACCACTGTTGAGCTGTTGGGCTCCAGCAGTAGTACACCTGTATCTTTCTTTCCAACTGCAACAGCCCAGTCACACCAGGACTTAAACATTGAAATTTCATGACAAAGTTATGGAATTGATGCGATTAGTGCCGAGCTGTAACTTTGTTGGTGATGTTTTTCGTGCTATTACCATAGCTAACTGTCATGCCATTGCGGGAACAGAAAACTGAGGTGTGGTGGTCCATTTACGTTTAACCCTCCTCTATGGTCATGTACCCTGCTCCATAATAGAGGAATTAGTTATGAGACATGTTTTGACAGTAGAAGTACATATTTGGAATAAACTGTGTGAACTAAATATCCCTTTATAAACTGAGCTTGCTGACAGCTTTCAAGCTAGCTAGCTTGGAGAGTTATTGTTGCCATTCAATAATTCTTTATTTAATTTAAAACAGTTAACTTTAATTTAATTGCACAGGACAGAACTAATAAAAAATGTAATAAGTACATAAAAAAGTAACAGACATAAAAAGCTGTTGTGCACAGCACTACTATGATTCTAGCTGTCTAGCGTGTAGCCACTTACTCAATAACTAGTTCGGAAACTAGCTAAGTTTCCAAATTATGTGTGGATAAATTTCCCTGTGCCACTTTCTGGTGTGACTGGGCCTTAAAGTAGCTTGTGTGTGCAAATACTTGATCCAAGTGTTGTTAATATTTCGATTGATATCCAAATAAGGTAACCTCACCGCCAAACGGCTGGCTAATATAGGTTATTAATTTACCGTGCTTAAATGTGTGGTTTCTCAAAGCTTTCTTATTTTACATAGCCTAGCTGTACTTCAGTCTAATGTTTCTTTCCTCTGCTCTTGCTCACATAAGAAAAGCATAAAACTACTGTTTCTGGCCTTGTGCTTTAATATTATTAAAAGGACAAAGGACTTGAGGCAAGTGCCACCAGCTGAAGTAGTTGAAATGATCACAGAACAACATATCTAATAGCCACATGTTCGGTTCAGTTAGATTGGTTTCTGTGGTAGTTGTTGCAAGAAAAGAGTGTGTCGGGGGCAGTGTAAATAGCTTGCATATATTTTTTAAACATGGCCATCAAAGACAACCTTATTGCTTTTATATAGTGTGTTCTCTGACCTTAATACTGCTGTATTAATCACTGATCTCTGTGAGATACTGACATGTAGAATGGCATTTTCATATTGAAAAGTAACTGTTTTGTCTTGTATACTAAAATTGTGCATGTTAATAATTGTTTGTGAGTTTGTGTTGGATTTTTTTCTAAAACTATAACTTAATAAAAATGTTTATTCCAGCCAGTGGTCTCTTTGTCGGTCAGTTGATTTTTGTTACTTTATTCTTCACAAATTCTTCCCTTACCTTTAAAGGTTCAATGTGTAGAATGTAGTGATGTAGTGGTAAAGTGTCATGTTGCAGCTGAACACCCCTCACCTCACCCTCCACTTCCAAACATGGAAAAAGAACCTAGGTTATCCTTCAGTTGTCATAAAAACTCAAACTCAAACTCAGACTTGTCCAGTCTGGGCTACTGTAAGAAACATGGCAGCCTCCGTAGAGAGGACCCCCCTCAATGTAAATGTAAAGTATTTAAATATAAAGGGCCTTTTCTAGGCTAAAGAAATAAAATCCTTACTTGCCCCAACATTGTGCATCCTGGACAGGTTAAATCTACTGAAAAGTGTACAGGCTTTATCAAATATAATAATGACAAAGGATAAATGGACCAATTAATGTAGACAAGCATGCTTGAAAACAACATACAGCACATGCACATGTTTTTCTATACGTCTAATGCCTGGTTGTGATTGTGCTTCTGGATAGAAATTAAACCTCACATGAATAATATAACCAATGTCAACAATGACAAATGACATCAATATAAAATAAGATCTGTAGATTTATATATATTGCAGTTAAATAACTCATAACCTTTAATGGCTAGAATTTATCAAGGGAAATCTTATGTGTAGATGAAATGTATTGAACATAAATGGTGATATCACTGGAACGCTTGATTCAACTCTGGGCACCTCATTTCATAATCTGAGGCAAGCATTTCAGAAAGCCTCTGCTTGTTGGATCCACATTTCAATGGTAAGCAGGTCTTTTCAGTCTGTGAGATCTAAACAGGATTACTTTACGCCACAGCAGTTTGTAGAGCAAAGGAGTGTTTGAGAATATAATCACCCGATTCATCAAAGCACAGCTTTGCACTGCCTTCTGCACTGCATTTTCCCCATCATTAGCACCACACACACACAGGATCTATAAAGAATAGCTGTTTCTTTGTCAGACCAGAGGTCGTCTTAAAGTGATACAATAGCTGTGTGATTTGATCTTGGACTTTTATGTCAGAAAGGTTGCTCATTTGCTTTCACCCTTGTTGGCCTTTTTTGGTTTATATAGTATCTGTGAAGAGATGCAATCTATTTTTCCTGAAAATGATTGCCACCTATTGTAATGAGAAATATATGATATATATTTTCATTCTCTCTTCTTTACGGGATGTACAGTATATATATATATATATATATGGTATTACACTTATTTTCAAAGTTTTCAAAAGTGAAAGTTCACTTAACTTTGTTTTCGACTAAATGTAACAGTAGTAAGCTCTGCAAAAGTCTGAACACTTAAGATCATCTGTATGTACTGTAAGATGTTTGCAGTGTACATTTACAACAGATGTTTGAATTACCTAAGGTCAGTTCAAGTGTTTTCGAGGAAAAAAAAACATTCTTGGCCAAATAGTTTGACTGTAACTCCATACCTTTACCTCATTTAGTATCAAGAGCTGCTCATCAAACACACAACCCTCTGCTAGTTTTCTGCATCATTAATTACTGTAAGTTATACAATGGCAAGTGCTAATATGAAAGTTGTCAACCAGGAGACAACTTAGATGACAAAGAAGAGCTAATGTACATCTATCAGAATAGGAATGTATTTTATGTATCCTTCACTACAATATTATAAACTTGCTACCAATAAAGATGAGCTTTTGAATAAGCTATGTTATCAGACAGCTAATAATTTGTTACAACTGGCTTAATTCCTCTAATATCCCGTTTCAGGTATGCTAAGGAAAACAACATCCCTCGAGTTGACAAGTTTGGTTCCATAGACTTGCGACACTGGAAACTCGTTTTGGAAACTGTCATCGGTCTAGATGCTACATTGGCTGAGTCATGTCACACAAGCACATTAAAAACATAAATACAAAGCTACAACCCGAATGCAAAAGTCACAACACAACTACAATTGCCAGACAAAGGAAACACAATTAAAAAATCTCCTACCTTTTTCTTCTCAAAAAGTTGTGTTTCTTATATTTGTGTTGTAGCTTTTGCATTCCTGTCTTCCGTTAATGCACTTGTGTCAATCTGCTCGGCCACTGAATGATGCAGTTTCAGGCCTTAGACGTGGCAATGAATGCTTATTCTGCTGATAACTTCATATAAAAAAAAGAGTGTATGGACATGGTGCCATGGTTAAAAGTTTGTTTTTCTTTGGTTGAGGTCTCAAAGGTTTTCTTGTCTTTTCATACAGTATCACAAACATACTAGCAAACTGACTACAGCCTTTTATGTGACAAAAAAGATGATTTTCATGCATATGGTATCATAGGTTTATTTTACCACAGAAATGCTTCACACAAAAGAATCAGTCCATCAGTCAACTCTGCTTTCTTTAAATGGATTAGGAGTGGAAACATATCAAGAATACTGCTTTTACTGTAGAGACCCTGACAAACTTAATTTAAAGTTTGGAATATATTCATGTGTTTTCTTTTGCAAGAGTCAGATGAGATAATGTATCATTCCCATGCCTGTCCATGAAACAGGCAGTGAGTGTAGAATGAGAACAGATAGACGTATAGTTCCCAAAATGGGACACTATCCCTTTATTAAGGAGTAGGCTAAAAACCTTTCCTGCGTTTCATGTCTTATTCCTACTGGAATGAGTTGCATGAATTAGATATGATTCCTTTCAATAGTACAGAATTCAAAGTCAGAATTTGCTCACATTCAAAGAAGAAATTACTGATATAAAATAGATATAGAAATCTCAAGAATGTCACAGCAGTAAAGGGCCATTGTAGCAGTCCAACAGTGCTATAGTCCCACAGTTGTCCACAGGAATTAAATCAGCAGCTATAGTTAGCAGTTGTACAGAACTGTTGACAGAGAAAACCATCAAATGTGAACAATGAATCTCGCAGGGTGTTTTTTAAAGAGAAATCCAGCATGCTTTTGCACATCTGTCTCTGCATCAGGTCGTTCCTCTCATAAAGCTGTTGTCGCACCTAATTAAGAGGGTGACTTCGACACTTCCACTAATGAAGGGGGGGATTTTAGCCTCCTCAAACAGTGATCGGTGCAGTGAGTGCACAGATTTTGAGGGAAATAATCATATAGCCTGATCATTAGTTATTATCATAAATGTGTCATGTACTCACATTGAATCAGCCGGCTAAAATAATACATATGTAAAGGCCACGTTGCCTAGACTTGAGGTACAGATGGGTTATGCCACAGTGGCTATAGATGTCTTTTCACAGCAGCTCTGCGTCTCTGCAGCTTTGTCCCTGGGCATTATATGCTCCATCAGTGTTCACTAATTAGGAGGGCGCCTCTTTAACAGACAACAAGGGAGGAGACACAGGGGGGAGGTTTGGAAATTAATCACTGAGGTTTATTAATGAGGGGGTATCTGCCCTGTGTGGCCAGAGAACAATATGAAAAGGAGCAATCACAGGCGAGTGCCATCCATCACTCTGAAAACTGTGTGGAGACACCAGCAGAGCAAAGCTTTTACAGGTAACATTCATGCAAAAGTGAAGAAAAGAAAATCATCATCTCAAATTGCAAAGAATTATTTAGAGCTGAGACATGCCTCTAATGCTAATGTCTGCTATTGTTTCAAACTCATTCAGTCAGTGGGCACCTTGGTGATTTTCTGCTTAAAGAGCTCCCTGATATTGCCTTTTCACCTCCACTGACAGAAATATTTAGAATCCTCTGAATTTACTGTTAATGTTTGTATGGATAAATCGAGTCATGGATCACATGAATCAAACAGTATAATAAACATATAATATACATCTGAAGGGGTATCTGGTTTTCATGACATAAAAGCTACATCCAAAGCGACTTACAATAAGTGCAGTCAACCATGAGGGTACAAACCCAGAACAGCAAGAATCATGTAAGTACAATTTATAAGTGCAACTAAACTTAACAAATTTGTATATAAACACCAGAGTTGATGATGGTTATCAGACATCATCTTCTTAACTAAAGTTTAGTAGGAAGAGATGTGTCTTTAGCATGGGGCGGAAGATGTGTAGACTTTCTGCTGTCCTGATAATAATAATATATACGCATTTACATAGCGCTTTCAGATGACTCTCAAATAAGCTTTACATACTGTAGGAAGGAAACGATCAATAAACTCTTCAATACAAAAAAAGGGAAAATGATATTAATGAAGCATACTAAGAATATAAAAAAACAAAAAAACATGGGGGGGTTAGCTGGGGAAGGCAAGTCTGAAGAGGTGAGGTTTGAGGGCCTTTTTGATTTGGGGTGGTAATGAGTTCCACAGAGAGGGGTGGTGACTGGAAACGCCCTGTCACCCCAGATTAGGCACCTTTATATAGCAGCACTGTTTGTCTGCTCTTATGGCATAGAACTTCAATAAGCATGCATTGTATATATATATTTATATTTATATATATAGGCCCTGTCCCAATTCCTTTTACCAGCAGTGGTCGCAATGTTGATTCACTTCAGGAATTTACGTCTACCCCTCCATTTTTACGAGGGTCCTCCATACACTACGGTTGAATGGGTGTTTAAAGGGCTTGTTGGCCTCTACCCCATCACAGCCATGCACAAAACGAAGGGGTAGGGCTAAGGGGTGGATTGGGAGAAAGCAATAATCACACACTGTCTTTCTCTCCAGGGTGGTAAAAGGAAGCTCACAGGGAGGTTTTGACTCAGGACGCTCCAGCCAAACTACCTCAGCCACTTCTCAGATCTCACTGTGCTGTGAATGATAGATTCAAGGCTCCTCTTCCAGGAAGCCACTGGTTAGACGTGAAGGGCCGGGAAGCAGTGGCTGTCCACTAGTGGTTTTAACCGGGTAACTTCATAATCACTGGCTAGTCTAATAGAGCCACACACTTGCTGCAAATAAACCACACAGAAAAAGTCAGGAAGCGTTTACCAGAGACCTGCCAGCACCTGCCCACAAAGTGAAGACTAACGCCTGGGCCACACTGATCGGTGGAGTCTTGCAGGCATCTGCTGTTCACACAGGGAGAGTGTTTTCTGCAGAGCTGCTACAAGAGTTTTCTGTATTTTCTCGAGCAAAAGTTGTGCTCAACTAAATACCAGAACTCTCCGAAGGGAAGCCATGTATTTTCTGGTCCTACAAATATTTTGTCAATAAAAAACCTAAAACCTAAAACCTAAAATTAATGGATTCAGTCAACATAAATACTTCAGTGCTTTTACTTGGAAACAGGTACAGAGAGTGTTGCAAATATTTGTTTGTGACATATTTTACAACATTTACACATTGGAACTGTGGTCTGTGATTTTGCTGTGAATTGTATGTGGCACACATAAGATGCACATGGGTCACTCAGGCAGCGTGGCTGCGCTATCTCAACTTTTGCCTTTCATTGATATTTATTCTCTCAACTTGTCATTCCTTCTTGATGTACAATGGTAGGTTATATTAACACAAATCTGATTCCATACACACAGAACCACCTTGGTGGAGCAGTTGGAGATGGATTTTGTCTTCAAAACCCAGAGCTTTAGTATGACAAGCTTTAAAGATCAAGATTGATTCAACAGACTGAATTCTATGCTGGTGTTTCTCTAGCAGGGTCAGGTTTATAGAGGGTTTTCATTTCTAAATCCCAGACCAGCAGGGAAAATCTGGGAGAGTGACTGAGGAATGTGCTTTTTTCTTACCCTCCCTCAACGACTACCACTGAACTGTCCTTGATACAGGCACTTAACCCCCATTTGCTCTTGTGGTGCTGCTCTGTGGCCAACAGCAGAGGACTTGTCACTGTGCTGGGCAGCTCTCAGCTGTGAATTCAGCTGAGCGAGTGGTGAAAACTGCATCGTTCACTCAATAGATCAGAGAAAACTTGGAAAACAAGGTAAGCATATGCCTCTGAATGCCAAGAGCTTTTTATTTTCAAAGGATGACCCAGATCAGAAAAATCTGCTGTCTCAAGATCCGAATGTGACCAAACATGGACTTGGATGTTAAAGATTAAAAAGTAGTGTCTCTAACCTTCATCTACGACTGCAGCAAGAAGAGGCAGAAACTATCTTTGAAATGTATTTATACATGAAGTTCTACCACTTAAAAAATGAACATAACAGATATTTTGTTCATGTTTCTCATCTTACAGTGCTATTTGAGATCTGAAGGTTTCTGTTGGTAAAATTATATAATTTATCAGTGTCTTCCAGAATGTTTACAAAGATCATTGATTCGAGCAAGCTACAGTTTGATTGTATTTAACTGAAACATCCCACCTCCTCCAATCAACCCTCTTGTCAAAGCTACACCCCCAAAACACATGAACATTCACTTACTGACGACTGCTAGATGACAACTTTTCTGTGACCTGCTCAATCACTTCTGTCACTTGTTTCTCCTTCATCAGTGTATATCTGTGGCTGAAGCGTCTGCAGGTTGGCAGGTTGGTTAATGACAGAGGGGTACGCCTTTCCAAATGAAATAATTGGTCATGTTTATTACAGTTCTGCTCAATCACAACACAGAGACATTCTTCTTCTGGCTATGAGGGTGAAGAGGATTTCAACAAATAATAGCAAAAGTATTTCAGAACCAACTCACCAACTCTTCCTTTAAGGTTTTGTGAGGTTTGGACCAGTAAAACTAGATTAGTGGTAAGATTGAAAGATTGGAGTTGTGGTTAAAAGAAACCAATGTGGACTGTTAATGAGAGGCATCATTTCAATGCCAAGCTCACATTTCACTGAGGACTCCAACCACCCACCTGACCTCCTCCTTTGTGGCACTATAACAACGTCACACTATTTTGCACAGTCACCAGAGATCCCTGTCAGGAGACTGTAAACATACAGGTTTTTTAAAGCTGTTCTTACATTGTGTGTTGTCTTCAATTACCTGCTTCATGCTCTCTTTGCATCTTTTGTCTCTTCCCGCTGTCTCTATGAGTCGTGCCTCTCGTTTGTAGTCTGTTGTCTTTAGGTTTTTTTCAGTAGAGAGGATAGGGTGCTACATGTGCACACTGTACTTCTACTCATATTTACTCTGGATTTAAAGATATCTATTAAATGTTTTATACACTGGGAAGCTTTTCTAGGCCAATTTGGGATTTGGGATGCATAGATAACACAGACTTGACTAGACTGTATGTTCTGGTGAGAATAGCGACAATGTTATAATAACCAACAGAAAGACAGAAATCTGGAGGTTGATGTACAAAACTCTTTTGTATGCCTGGCTGCGTTTGGTCGGTCAGGCTGTGGATTTTCTATCAGATCTATCTTAGAAAAATAATTAATTGAGCAAATCAATTTCATGAGCCATAGCTGCTCTGAGTGTTAATCCTCTGAGCCTGGATTCATTATCACTGTGCAGTGGATGAACAGAAGCAGCTGTCATTTACAACTGTTCAAATTGTGTAATCCAACGTTGAGGCGGCTATTATGTAACAAACAGGTGTACGTTTGGATTCTCACAGATTATACTGTATATGTCACTGACAGTTGTTTTTCTCTCTGATTTAAAGCGTGACGTCTTTTCTCTGTTCTGCAGGAGACTTACCCACCACATTCTTCTTTTAAAACAGCAAAGATAGAATAATACAGCTGACATTTATAACATACAGTATTTTTTCTGAACTTGTCCATCTAGTAAATCTTCTTTGATTTATATTCTCACTGCCAGTGTTTCTTGCAGAGAACTGCATGGCAGCAAATTATGTCAGAGCATGCACTTTGGCAATTAAGAGAGTGATAGATGATAACTTTCACACTTTATCATTTTCTTGTACCATGAGGACTTCAATGCTTAAAAAACTTAAAAGGACTAGGCTATGCCAAAGCTCAAATAATAAACCTTAATGATTCCCTGGATCCAAGCAATAGTGCTGAAACCAAATTATACAGTAGATAGTCTGATACACCCTGGACACTTCATATTTATTTCAGCATACTCAGTGATGAAAAACTGAGTTTAAAATGTTCGCCAGAAGGTGCTGTATGGGAGTTTTATCTGCCACAGAACATGGTTTCTTACACCTCTTTTACACCAAATTTTTTGGGTATGCGCTTGTGTTTTAAATGTGATTAAACCTGCTAAAAAAGGTAATTGACTGCTTTCCAGTTGCCAGCTTTTTCCCTCAGTGCGTCACGTTTGACGTCGTGAACACAACTGAGTTTCTCTCTCACCTCACTGTCTTGCTAAATTGGTGTGTTCACCTGGGTGTTTCATTTCTATCAATGCCCATTGGATCCGAAGCTGATTAAAACCTTTGTCGACTGCAGAGACATTTGACCTGGGAATGACTGATGGTCGTGTCCATTCATTTTCAGACAAAAGCTTGATGTTGATGAGTGTCAGTGGGTGTTTCGACCAGTAGAAAAGGTTCTTTATAGGGAGCAGATGGTGATCGTCATTTTCAGGGGGCGTAAGTAATTGTTGCATTTTAGGTACAAGAGGATAATACACCCTCTGAGCAGTGATACATCTACAGGGCTGAATGAATGCTGCAGTGATTCACTAGAAAAAAACTGATGAGAAGAGCCAACTAGCATCTAGGTGGGTAGTGTGCTATGCACAGTAGTAATGTAACAGAAACAATTTGTGCCGGTTTCCATCACTGGAGACATCTCTCAACGTCTGCTGCTAATGTTTAATGCTGAATAGGAAACATTTCTGCTTATTTGGTAAGTTAACAGCCATTTATGATGACATCAGCTAAGTAGCAAAAGCGGATCATCATATCAAAATTGTGTCAAAATCTAAAAGGTTATTGTTACATTAGTAGAGAATGTCCGTAATAATAATAATTTAATAACAATAGATTTTCTTCGCTCAGTGTCTGACTTTGAGGAGGAATTACATGCCTGTTTTTTACTCCTAACGACAGCAAAATCTCTATACAAGGTTTCCATGTACTTTATTAACAGTGTCATTCTTCTATTTTCGGTATATAACAGTAGGCTATGGTTAAATCGTATTGTCTGTTTTTCCATCTGTCATGTGAACACATCAGAGGTCCCTACAGTCAGTCTCATGTAAAAGTGTCCTACTCATGAAGCAGGTTTTAAGCAGGTCTCAATGCAATAAGCATTTCTCAAAATGAAAGTAGGAGCAAATAAGTGAATCTTCCCATCCTCTACTGTAATGTGAACACTAGGAGTAGGTTCCTCACAGCTGGTGGTGCTAATCCTCTAGTCAGCTGCCAATAAAACCATTGCAGAGAAAGAGGCTGCTACAAGATGACCTATTTCAAAGAGCCCCAGTCTAACAACTGACTGACAAACAACACAGAAATATGATAATATTCTTTTTTCATGTAAGGAACATAAAAGCCTCATTCAACATCTGTGTCTCCATTGCACACTTTGTGCTTCAGTCAACACTAACTAACTCAAATTTCAGCCAAGTGCAAAACTTGAAATTGTGAGACTGTTGGAAACCCACAGCAAAAGTACTGGAGGAGCCAACAAACATGAGATGTATTTCCCTGTCTCTACTTCCTTCACACACAGTTTAGTGGTCAGGTCATCTTAGCTGCATTTTATACATTTTACAGCCTGTTTCTCTAAGATTGTTCTGTGTTTACTTACAGGAATTGACTTTTCATAGGCAGACCTACTCACAGACCAAAGATAACATTGATTTGGTTTATATTGTTGGTGTTTCTGAATCCAATATTCAAAAGTCAATTCAGCTTTCTCTTGTTTAGTGACTGCAATGGATCACTTTGTCATTACACAATGTCATTATGTATATGTTAACTGATGTATGCAGCTTTAATATGTTTTCATTCCTGTTGTTATATGGGGAAAGTTTACCAGAGCAAGTGTAAAGCACCATATTAATAGCCAAAGTAATCCTGTTGTTTCTTATTTATGTCACATCTCTGCTTTACTTATCTTTTTATTCTGCATGTAGCCTTGTTCCCTGTTTAATTTTGAAACTGACATTTTGGCTGTGTCTGTTCAGTGAAGTTCTTTATACCCTTTATAGTGCACTCATTGTTTCCCACAATACATGGTGAAAAGTATTGCACAACAGATGGTCACTAACTGAGAATCGTGTCAGTTTTGGCCTTTTCAGTTTTCATTTTTTTCAGAATTTTAAACTTTCAACATAATTTCCCATCATGTCTTTTTTTCACAGTGAAAAAAAAGTACCTTTTGGCACCTTCTTGGCAAAAAAAGCTCATATTTTGATCTCTGTAATTACTACATAAAATCATGCATTCCAAATTTTTATGCTTCCATTCTGAGGTCATGGCTTCAAATCTATATTCTTTACTATTTTACATCACATTGAGCCATTTTAATATATTTGGCTTATAGGTAAAATACATACTATCCCCTGGTCACCTGTCGAGGCATAATTTCTATGATGGAACCAAAGTTAATCTTGGGTTGGCTACTCTGGAAATGCTAGCAAGAGCAAGCAACACTTTAATAGTATGCAACTGAAACATCGACCTCCTCCAATCAACCCTCTCGTCAAAGCTATGCTGCCAAAACATATGAACGTTCACTACCTGACGACTGCTAGATGACAACATTTCTATGACTCGCTCAATCACTTCTGTCAATTGTTTCTCCTTCATCAGTGTATATCTCTCAGGCTGAAGCATCTGCAGGTAGGCAGGTTGGATAATGACAGACAGGTACTCCTTTTGTTCTATTTGATTTACTATTTAACATCATATTGAGCCATTTTCCTATACCTGGCATATAGGTAAAATACATATTATCCCCTGGACTCCTCTACTGACATTATTTATGTATAATGGAACCAATAAACCGTGTGTGTGTGTGCGAGAGCGCTAAACCAAGACAATATCCAGGATTAGAAAAATAACATTGTGCAATTATTACACCTCCTCGCTCCCTGTATTTCTCGCTCTCTCTCACACACTTGCACACACCATCACCAATTCAACCACTCACACACACAAACATGACGTGCACATGCATTTTTGTATGTGACTTACAGCATGCCTTGAAGGTCTGTGTGTGTGAGTGGGGACTGTATGTGTGTGTTTGTGTCTGTGTGTCAATTTGTGTTTACATATGTGTGTGGGCGTTATGACAGTATCCAGAGGTAGACAGTAATAATATAAATAATAATAAATACAGTTTATAAAAAACAAAACTCAAGAGCATCCATTGAAGAGCACGATGTAGAGAGCACCTGTCGCAGTGAGACATGATTCCCATTCCACTTTACTTACTGAAAAGAGAATTAAAGTGATTATAATACTGAGTCCTTCTCATATGAATACACAGATCTCCTGCCTCTGTTCTCCGGCCTCCTCATGCTTCCTTCCCCGGCCCATCTGGTTGAGAACATGCACATCTGAAACTTCTGCTGGTGGCGCCAACTGACTTCCTGTTGTCTTCCTGTACGCATGAAAATGATTTTGATCACACGGCTTTTCTAGACTTTAAAATGTAGTGGATCAAAAACATCATCAACACCCCTTATAGTATGATACATTTACTACTTTGGATCAACTTAACTAAATATACATGATTGTAAATGACAAGTACATGTACACAGCACATGTACAAACAGGTACATATAGTCCTATACGTTTCATGCATTAAAAATGTCACATACTCACCGTCTCCTCTATAAATGGTCTGAATGACAGCCCATGGAAATGTGCGTGGAGAATTTGAGCAGGCATTTAATTGAGCAGCAAGCAAAAATAAAACCTGGCAGATGACATATGTTAATGTCAGTTCTTTTTCTGCGCTGTTATTTGTTCCCTTGCACACAAGCCATGGAGAAAATTAAATATGTATTTTAAGTATTTGAATTATACATTTGTATCAGTAGCACGCTAAAGCAATGGATGGTGTGTTGATTAAAATTTCTAAACTGCTGTTATGTTAGATCACTCCATGTCTACACAAGAGCAATTTCATTTATATATTCTTGAATAAAAATTGTATTTCTGTTTTTAGCTGCTCGATCTCTTTTCATATTTTGTTTTTATTTTTAGTACTGTTTGAAACTTGTAGTCATGGGAGACATAATTTCTTCAGCCTGTTCTTAGTGTTCATGTCTCCCTGAGGTTTCCTGAAGACTGAGGTGCCAATCATGAAGCCTCGTGGTTTAAATGAGGCTTGACAACGGGCAGCAGAAATCCCTGAGCTGGATGTAGCATCCTCACTTCTTCATTATGGCTTAATTTAGCCACTCAAACAAAGATGTGGATTCTGTGTGCTGATGCCATTGGACTCTCAGTTAAATACTCAAAGGATTTAATTTGCTAGAAGATGAACACGGGGGCTTTGCAGCTTTATATGCATCTGCCAAGACGTGTACATCAGCACAAACATCAGGCTGCTGCAGCTGATAATTATTGTGAGATCCAGCTACACTGGCTCAGATGAACTTGCATGCCTCTCTTGGCTGTGACAAAAGGACACTACAGTGTGATGTTGCGTATCATTACAGTAATTTAGTGCCTAACAATCCGTCAGAGTTTAATTTTGCTGGAACACAATTTGCGCAGCAAAAACGCAGAGAACAGGTTATTATATGTGTCACATAGATCTGCTATATTCAGAATAATCCATGGACTGAAAAGATATGTCTTAATTTTCACTTTTACATTGTGAGAATTCATGCACAGGCACAAACTGAACTGCTGTGGAAGGCGACATACCAATTATTGGTGCCAATACCATGTGTTGGGGGAGAAGGATGAGCCGATCATAATCTAGTTCATAGCACTTGAGGTTTCAGCGCAGAGCTTCCTTGATCAGACGACAGCATTTCATGGCAGGACCAGGATTTAGTGAGGCCTGTCGGGGCAGGAGAATGTGAATTACGGCTCAATGTTCCTCGACAGTGCTGAGCCGGTGGCTTCATCTGTTCTGACAGGCTCTTGACTGTGTGTGATGATGAGAGACAGCTCCGGGTTGGTGCTCGGCATCGGCTCTTCAGCTGACAATGTGAATTATGGAGACCTGAAGGAGCAAGCGCATGCATCAGCAGACCCCCACTATTAATCCTTCCCTCAAAGGTTCACTGAAAAGACCCCAGACGTACCTAACCACAGCTCACATGCACTTCAAACACTGGCTGAAACACGGTGGAGGCAACGGACCCAAGAGCTCCACTGCCATCTGCTTCAGCATCTTACATTTCTCCTGCATCGATACTTAACTGTTCAATGGATTCACTTATCAATGGAAATGAAATCATGGGATGCATCGTATATTTTATCTGACTTGTTTTTATGCCAACTCTGTTCATGATGCTTCTGTTGTATTGAGATGTCACAAATCATCACCCACTGACTAGACAATTTCAATAAGATCTAGCAATCTCACAGTACACCGCAGCAAAGCAATACTTAGCTTAAGAAGGCTTCATATGCTACTTGGGCAACTTACTCGCAGGATGGGAGCTTGGTTTATTACCCAGCGTTAAAATGAAGAGCAAAATCTTTTGTTTAAGTCACAGAGTGAGTTTTTATCTGACAAACATCAAGTGGATGTTGCTGCTGAGGTAACTCAGATAACTGCCACTACATCTATTACTACAAGTCTTCCAAGATGTAAAGTAGTTCACATCACAACCTGGTGGTAGTCAGCTGGTTAGGTCGCAGCCCTGTTAAGCCTTGGACAGCTGGGGTGGGATACCTCCAGCCCCCATACTTTTGTTATTTTTCAGATTGTTGGTTCATCACTTCTAAGTTGACATGTTTTGTCGTTATAATGGTTCAAGGAAATAGCTGCGTCTTAGTCTGTCCTCTGGTGTTTCTGAATGGTCTGATTGGCCTTGATATATGTGTCCCGATGTTTCAGGTTGGTCAGTTAGTGCTGGGCAGTTCTTTTGTTAGTGCTTGAGTTTAGTGTTGCTCAGTTATGTTATGTTGACCTCTATTAAGAGTTATATTGTCATTACTATTTTCTTTTTGTTTTTTGTGATTGAAAATAGAAACTTCTTTTAAGAATCTGCCATCTGTTCAGTCCCTGACAAAGACGATGATGAAGCGATCCTTTGTATGAATGAGTGTCTTGTTGCTGCTGTGTAGCTGCTTGCTATGGACAAAGTTAGTCTAAGCATTGTGTGCAAATAATGCACTTTCTTACTCTGCAAAAAAAAAGAGCCTCCTATGACCTCTGAATGTGCTGGTGAGGAGACATGAAGTGCAGTTGCCGTCTCCTCCCAAACCTGAATAACCTGCAGTGATCGTCATCACTACAAAGGGCTGAAGAGTAGCAGTTACAGCCATAGCATTAGATTTAGGCTAGTAGATGTGTAATAAAATGTTTTATTGCCCTGGATAGGAAAATATTAATAAATATAACTTTATTTGTTTAGCACTTACATTAAACAAGGTTACAAAGTTTTTCACAAAATCCATGGCAAAAAATGTATGAACTAAAATAAAAGGTATTCAATTCAGTTCAATTTTAAGCGCAAAATCCTAACAGATTAAGTTCGAGACCTTAAACTTTATAGAGAAACCCAACAGTTTCCACATTGAGCAAACTCTCTCATTACCAAGAAAAAACCTTTAGCAAAATCAGACTCAGGAACAGTTGTGTAACCATCATATTTAAGCTGTCAGACTGGTTGTTATAATGAAAATAATAATCGTCAGTTGTACCGTGATGTCATCAGGTGTTTCTGCCTTTTACTTGCAATAATGTTAAGAGCTGAACCTGAGGGTACGCTGAGGCTAAAGATAAATCTGACCAGCTACTGGCTTGTATTGCAGTACCATGAAAGCCATGTGGCCCGCTCAGTAGATCGGACATCATTAACTCTATGCCTTTTTAAACTAAACACCTACTGTCATAGGCAGCAAAGCTGTCCCCTTTAGGAAACAACATAAATGCAGATGCAATAAAAGTAAGATAAAAATGAATAAAAGGAGTTAAAACAAAGCAGTAGTACCAGAGTTACAAATCGCATGTTTAAAATGCTTTCCTATAAAAATGCAGTTTGAGACGTGATTTGATAGTAGGTAGTGAGTTGGCGAGCCTAATCTTATCAGGCAGGGAGTACCAGAGCCTCGGGTCCTGACAGAGAAAGCCCGGTCACCCTGAGTAGTCAGCCTTGACCTAGGGACGGCTAACAGGCACAGGCTGAACCGATCTCAGGTTGTGACTGGGAAGGCAGGGAGTCAAGAACTGCAAAATGTAAGTCGGGGCCAGCCCATTTTGAGCTTTGTTATTTAAAGAATTTTAAAATCAATCCTTAATTTAACTGGCAGCCAGTGAAGGGATGCAAGGATTGGAGTGATATGAGACCTACATTTAGTTTTAGTTTAAATATGGGCAGCAGCATTTTGAACATGCTGCAAACAAGTAATTGAGGAAAAGGGTTCCCGACTCCAGCCATAGTTGATTAATTCAGTTAATTTATTTGTCATTGTTTTTTCTCTTGCTAACAGGTGGTAAGTGGTTACATTTGGTGGCATCTGTGATTGTGTATGTTAAGAAGAGGCAGGAGATAATTGATAAACGGTAAGTGGTAGTGTGTCATAACACCCATTGTGAAAAGTGCCATTCAGAAATTAAAAGTGACATCAGGATAAAAGTATAATGGTCTTGTAAGAAAAAGACTAATCACACAAATGTTGTGCTACTTTATTTATCTTGAGGGCTTCTTTAGGTTGTATCATTTAAAAAGGATTAACACTGACTACCTACTACAAATCATGGACAATTAGTATATCTCCACCTAAAGAAAATACTTTTATCACCTAACAGCAGAATTAAATGCTGTCTATAGTAGGTAATGTGTTATAATAATACTCATCATATATTTATGTTTATTTGAAACTCCACTGAAATAACAATCTTGTGATCCTGACCATTTGTGAGCCTCTGCTGTTGGAGATATGAAAATTGCGGCTTTCCAGTGAAGTGACAAATCCTGTTGCGTGTTCCTCGTTGATCACACACCACCCAGGCTGAACCGTGATGTACAATCTCCAGGAGACAATAGAGGTGGTGAGTATTATTTTCTCATCTCATTCCTCTGTCAAGTTCCCATGCCCACACGCATACATGCACACTGCCTCCCCCGGTCCTCACAACCCATCCACCACCGCAAACCACCACATTATGACAGATTCATATGCCAGAAGCTATTGGTAAAAATATATATATAGTAAACAAGTGAAACTTCTATGATTATGATATGATTGCATTTTGTTGTTATACTAGGGCTGTTCATACACCAATGCGATGTATAGGTGGTCATCAATTCTTTGAACCACTTTCCTGCTGATCTGTTGAGACAACTCTTATTTCAATGATAGTAGAAAAAGCTCACTTATACTATATTTCAATATTGAGGTGCCATTGGCATCTTGCAACAGCAAATCTGACCAGTGGAGTGTGAGGGGTGCATTAGAGACTATCCTGTTGCACAACGCTGTCAGCTAATGTCATTACTCAGAAAGGGCAGTCTCCACTGTTGGCATGTTGTCTTAGATTAACCCCCCCTCCGAACACATACGCACGCACCCACACTTACACTCGCACATACACAGAATGTGTTATTGTTGAACGGATCCATTTCACTCTCAGTACATTTGCATGTGTCGATACAGATCTTTGTTCGACTCTAATGAAGGTTGCGATTGATTTCACATTCCGGGCATGCTGTGTTTTCCTAGCTGTCGGATCGAGGTGTTCCAGCATCAAAATGTATATTGTTGCACTAATCAGATGATTTGGGCGAACAATTTCCGGCTGCCTGGAATTTTTATCACATCACATCCATTCTTTGGTTTTATTTTGCAGAGGTCATGTACGAGTTTTTCATTTGGAATTGATCTGTTCAAGGTGAAGGTTTTACATAGTGTTTCTTTCATTCTGCAAAAGTTAACATTTTTCTGTGAACAGAACAGCGTGCATTTACTCTGTTCATTGTGTTGTCGTATTTCAAAGTGGTCTTTCCTGACTGTCAGGAACAATAAGATATCAGCAGGAGACCTGTCTAGTCATATTAGAGGTTTTAACCTCTGCTGGATTGAATAAGGTTCTGCACCAGGAAGGACACGTTATTGAATTGACAGCTCCATACTACTTCGAGCCAAACCTCCTCCCTTTTATACAGCACTATATGCATTTGATTCCATACAATTAAATTACTGCGATATCATTCACATTTCTTCCCCTCAGTGTTTTCACACAACATCAGCATCATCTTTCATTATCTGCTGTGGAGGTCCTCCCCTGCACTCATAAATACTGTGGATTATTCTATTGCTGTCAGTCTGCCTGCTGCCTCATAAATTCACCGCTGCCACAGTGCAGGGTCATGGAATTCAAGGGGAGAGCTCCTGAATCTCAGGCTGATTTCTGTGCGAGGCGAGAGTATGAGGATGTGAGGTATATGAAGCATTCTCCAGCTGCAGCTCATGATACACCGGGACAGGAGTCCCTTGCCCAGGGCTGTACGTGATCTGTGCAGTGGTCACATAGATGCCACCGGCTGTATACGTGTAGCTCTGATTAATTATTAACGCTGTAGCAGAGGTGGAGCAAGATACAAAGGGCATGCAGTGAAAACCAGTCTGGCTAGTGAGCAGCTCTGGTTTGACAGTCGGAAAAAATTGAGGTAACATTTTAACTACCCCAATTTATCATTTATAAGCAAGATAGGAACACTTAATATATTGAAGGTCACAGTCACCTATGCCTGTAATCCACTGTCAGGTTGATGAAATTGATAAAATATGATGAGATTTTTACACAATAATTGGGTTTTCAGATATTCCTCAAACCCAGCAAGAGCAGGTTCCACTTTGAAAATATGCAGCCGATACATCCCACTCTCTTCAATAGCCCCTATCATCAGAGCTACACCCCCAAAACACATGAACGTGCACTTGTCTTGCTGTGTTTAGCAATGGTCACTTAGCAGAACTGTGAATTTAGGTTGCTTTTTGCTCCATTTTTCCATGACTCTCTCTCTCATCTCCACTTTACCGGTGAGAGGAAGGGCAGGCAGGTCGATTAGTGACAAACAGATAACATGACCAGATAACCCTGGACCCGCTTCTAACGTTCTTATAAGTATTTCAAACAAAGAGCTCATTCTAGAGTAAAGAAATTCATACAATTTAGAGGAAACACACTAGTGAAAACATCACTAAGATTATTTTATATTCAATTTCTGCCAATAGATCCTTTTCACCTAAATCTTACTCATTGAACCTTTCAAGCTCCGACAAAGAACTTTTCATTTTCATTTTTTTGGCGCCTTTGTGGACAAAACTGGTAGTGAAGTAGTAAAAAAGAGACACACATAACGAGTTCAGGACACACACGATGAAAACCTTGCAGCTCTTTTTGGATTGTTTTACTCTAATGATATAACATGAAACAGGGACCACCGTGTCTCTCAGGGGGCAAAAGATCAAAATACTCCATACTCTATCAATATCATCTTGTGGGCAAATGGAACATCCCAGTTAAGACAATACCAAGTCAGTCAATGTATAGGGGCTAAAAGTTGGCTGGAATATCAAACCACACCATTACACGCTGCTGTTTTCAGGATCCATAGCAATGAGACATGTGTGGATTCTCATTCTGATCTTCCATCTTGTTTGTAGACATGGAGTTGGTGAGGAACAGACTCGGGAGCACTGGTCTTCAGACTAGTGCCTTGCTTCCACCTCTTCCATTTCCTCTCTTCTGTGCCTAAACATTGGATTTTCCAAATCATTACTCTGACTTCTCAGGCATTGAGAATAGTTAATAGAAAAAGGCAATTTTCTCCATGATTGTCTCATTTGCTCTCGTAAAGAGGCAGCAATATTTAAATATGACCGTTTCATAACCAGTTAAAAGTCCTTGTAGGGGCTTTAATACTTTTAAAGAAAACTTTTTACTGATGACTTATCCTCATGTATTGAAATAACATTTGTGGTGAGTATCAATTACTTTAATTGAGTTGTATTGAGTTGTTTAAGTCCAGTCTGCAGTATAGATGCACATAATAACACAGAAGAGCTTTACCAGGGATACCAATATATGTTCATTCATAAGCCCCAGGACTATAGTGTATTGTATTCTTTCCCAGCAGAAAAATGCATTTATGTGCAAATTAATTAAATAAATATTATTATTATAGGTTTACATATAAAATGAAAATTACATAAACACTTACAGTTTATGTAAACGATTTAATAATTTATATACGAAAAGGGGGAGAAATCAGCACAAGTTCCCAGCACAAGTATACTTTCAGAAGAGTCTTAAAAACCCCAGTTCAGTGGTACAAGGAACATTTTAACAAACAGAAATAATGTCACAAGCACTGTGTTTCTTTTTTAAACTGAATATGTGGCAGAGAGCAGAGAGAATGGCTGGTCTCACAAAATGAAACCTCTCGCTCACATCGTTCTCTGCCCCTCTGAGTAATTTATAGTTCTGAAAGTGCACTTTCCCCTAGAAGGCAAATGTGATCAAACAGCATTACTAGTACACACTGAGATGATGCAAAGCTTGCAGTGAATATCTGTGTACCTAAAAACTATCCATGATACATGGAAGAAAGAAACACATAAACACACAGTCTCATGCAACCAGCCTCCTGTAAGTTTGGCAATCAAACTGGATTTGCCTTCATGCTGTGGCCAAGATGAGTCTTTTACAAACATTAAAGCTGCTGGCATTGTTTTCGGCTACTCTTTCATTGTCTACTTGTGAGGCAGGGACTCTTGACAGAAAGACTGAATTATTATGTGAGATATTACACATTGGCAAAGTCAGCTGGCCTAAAGTCACTGTTCTATTCTTAACTCAACAGGAAATATGAATATCTAAACTTTTGTTATGCATAATCATCAGGCTGGATGAGAAACTTACCTTTCTCTCTGAACTTGGTTGATAAACCCCACAGAGAGCATGCATAATACTTTATAAAAGTTGAATTTTTTTAGTACGCACACTGTTTTTAACTGCTAAAAGTGGAATGTTATGTGGGAGAGTTTGTGTGGAACAGTAAACAGTTCATCGACAGGTCAACGTGAGGAACTTAACTGTGGCACAGCTTGAGTTTTCGTGTCCGCCGGTCAATTTACTCTTTCACAGAAGAGTTTCCAAGGTCAGATAAAATGGCAGCTGCTGACACAGAGGAGTGAACTGTGCTGCGCTGTACTTCTGTCTGACTGCTACTTCAAATCACTGTCAAATTTATTCCATATATATAATGCTCAAGTACAAGTCAAAAGTCAAATTTGGATCTTGCAGACATGAGATCATAAACTAAGTGATATGAAATGCAGTGTGTACTACGCAGCTACATTGAATGGCTCTTTCTAAAAAAATGACTTAACCTATTTTTAACCAATTGGATGAGCACTTTGAGCACAACCAGCCCTCAGACTTTTCTACTGTACTAAAATGCCGTTTTTTCCCCCCATGGCCTTTAGCCTCTTGGCACACACTGCTGCTGTCACACGCTCCTGAGCCTCGCTGAGCTCTGAATACAGACATTAGCTGTCTATCAGAACGGCTCAGTCAGCACAATTCCTGCTGCGCAAAGAGACTTTGTCCCGAGGCACCAACCACCACCACCCTCCCTCCACAACCCTCCCCGCCCCGAGTATTCTCTAATAGCACTCCACTTGATGTGTGAGAAGCACAGCTTGTGGTAGACCACAAAGCATTGAATCATTGTTTGCTGATAAAACACTCAACACAGCGAATGCGTACAGGGAGTCCATCTCCAGAGCGATGCCAGCAATGACTGCAGATGAGACGGAGTAGCCTCGGCTGGTCGATTTCATTACACACAGATATAATGGCATTGTGTTTACTGGGGAGAGTGCATGGCGACTTTCCTGGATACTGTTTCCTCATGTTGCATTTCATATTTCTCCAGCCAGTACTGGCAGGGGTTATCAACAAATAGGATTGCAGAGGATTTTAGTTTGTGACTTAAAGGGATAATCACATGACTTCTGCAACGCTTCCCTGTGAAGGGTTCACGTTTAGTAATTGGACTGGCTTCCCCAATGAGATGCAGAACTACGGTATGAGGGGGTTAACGTTTGATGCAATGCTCCGTTGCTCTCCGTGTTTCAGTTTTCTCCATCTCTTGAGACACCTTTCTCTATACTGCATTCATACTTTGAAAAAAACTTTTGTTGTTATGGCTTTATTTTTATTTTACGGCATCATTATTGGACAAAAAAAATCCCCTCCTCTGTGAAAAAGATGGTTATGGTGTCATGCGAAGCCTCCAGACTCTGATGGTGATGAGATGAAGGGTTTCAGCAATTACCTGTCAATAAGAGATGTGCACTCAGTTAAAAATAGCATGCGATACAGGCTTGTTCTGCTGACTGAGAAGCTACAGACAACACAGACTGAAGTTAGGACTGTCACATTAGGCACCAAATTATGCATTAGATAGCAAAGGCATGGCTGGTGACTGGTGTGCTGTAGAGCAGCCCAGGTGGAAGGTTGTCTCCTGCTGTAATGGAGTCTGACAACCTTGTAAAAGAGCAGGGAGAGAAGGAAAGCAAATCGTTTTACCTTTCGAATACCAGGTTACTAAATTACTTTAGTTTTTTCTAATTCACCAAATTTTAGAATTGACACTTTGGTTCTGAAATGTTACACATTTGTTGTTATTGAGGGCAGTGGTTCCCCAGTGGTGTCCAGGTGTGCCATGAGATTTTGAGAGAATTATACAATATTATTATTGCAATACTTCTATGTTACTACAGAGCTTCAGAGTGGGACCATTCAAATATGTGAAGTGTGACTAAAAACTTTCCTTGGCCACACCGGTGCACCAACAATTAGCTGGTGTGTCTCCATCTCCTCTGCACAGCTTCACTCAAACACACATATTTTTCCCAAAGGTACATTGAAAAGTTTGGGTGCACCTAAATTATGTGCTGGTGCACCTAAATGAAAAAGTTAGGCTCACCAGTGCAACCAATTTTAAACGTTAGTCTGGAGCACTGATACAAAAACTTGTGAATTACATTTTTATCTATTATATCAGGGATATTTATGCACTGATTTCTCAACACACAGGTAAATTATTTACCCTAAAAAATCATTTAAAAGACCTCTGCAAGCCTAATTTTTTTGCCATTTGCGCAGTTGTCAAATGGTGGTAATTATTAGTGCATGACACATGTAAGACATTGATTGACAGCCAGTGTGAAGGAGAGCAACTTTAAAAAGAGAGAAACATGGGTAGAAATGGTTGATAACAAGGTTTTGGCATGGTAAAGACTACAGGTGTGCCTTGCTAATGGCTTGGTGCGCCATGGGCAGAAAAAAGGTTGAAATCCAGTACATCAAACTCCATTTACACTAAATATGCCCGATGAATGATGTCTACATTGGTATGCTGTGGTCCAATAGATGAAATTCATTAATGAATTTGAAAACATAAAAGGTCATACCAGCCAGAAAAATACAGATTTATATTCCATCCGATCATATTCAATATTTGTTTTTTATAAGTAAGGGTCCATATCATTTGAACCAATGTTGTGCTGCCTATAATTGCATGTTTATTTATTGATTATTTTGCTGCATTTATTGCTCATCCATCCATCCACTACACCACTCATCATTGGAGGGGTCATGGATACAGACGGGCCCAGACTAAATGGCATTTGAACCCAGAACCTCTGCACTTAGAGTGGACTGTGCTAACCACCTATCACCATTTTGCACATTTGATGCCAGAGTCCGAGGAGCAGTAATTTGAGGATGGAGCCGCAATTTAGTAAGATCCTGCCAATACATTGTGAATTAATCTCAGATGACAACCATGACGTTTAAGGAAATTAAAACTTGCTGGAAACATGAACATATGAACATATCAGTGTGATAAGAACGACCTAAAGTGACAGAAACCATGTTTGAGAACAAATCATTTAAAATATACTTTTTAGTTTGGTCCATGTCCCATCCACTAACATAGAGGAGGCAGAATTTATAATCTATACTGCAGCCAGCCACCAGGTGGTGATCAAGATGTCATGTTGTCCATCTTCATTTACAGTCTATGGCATCAACGTGGCAACCTGACTGGCAACCCACTGTTTTTCCTCATGTACTTTTGATGATCATTTTCAGATATCTGACATCTCAATGATCACATTTAAGAGATGGGTTTTGTTCTACAAGATAGTAGATTTTACTCTTAAGTGCCCCCAGAGACAAAGTCATGCATTACCTCATACAAAATGGTGCTTTTCCTCTTCAGCATGTCCATTTTAGGACATCTCATGTCCAGCTTCCTACAGTGTAAGCTATTGTTTTTCAATTTGCTTCTTAGCATAAGTACATGCTAGGCCATATTATCATGCTTACAGTAATCATGACAAACAAATAACAAACACATAATTGCCACATTGCTAACTTGGGAAAGCCATCACTGATCCTGGACCAGGATTCATTGTTATTGTGAAGATAGAACAATTTGATTGAAACCATTTCCTGGCTGGCAATGCTCCAGCAATCCACCGAGATGCAAGCACACCTAGACTTGGAAATGCTTTCATTGGATTATTGCATGTTTTTCCTTAAACACATCCCTGATGAACTGAGAAACTGAATACAACCCTTTTGAACCATGCATCGTTTTTCATTGTTAAAACTATTGAAAGTGGAAATTGACACACCCAAAATTTACACGGCTCTTCAAACCAAATCATAAAAACAAAGCCCAGATTTTTCTTTTACTGTATTCATTGCCGTTTAGACGCTGCAAGTCTGTTTAGAAATATGTCTTTGCTGTTTATCCACAATCAAGCCCATCAGCAGTTCTCCTTGCTTGTGTTTCCCCTGTTTGTTCTGGTATTTGCTGCATTTGGACAGCGATTCGATTACTGGCTGTTCTTTCCGTCTTCTATGTGTTTTGGCCTCAGGGAACAACGTACATATGTGATGAAAGCACTGATTCCATTATCTTCCCTCCCATCGGTTTTCTCTGGAAGTTTTTTTTCAGTTTTTGTTGTTGACTTTTTTTTATAACCACAGATATTAACCTGTGTGTGTGTGTGTGTGTTTGTGTGTGTGTGTGTGTGTGTGAGTGGCTCCTACAAAGAAAAAAATGTCTGCTCCTTGTTTCCTAATCACCCACTGACTAATCTCTATATTGCAGCCCAAGGTTCTTAGAGAAAGTATCAAACTCGTTAGTAACTTGCTGTAATAGTCGGCCTCTTATGCCCTTCAAAGCAGCAGAACAGATCCTCTCAAGGTGAATCACTCGCTTTTTGTAACTAAGGTGGAATTCTATTGTAGTTGATATATTTGATCTTGGTGCAGCTTTTGACACAGATGATCATTCACTCCTACTCTCTTTACTGGCAACTCTGCCACTGCTTTAGGCTGCTTCCTCTCTATCTGCTGCACAGGACTTTATCTCAGGTCATTGCAGAGTTCAGATCATCTCTGTGATATCCCTCATGGGTCTGTTCTGGACTCTTTCACCAATATACAGTATAACAACATAAACACTTGGTAGATTAGTGTGCATTGACGTGTTCTTCACTGAAACACAATGAAATAATGTTGACTTTTTACATTTCTCCTTCACAAATAAAATCCATCTTTCTGACCAGAATAAACACAATTAACATAATAGACTCTAACAGGAGCCACATGAGGCCACACTTCACTGCACTTTAGTTGTATTGAACTTTATTGTATTTTTGACTAGCACTCTCTTTTTGTCAGATTTACAAAGCAAAAGTTTATATGGACTCTAATAATCTAACTGTTGACCTTATTTTGAATAACAAGTTACCCCCGCTTACGATGTTTTCATGAGTTCCCAAAAGTTTTATATTCCTGTTCACATGTTAAAGAGCAAAGTCTTTTTATGACACACATCAACATTACATTCTGTAAATAATATGTTCCTGCCTGAATTTAAGGACTGCAACCGTAAACAGTTTATGCAAGATGCCAAAATGTAGTCTGACCAAAAGAGATGGTCTCAGGCTGGATCAAGAATTATTTTTAGGGTGAATTTCTTTTTGTAATGGTTCCGACTTTTCTCGGGTCAATTTCAGGAAGTTGCATTAAAAATAGAAAAAGCAATAAAAAGCAGAAGCAGATACGGTTCGCAGGATTTCTTGTCAACAAGAAGGATGTTCATTTTGCTGGTAGACCATTATGAAGTTACCGGTTTATTTACTTTACCATTCAAATGGAACAACTGCTTCTTTTCTGTGCACTTTTTTTCAAGTTTAAATGAATGATGATGACATTATGTCATGCAAAAGTAAATTAATTCACCCTTAATAGCAGTTATCAAACTACCTGGATCAAATGTTTACAATGTCACAAAGACATGAACATTGGTTCAAACCATGGTCTGGACTCTCAGAGGAAAAAACGTCCCACAACGTATACATGTCTACATAATGTTTCCAAGGTGGGAATACTCTACATGTCTTTAGATTAATACGTATGCAGAATATTGTGATGGCTCTGAACTAAAGAGTTTTTGTATTTTGTTGAAACTTTAATTAAGATTTGTGTCCTGTTTTATTTTAAAGTTCTGATCTCCCTCATGTGTTTTGTGACTTTGTGAGTTTCCCTCCAGTTTGATTGTTGCCTTGATTGATATCCTGCGCCAACTTAGTTCAGTTTGTATTTCAGTCAAGTCCTCGGTTCTGACTTTGTGGAGGCATCTGTTTAGTTGCTGTCTGTTTAGTCTCGGCCTGATTCGTCTCCGTCATCTCAAGTTCCTTATCCTGCCTTGTTTTTTCCTGAACAGTTTCCTGCCGTGCCTGTGCCTTGTTTTGTGTTTTCAATCAATTCAGTTTTTTTAATTGGACCTGCCTCCTGCCTCGCTCCTGCATTTGGGTCCACCTGCTCTCTACATTTGTGACAAACTTAACATGCTGTCCAAGGTCTCTTCAAAAACTTTTAAGTCAAAAGTCAGTGCGACTTCTCTGACTTTACCAACAATATCCTGAGCTCCTGATACCATCGGCTTAATGGTCCCCCATCATTGTCTCTTTCTGTGTGTACAGGCCTTGACATTGCGTTGCAGAGAGACAGACAGAGAGAGAGAGAGACAGAGAGAGAGAGAGAGAGAGTTCTGTGGTATATTTATTGAATCACCACGCCTTGGTGTTCAAATCAATACTTGGATTTATGTGCAAGTCTGCAACATATTTTTACTCTCACCTCCAGCCTGGAGGGCACTTTAATTGGTGAAATCTATTGCTCTGATTAGACATAATTCACACTGGGCATTGTTTCATTCACTGGTAATTAAAGAGCCGGGTAAAGAGACAGGACTGTTTAATTAATTAACACTCAGATCCCTCACACATGCAGATAAAATCAGTGGCACATTCCTCCATTTATAATTCAGAGACAAAAGTGAAAAATATGCTGCTTGTCCCTGAAGTGATAACATTTATTCAGACAAGACACAGTGTCTTAGACTGCTTCACTGCTCACTGTGAGATCATGTGTAAACTTGACAAGTGAGATGATTGGATGCACATGAAGAACCAGGCCATACGTGGTTAATTAAAGTTAGACACATTAGCATAACATCGCAATCTAGACATGAAACCTACCTCATTGTACAAACCTATTCACACCTGCTATTAACGTGATTAATTTCTGAAGGTGGTATGATGAGTAACATTGCACATGCCTGTGCGGAGCTTTTTATAATCAGTCTATGGTGCAAAGTTAAGTTAGAAAACTGTGTGTTCATCCTATCTGGGTTATCTGTAGTGAAGATTTGATGAATCAGAATTTTCTTTATGTTCACGCATTCACGTATGTGGTTCATATATACGTTTCAATGACTTAAAGGTCCAGTGTGTAAGATTTACGCTAAAGGGAACTATTGCAGATAATTTAATGTTAAATAATTCTCATGATGTTTTCACTAGTTCGTTTCATCTAAATTGTATGAATTAAAGTTTTCTTTATCCCAGAAAAGGCTCTTTATATTTAAATACTTTATATTTACACCGAGTGGGTCCTCTCTACGGAGGCCACCATGTTTTTTACATTAGTCCAGACTGGACAAACTTAACACCTTTTGAGTTTTTATGACAATTAAAGGCTACCACAGGTTCTTTTTCATGTTTGGAAGGAGAGGGTGAGGTGAGGGGTGTTCAGCTGCAACATGACATTTCAACACTAGATATCACAAAATTCTACACACTGTACCTTTAACTGGTGTTATTTCTTCATACACTGCATCTTGGCTATTTCTGAGAAGCAACTGACACAATCCTCAGTTCACAACTTTTCAAAATAAAAGAAATTATGCTCAATATACTGTATGTAAAAGCATTCCATCAACAAAACAAATGTTATGCTTTTACTTTGATGACAACTTGCCAGTGATTCTTTGTTGGCCGACCACTGCTGTAGTTTATCTGAAGACAAAGGGGACAAACTTGATCTGCAGACTGAAGGCCCACTGCCCCGCCCCCGCTGACTGCTACAGAGCACTGATTGCCTGTTTATTCAAAGTTTATTAACATTGAAAGTATTGCGTGTCCGAATATGACAAAAATACACATGCCAAGCTATGGTGAGGTTTCCATGTAATGCATGCCAGACCATATATATGGTTTGAGTCTATATCATTGTTCCTTACTGATTCACGAGGTTCAGATCCTCAGATTTACTAAAACGTGGAAGTTTGCCATCTTGGAACTGCATCCACGGCTTCTAACACGTTCATGGTGGAAGTGGCCTCTCCCTTCACCTCTGATGCACCATGTTTGTTAACAAGTCTGGCAGCTCTGCAGGGCTAATTTGCATATTGAGATCAGATCACAAAGCATGCACGGTTGAGAGTGATTATTGATATCGCGTGCAAATGCAAAGGCCCCATTATTAGATGTTATTATGCAGATAATGTAACCATGCAGATTGCATGTTAAAAACAGGGGGGATGGAGACTATTTGCCTCAGTAAATACAAACATGCAAGACAAAATATATACAACTATGAGGAAAAATGATCAGAGCAGGAGCAGCTCAGCAGTTTCCTGTTAGTGAGAGCAACCTCTGCTCATTTATATTTATGTGGTTTTAAAAATGTTCTGACAGCACTCTGAGCACATTAAATGGGATTGTACTTCAGTGGAAGGAATCAGAATAATATCATCATTGTCCCTGGTTTTAGCGCACAAATAACTCACTTATAAAAACCTGCGCTGATTTATATTTATGTGTTATCAAAAAGGATCTGACAGTGTGCTGAGATCATAAGATTGGGACTGTACTTCAGAGGACAGGAGGGAGGATTTGCCATTACCTTTTGAAAATTGATTTCTCTTTGCCTGTAAATAATTTAATATGAGATAAGCTTCTGGATTTGAAGTTTGCCTCTGTCAGGTCTCAATATCCCCCCATAGAGTGTTGAAAGGCTCAGTTCGGCGGTATGCGGTGCCGAGGCTTTTTCCAAGCCTCGTTGACGGTCACATTAAAATGCTCAGTGAGGTTTTAAAGCGGGCAAGTCTGAGGGGAAAAAAAATCTAAATCAATCTTCAGATGATTAACTACGAACCATTTTCAGCTGCAGTGAACTAAGTAATGTGCACTCGGGAAAATAACTTGTAATAAAATCCCTTTTCTCTATCTAAAGGAAAGCGTCATATAAAGTTAATATGCAAAGTGCTGATTCATATTGTTTAGACAATTAGTGTACCTCTATCTCACTTTGCTACATGATTAAATAATAGAACGGAGTCGCTGCTGGCTCATAACCACACTCAGGAATGAGAGGGTTAAAATGATGAGGACGATAGAGTGTGGCTATTAGGTGGCCGTGACCTGTTAATGATGTTAGTCAACGGAATTGACTGTCCATGATAGAGCAAAACTTTTCATTACATCATCACGCTGCTTTAAATGATTACTGTCACACACGGGCCAGCATTTTTTCACCCTGCACACTGCATCTCCATTAGGACACCATTATGCTCCAGGGGGCCGCCTCTAATCACATGTATCGCATACACCAGCACATATTTGTCATGCAGAGTGCACCATAAACCCAGTGTTTAGGCATTATTCTGCTAGTTCTGGCATGCATTAGGAAAAGCGGTATTGCTTAAATATTAGTCTTGCAACACATTTTCAGCTCGAGTGACTCTATATTAAGAGGTGACAAACAGATGGGATGTGTGAGCCACAAAATAAGAGGCAGGCTCAGCGCTGGCGTATCAATTCTAGGAGAAGTTGTAATGCTGCCTATGCTAAACGATCCCTTAATCAAATACAAAGACTAATGCAGCTCCCATCTCTTCTGCTTTGAGTCTCAGAGGAAACGAATCAACACATGCTCAAAAAAGGCTCCTTATTATTATCAATAAGAGAGCTGTGTTGGATCATTTAAATCAAATTCCACTCAATCAAACCTGCAGTTCTAGGTGTATCAGCAAGAAAAATACTTCTGATTGTTGCATTGTTAGAAATGTTGAGTTTTATCGTGTTGACAACTTGAGTCACAACTAAATAATAATAATAATAACAGTGTTTGTTTTTCAATGAAGAAACAAAAGACACATTTACAGGTTGGGCACTAAAGTGAAATCACACAATAAGAAGCATAATAGGAGCATTTTTGAGCAAAAGAAGCAAAAAACTACTTTTGCACAAAGAAGCAAATCAATCAAAATCCAAAAATCTGTATAAATGATTGAAAAGCAAAACCGACAGGTGGATGTGATAAACATAATAATAAAACTTTTATACAACAAGAAAACAGCCATTAGTCAGAAAGGTAAATCTATAAAAATGTTTTGAAGTGGGGTTTAAATCAAAGACAGTGTCAGGAAACTGAACACTAATATGTTATGCTCCAATGCCAGCGCAGCAACACTCCATCACCCCCCCCCCCCCCCCCACTTTAACCTGGAGTCTGCCCCAGATAAAAGATTTAAACTTGGAGAGAGAGGCCATTTGGGAGTAAAGTGTCCACTGTAATTAATGAAATTGGACAGAAATTGTCAGACGCAACAAAGGAGCGGTAGGTGATGTGGTAAAAATCCTATCATATTCAGTGTCCTCGCTGCAGAATCCCCCCTAAATTGGAAGTTGAACTACAGCTCTTGTGTTAAAGCACTTAAGCAATGGGTTACAAAGAGTCAGGCAGCAGAAAATAAAGGAATGACTCATGATACTGCAAAGATGCACTGAAAAACACCAGAACAGATTTCATTGGGATATTTCTTTAGAAAGTGTCAATTAAAATGACAAATAGCGTAGGTCTGATTTAATAAAACATTGCAGTGGAAAGACATGTGGCTGCTTGTTCAAACTTTATAAATGTCTTTCTTTTTAGTGCCTCTGGGTTGACTAAAAAATGTAATTTACCTCTATTCTACTGTAGTGACAGAAGACGGTGTGTCAATGACCATCAATGACCATCTCCATCTCAATCTACATAAATTAGTTGTTCATGAATGTATTACATAGTAATTACTGACAGTGTCACTTAACTCTATACAAGCAATTAGGATTCACTGTTTAATGCCTCAATGTTGAGTTTCATTGTCATTATAGAATAAAGGATTGTAGGATAAATTGAGTAGTGGCTACTAATACATTACATACAAATATGTATCACGAAGTACATTTTAAAAGTTAATACTGAAGTGATGTAGCATGTGCACTGAATGTTGTAATGTGACAGGCAGATATTCCCCTAATAATTAAATTAATTCAAGGCAAGGCATTTTATTTATAAAGTGCCTTTCATACACAGAGGTAGATTCAAGGGATTCAAGTACCATTGAAAAGCAACACAGAGACCAAATTAAAAGAAAAAAATGTGAATCTGAAAGCACAAAGAAAATAAAAGATAAACAGCTGTATAAAAGAGTTGAAAAGATTAAAGGAGATAAAAGAAATAAAAAGGATCAAAATATTGAGTGCATAATAAGTGAATAAAATGTAATCATGGCATGACCTTATAAAATAGGTTAGTTAAAGGCACATTTAAGTAAACTTGAACATTACGCGAGTTAATCAGTAATGTTTATAGAATGTGCATCGGTGAATATATTCAGATTTGACTAAACCAAAAACCTAAATGACCCAAATCGAACCAAACCAAGCAACACAGGCAGGAGAGGGAGGAGAAGGAGGAGAGGGAGTGTGACACATTCACACCAACTCAGGTATCCAGTATCACTTCAATCAGTCACTCCCATCTTCGAAAAACCAAACACTAAGGCTAAGGGACCAAGTAGAAGCCTGTATTATCTCTATAGACATTTTGCCACATTAGGAAAAAAGGTCCTGTTGAACTAATAATTGTCCAGAATATACTAATCTTGTAAATATACCTTGATATAATTAATTACAATTTCTGAAATTACAAAATTTTTGACCTAGAAGAAAAGGCATTAAAATGTTGGATTTATTATGAAGTAAGAAAAAATCTGACATGAGCTGTAGCTCCATAATTACCTGATCCTGTGCCTTACAGGTTTTAATTGGATTTATATTATCAGCAACTATTTGGTGAAATGGTAAAGTAAGCCACATTATGTTATATAACTTGTCATATAAAAGAGTATCATCTGCTTTGTTTAGTGTCTTTTTCAAATTCAGAAATAAATTAAATTAAACTTGGAGTGGATGCTCCAGCAAATTAGACACGACAGCAAATTAGTACGTACTTTATTTTCAAATCCAAATTAGAAGTGGTTGTTTCGACGTTGGCCTTGTGACAGTGACTTGAGAAAGAGCGCTGTAGAAATATTAAATGTTCATAGCAGCAAGGTTGTTGATTCAATTGGACGGTCACATATACATAAAACTGACTTTTGGTAGTTTATTTCAATTTGACTGTTTGTCTGTTCCATTTATTCAAATGAGACACTTGAAATGTGTATATTCAAAGCATTTAGCATTGTAAAGAAATCAAGTTAGATATCATGTAAATTGCTGTTGTAAACAGCAGCACTGTGAAAATTGTAGCAACCTGGAGATTTTTATTTTTATTTATCTAGCAGGGAATTTGTTTATATTAATAACTTTTCAGCCAAAGCCTAACTTATCTTCCTTTAAAGAGATTCTCCACATTTTACATATTAACACCATATACAAGTTAGACCGAGACTGACTCACAATTGATTAACAAACGGGTATCGAAAGGGCCTCGCCACCACTGCTCCATCCCCTTATCGCTTCTGTGCAGACTCTGGCTGGTTATGCAGGAGATGGCAACTTTCTTGTTCGCAATATTTTGGCTTCATTTCTTGATCTTTCTAAACGGTCTATATCTGTCAAGAGTGAGTTTATTTTTTTAATTTTTTGATGAATTTGGGTCATCTGGGAAATGTTTAACAATTTTGACTTCTGCGACTTATTCCGATTTCTGTTTTACACATTGGATCTACATATTATACCTTTCTGTAATCCTTAATATGTTTTCTAATCACACCAGAAGAAAAAATGGAGATATACTCAGAGGAGACATAGTAAGCTTTTAGTGTTCTTTGTGCCAAAAAATTCTGAGTGAATTTGATCATCTGTAAACAGTTCACTTTGATTTAAAATCCCCTTGCTTAATGTATGCCAATCTCAATATTACCAATTTGCATTATGAAAAAATGAAATAATAAAATGTATATTATTCATAGAAATGTCATTAATTCATATTATCCCGTACAATCATATATACATAAAAAACCCATCTTAAATCAAGACACTTAAATATTGATTTAAAACTATTATTGATTATTCTATTAAAGGTGTATCACATTTTTAAAAATCTATACAATTAAAAATAACAATAACAGATTATTCATTCAGTACACTTTTCTATTGGGGCTACTCCAGAAAAAAACATCATCATCGATCACAGACACTTTTCTGTGCTCTTTTGATAATCTCTGTCCTTTGATATTCTCCTCTGCGCACACCGCACATATCGCACACACTCTACACAAGCTCTCGCCCAAGGCTACACGTGGGGTGTGCGGTAGCATCGCTACCTCCGCTAGCTGACATTTGGGCAAAAACACGAGTTGAATTTAAATGTCAGGGCTTACGGACACTTGGATGACACCACAGGAACAGTATGGAGGCATTTAATGATTTTCTCTTGTCGTTTTTTTCACGTCTGAAGAAGGAGTCACCAGTTACTTCAACTGTATTGGATTCTGCTGCACTGTTTAGGCCTGAGACTCCAAAAGTGTTTTCTGAACTCAAACACTTCACCCACTCCTCCATCTACGGAAGAGGATTAGGGCCACTGTGGAAAAAAAAAGTGAGTTCTGACTTTAAACTTTAATCTCAGAATTCTGACTTTTTCTTACTTTAAACTCACTTTTTCCACAGTGGCCCTAATCCTCTTCCGTATCCATCAGCATAGTGGTGAGTAGATAATGAGTGAATTATATTCATTATCCCTTTAAGCTACTTCTCACTGAAAACAGTGAGCAGTACAGCAGTTGGCAACTTAATGCTAATATCAGCATGTTGGCATGCTAACATGCTCACAATAACAATGGTAACATGCTGATATTTTGCCCACTAATCAAGAATGTCAACCATAAAATAAAAAACATTTGTTTAAATGTTCTTAAAATGTTATGGTTAGGTTGAGGCTTCAGTAGATTTTTTTGACAATTATAGAATTAAGTTGAGATGAAAACACACAGTCAAAACTATATAGTTTTAAAGTATTACATCAATTAATCAATCAATTAGTGTTAAATCAACAAGAATATCTCAAGTACTCATTCTTGAGAAAATGTGGTGTGTGGACGTGTACTTAGTATGCAGCCTATATGCAGGGTGTATGCTGCCCTGCCAGACCTCTGCAGACCTCAACAAGATGAGTACTGAATTGAGTGACAGGTTATTGAGTGTATAATATACAATGCAGTCCCCCTCATGGTTTTCGGGTACAGATGCTCTGTGACAGATGGAAAAGACATCCATGGTCCACACTCCTCCAGCAGACACAAAGGTCCAAGAGAGAAAATCATATTTCCAACCCCTTCTCTCCATTTCATAACTTCCTTCCTACAGTGTTATCCCACTGCAATTCACCAGCAGATGTCCAACTAATGGACAAATATATCGCGAGGTGGCGTGAAACGCTGGGCTTCGGTTCACCACGGATGTATCCTCATTCACTCACATGGGGTCTGTTCTGGCAGAGGTGGTGTGGTGCTTGGAGGGCTTTAGAAGTAGGAGTCCTGAAGTCGCTGAGAGAGACGGCAGAGAAAAACAGAGAGAAGGAGGGCTCTTATCACTATGCTGGCAATTAATCCTTTTGTGCCGCACTTGCACATATACAGTACGCTGCTCCTGTGTTGCACCCTCTAATTTACAAGCTGAGAGACAGCAGGTGTTCAGGACAAAGTAAACAGAGGGGAAGCTGGAGGGAGGGGATCGTTCAACCTGCTCCAGTCTCGTATTAAGTGGCTCACAGACTGCACTGAAAACAAGGAGCCACCTCTCTTGGTATGCAAAACCTGTTTAGCCTTCCCTGTCGGAGTACTAGGCTAGGGCCCAAGGTCACACTTCCAGGGTAGGTTTCGCAAATGTTGCTGTACCCCTGAGGTGTCGGGCGGAGAGAAAATTAACAGACACTTTGAGTTCCTCAGCGGGCTCCTGTGGGAAACATGGCTGACTGCCACACTGATCCTGTCTTCATCTCCTCAGCCAAACACTCCATTATTCAAAACAACGGTTTGCCATCTTACCCACACTTACATTGCAGTTTAAGCGATTGTTTCACAGTGAAGGGACTATGTGACACAAAAACTTCAAGTTGGACAAAAGGTCAGAAAGCTGCGTAGCTATTGCAGATCATGAATCTAGAAAGACATGCAGAATGGTGGTTACATATTTCTCACTTTTGTTAATCATAATCAAAGAAATGCATCAGTTCCCGTTACAGGCAGCGTTAAAATCCAGTCCACACTAAATCGCAGTAAGCAATTGTTAGGTTTGAGGATTGTTGTTCTTTATAGTTATCAGACTCACAAGAGACAGCTTTAACAGATTTACTACAATTTAACAGCCACTTGATTTGCACTGAAAGGTCCAGTGTGTAAGATTAAGGTAAAAAGGATTTATTAGCAGAAATCTAATGTAAATGAATCCTAGCAATGTTCTCAATAGCATGTTTCATCTAAATTGTACAAATTGTTGGTTCTTTACCCTAGAATTGCCCCTTTATATTTAAATACTTTATATTTACATTGGGAGGGGGTCCTCTCTACGGACGCCACCATGTTTTTTACAGTAGCCCAGACTGGACAAACTAAACTTGAAGGCTACCACAGGTTTTTTTTATGTTGAGAAGGGGAGGGTAAGGTGAGGGGTATTCAGCTGCAACATGTAATTTCACAACTAAATTCTACACACTGAACCTTTAACATTCCAGCTCTATTATTATAGGAACCACACCAATATTTTGTGTAGACTAAATGTCAGAGAAGCATCCCTGTTGAAATTGTGTTTTTATAACAGTAGCTGCTGCAGCTGATGTACTGTTGCCGCTTGACCTCTGCTTATGTCGGAAATTTTAAATTGTGGTTCAGTGCTTGGAGCCAACATGGCAACATGCCCTCAATGTTTTGTTGTAAAACAAAATATTTGATTATGGCAAGAGACAATGAGTCCGGGGTCAGAGATGAATATCAAATGTCATGAAAATTCATCCAACAAACTAATCTTATAATACAAAAGAGAACATGTCAACCTGCTGGTGGCGCTAGAGGAGAGGAGAGAGGTCAGGGGACCAGATATTTTACTGAATGATTTCCAAGTTTGCCTTATAATCACAGTTCGGAAGGACTGTTTGAAGGACTGTTACAAAGTTCATGGCAGTCCACCCAATCGTTGTGATTCATATGTCATTGAGGAAAAGATGGATATCAACTAAGGATCCATATCTGTGGACCTTGAATATCTGTACAATGTTGTTTCAGGAACTCATTAAACATTTGTTGAAATATTGCAAAGAAATATTGGATGAAGTGACCGACCTCGGTAAATTGTGACTGTAATAGGTGCAGCGGTAATGTTCCTGGATGTGCGCCTTCATGGCAGATGTCTGCAGTTTCCAATGTTTAGTACTTTGCCTTGTCTTGCTGCATTTTTTTAACATGTCCTCCTGTGCTTCAGGTCCACTCCACACCAGCCTTCAGCCTGCCCTGTCCTCGCCATTCAACCTGCAAAGATTCAACTGCCTGCCTTGCTCTCCCCCAGCCTGACTCACCACATCTACCTTCCTTCCATTTGAGTTTGTAATAAATCATTTTAAATCACAGTCTCTCAGACTTGACTGTTCCAGAACCAGAGAAGACATTTTACAGTTTTTTTAGATTCATAGGCTCAGTATGATATTTCAGATTGATCTAAATATGTAAAATGTATCTGCCTCTGAGTTCTGCATTGAGTACCATTATTCTGTGAAACTTAACAGTAAAGGCCAAGATATATTGACACTTAGGTCATAAGGCCCCCCAGAATCCATCCATCCATCCATTATCTATTCCAGGGGGGTAAACTGCAGCCAATCCCAGCTGACATTGGGTGTGAGGTGGGACACTCCCTGCACAGGTCACTAGTGTATCGCAAGGCAATCCTCCATTCGCTCTTACATTCACACTCATGTATAATGTAGAGTCTCCAATGAACCTAACCTCAATGTGCATGTCTTTGGACTGTGGGAGGAAGCTGAAGTACCCAGAGAAAACCCACACAAACACAGGGAGAACATGCAAACCTCACACAGACAGATTCCAGTCTGATGGATTCCAACCCTTCTTGCTATGAGGTGACAGTGCTAACCACTGGATCTACCTTGCTAACCCAAGAATCTACCCTCCTGGCAAATAGCCATGGCACTAGTTTGTAAAACAGTTTTCCATTATCAAATCACTATCTCATGAATAAGATTCAAGATTCAATTGGCAAGTACACAGCAGATACACACATTTTACAGCATGTAATGAAATTCTTACTTTGTTTTTCAATCTCCCAACATAAAAAATAGTATAAATAGTATTAAAAGAAATAGAAGAAATATATAGAAATAGAAAATATTGCAAGTAATTCTTTACAAAATGTAATAAAAATGTACAAAGATGATCTATGATAACATAATGCGGTCATTCTCTCAGACTTGACTGTTCCAGAACCAGTTTTTTTTAGAATCATAGACCCAGTATGATATTTCAAATTGATCTAAATATGTAAAATGTATCTAGTTCCCCTTAATTCTCTAAAAAAAAAAAAAATTTTCTATCTACTCTCTACAAAACTGGCACAAATTAATTCCTCATATTGTACTGTAGCTACATTTGTGAAAGCCCTTGACTAAAGCAGTGTCAGAGCAGTGGCAGGGTGTTGCAGGCTCGCTGCAGTGGCAGTATAATTAGCATACTGTCAGATGTCATCCAGTTGGCCTTCAGACTTGCTGCAATGGCCTTTAGGACCATTTGAACTTTATCTTGCTGTTAAATATACATATTCTACATTGTCACATTCTCCTGCTCCTTTTGAAACACTTTGGCTGACATTTGCATGCAAATCACTCAGATTTCCATTTGACTTTTGTTTTTCCTTCTTCGTCTTAGCCTGGGAAACGTACTGCACCTTGTGTGCATTTTATTTCTAAGCTGCAGCAGCAACATAACCTTGCATAGAGAGCTAACTGTGCACCACACTGATCAATAATATTTACTTTGGATATGAATATTTGTCAGTGTATGTTTTTTTTAACCATGATATCTGTGTTGCTTTAGGGATAACATTGACATTATGCTGGTCACTTCGGTTCTGACTGAAATATCTCAACACATCCATGGCCTCCACATGGTTACTTGTCAAATACATGTCATTCTCAATTTTTTTACACCACAGTTGCCACAATTTCTACCAAATACCTGCTAAACTCATGGCATTCTCATTTGCCTTATGTCTTCTGCACACTAGGATTATTGGCCTGATTTGAGTGTGAGTCACCCTCCTGACGATTGGGGGGACGTTGTCTGGAGTCTCGTTCAATCATGCATTTATGAGGTCCTACAAATGGAATTTTGTGTGTGCGTTCTCATGGTAAAGAAAATCAGTTACATCTGTGGATGCTTGTGGTCTCCCACAGTTTTATTTGTAAATTTATTTCATTTGTAATTTAATATTTTAAAATCATCTAATATCCTGCAGGCATTTCAGTGTCTTGTCTTTAGTGCTAATTAGCGACACTTTGCATACCAACACAATCTAAAATTGTGAACATGGTAAATATACCTGCTAAAATTAGGATGTTAGCACTAATGGTGGAGGCAGGATAGCATGCAGGAATAGCTGAAAGCTCCACTGAACCTGACCTCATAGAAATGCAAGAAGGTCTTTGAACTCAACTACATGGTAAGACATATTGTTTACTTATACATATGTATGAGCATGTAACATCCATGTGAAAATTTCAAATGCATGTTTGCATGCATGTCCTTCACCATACACTTTTCTGTGAATGTCACAGTCTGTGTCATAGACCACCGCTTTGTACTTAAGCTAAGATGCACTGATTATGTAAGGCACATTTCCACATTTTATTTCTGTCGAGTGTTAGACCAGAGATGTCAAATCATATCACATGGTAAAACGCCATGAATGTTTTCCAGACCAGCAGCTCTTCTTGTCCAGTCAACGGTGGCCTCATTGTCATTTCCAGCCATTGATGTGGAGGCAACTAACTGTCCAAAGGGATCTTCTGTAAACCATGAAAATAACAATGGCTGAATGGGAGCATGGGGTTGAACATGGCTATAGGGGCTGTGAGCCTGAGCAGGTCAGTAAATACAAGGCTAGCAGAGACTGCTGTGTGCGGCTAACAGATGGTATGAATAGATTTATAAATGCTTGAGTAGGCTGTCAAAATGATGTGATCTGGCATTTAACCATTTGGGATGTATGGAGGAGAGAAATATATTGTGATAACCAAGGACAGTGCTATCTGTTCTGCGGCACTGAGCAGGAAAAAAATCTGATCTGAAAGTGCAGCTTTGTCGGGAATAATGGCTTTCACAGTGCTCTCAGATAAAGCATCCCATTTTGTAGATGTCATATGTTGTGATCAGCTGAGACTTCTGTATGGTATTTCCACTCCACAGAGATGCCTCTGAGATACAAACCACTGCCAGACTGCACTCTCAAGGATCCGTGTGCCTCGTCTTAAGTAAACATTTGCATTCGACACACTTCTGTTTGTGTATCAAATCGTCCCCATGCACATTTCAGAAAAAAAAAATCTCTGTCAAGGTTGATTTTCAAGCTCAAGTTTGCAAAGCACCACTTTGACGTCAGCCCACTTAAAATAAAGTTTAACTACACCATCAATTGAGGAAAGGAGCTGAGCACCCTTCTTGCTTCCTGTGCACATGATGTTATGAGTTATCATCTCACAAGTGCTCACGCAAAAATCACTCACCAGTATAGATGGAGTATTTACCATATGAAAATGTATCTTTCATTATCTTCATGGTTCATAGAGGAACTATTTTAAGTGTGCAATGCAAGTAAGAAAAACAATACTTTTCATGGTCATTTCAGTTTGTGCATGAAGTATGTGGAGTATAAACCAAAAAATCAGCTCTCACAGGAGCACGACGCATAAAAATGACATGACACGTTCACCTCTGTGTCATGCTTCCATCACTGCCGATCAGAGCCGGAACCCAAAACTCAGTGCTAAAAACCTGTGTCTACTAGAGAGTCACTTGACCCAGGAATGAATGACAATTGTATCCATTCCCATTGCAGAGAAAATCCAGATGTTAGTGGGTAATGACCAGTGGAAAAGGGGCTTGAGAAAGAGAGAGCTTGGAGAAGTGGTACTGGAGTTTTGTCGATCTGGTGATGTCATGGATTCTGGGTGGAATATTACACATAAACTTGCTCTCACGGGAGCATGACGTGTAAAAATGACAGGGATGATGAATGCAGAAAAACCTTAAAAGCTAGCAAAAAAAATTTAAAAGCCTCAGCACTTGTCTCTTTTGTCTGCCAGTTAATTAGATGTCAAGGCCTTTGGACAACAAATGTTCTTCCAGGCTAATGCTTCATTTGGAGGATAACTTTGGTTCTGTTAATGTGCAGCCTGAACACTGACATGACCTCGCCTCATGTGTCACCATCTCCAGTCTCACCACACTAAGCAGCTCTGCCTTCCCCCAGCGAAACAAGCCCCAGACATGCACTGATCCATCCCACAGTGCAGCGGCACATTTTACCTGGCCATCACTCTCTCCAGCAGCCAGACTGAGACCTGAAGTACTTTCTGGCCTCTTATGACTGCTGAGACGCATTTAAATCAGGTATGTGACAGTTGTGCGTACATGCAAGCTATGAATATAAACATAATAAGGGAGCGGCTGCTGAGTCTGAGTGGATGTAAAAACAGCCATAGATGAAATGTGATGTGGAAGGGCCGGCTTTGGAAAAGCTGCTGGCGCTGTAACATGTGAGAAATGTTTGCTCGTGGCTCAGCAGAAGCAGATAAATATAAATTGATTGGAAGTGATCCCCCACCGTGCACTGTGCCATGGTGTTTATAGACAGGTGGAGATGCAGAGTGAAGTGCTGTGGGCTTTAGAGAAAAGAGCTTCTCTGTGCAGGAATATTCAATCTGAAGTGTGGCACTGTTCAGCACTGTGTTAGGCTTGCCTTCTTACAGCACAGTGAGAAAACAAATAAGAAAGTGATGACGGATTGTATCGGCCCTGACTTTAGTTCGAAATAATGAATAGCTTACAGTGATAGAAAACGCCACCTCACTGCTAATGCACTGTAATATGTTCACCATGAAGCATACTAGACATCCTTATGTACTGTAGCAATCTAGTCATACTTTGATTTTAATCTCAAATACCACACCACTATACATCATATAAACAAATGTTATTCCTTGGCTTACGAAGCAGAGAAGCTGCTGTGACAGAAACTATTTAATGTTATCATATTACACAATTGTCCGTGGAAGTGTTACGTGCTAATTCCTCCTGATGGCCTCTTTTGTAAATCTGAATTATGTATTGGGATTGCAATATACTGCTACATTCAGAGCACAATTTGTTTTAGCTTTTTAGGTGCAACAGCTTAACGGGGAAAATTAAACATTAATACAACATAACATTAATTAATAATAATGTTAACTCAGGGCAAAATGATAGCTAATTGACTGGTTCAGTCTCATAAAATAAACTATCAATTTAGTTTAACAGCTACAATGAAAACCACCATGTCAATAGTCAGTAATATGTGAGGGGTTTGGAGAGAAGAAGGGAAGAGGTTGGCACTATTTACTCTTGTACAACATGTAACAGATCAGCTGGTATATTCAGAAACATTTATTTGAAAGATAATTGTGAGAACAAACAATATCCAATCTAATAAAGGTAACTGCATACAAGTGTGTGTGTGTGTGTGTGTGTGTGTGTGTGTGTGTGTGTGTACTACAACCAAGGTGGCAGAAAACAAAAATCTACAAACAAGATGGCGGAATCAAGATGGCAGCTTAACCACATGGCCACCTTTTGTAGGATAAAGGCACCAGGTTTAAAGAGAAGTTAGTTAGTAATTCTAGTATGGAAATGCTAGAAACATGTGGACGGAACATACTAACATCAAATAAACCTCTGAAGATTTATAACAATGACATTCAATGAACACATTGAATCAAATCTATAGCATACTGTCACAGATTCAAACAGTCTCATGCTCAGATGAGGCTTGAGAGTCTTAACCTCCTTACAGGTGTTAGCTGCTCGACACTAACTCTGCTTTGTGGCTCCTGTTCCTTGGAACTTCAGCTAGTAAGACTCTGTGTCATAGCCGCTGGGGTTTAATACAACTTGTTCACCTCTTGGTTGATGCTTAGGCAGGCTCCAGCATCACTGTGTTTGAGGAGGAGTTTTAGCAGTTTGCTTCAGGCAGGCCTTCATAGAGGTCAGAGGCTCCTGAGAGCAACGTTTTCCTCTTGCACATGGAAGATAGAGAGCTGTTAGCTCCCCAACAGGGGCAACGGATGTATACCAAAAATAGTGCGTAGGATTTTTTTATACACAGGCAAACCAGCGAGAAGAAAAAAAAGTGTTCGGTATCACGATATGTAGAAAATAATTGCTGTTGCACGTCGTTCCCAAGATGTAAAAGATTATAGGTACACAGACATTAATGGGTTTTTATGTGCCAACGGCCAGAACTTCAATGTGCATCATAACGTCAGGCCAGCAAAAGTGCAGCATCTAGACTTCTAGACATTAAAACCTTTCTAGTGCTTCAGCTCCATAATAAATGGATACATGTGAGTGTGGTATTTATTTTCTTTTTTCTGTAAGAAATACACATTTGCAAAAATATCAAAACATACTCTTAAAATATGTATATAAAAAAGAGAAGGGTGGGGCATAGCATCACATGACATTACATGAACATACATGTAAACAGAAACTGAGAATGTTAATCACAGGTTCCAATATGGATATGTTAATTTGTGTCAGAGATCACTGCTGATTGGTTGGCATCTCCATTACATATTCTCCATCACACATCTTCTTCCTAAACCTAATTAACTCCTGGTGTAAATGAAGAGTAAAATGATCCATGATGCAATGAATTAAAGTAAAATAATCTATAACTGAGAAACCTCCACACATGGATACCAACTCCTCTTTGAACAGCTGGCTTTCCTTTGCTTCAGCGACGTCTTCAAACTGAAACACTGAATGCAGGGGCTCTTTTAAATAATTTTGTTATGCCTCATTGTGTCACACACATGGCACAAGTGCCTAGTGTCCTCCTTTATTCATTGCGAAAGTGTTTCCAATTAGATTTCAAATGCCATCACAACTCCGGCCTCCCTAGGCATTTGTGTGAATGGAAGTCTCCCAGGGCCGCACACATTATATCTCATTACTGACAGTGCTGGTCACCTGGGACTCCAATCAGAATATCTGAACACTTAAGCAATTGCCTTCTCTCGTGGTGCTTTGAGATTGATTGGGTTTGGGCTGCCCGAGCACCACTTGTGTCATGTCAAACACATAATGCATCAGCTAGGCTTTAAGTAGAAAACATTTTGTCTCCTCAGATACTTCAGCTAAATTATATTTTTACCTAAGCAGGCTGAAAAATGCATTTTGGGGCCTTTTCTTTTTATTTTCATTTGTAGTCTTGAGTGCTTTAAAATAACTACCAGAAGTACAGCACTGCGGACCAGCACTGAGGCCGGATGGTGTTTCTGAGTTGGATAATCTCATTATATGTAGAAATGATAGATCTCAGCACCAGCAGTGATGAGTGTGACCTCAGCAATCAATACTAAAGGAGCAACATGGGTTGTGGAGTTAATGATCTGAAAGGAGGAATCTTAAAATCCCAACTGGAGTGTAATTCAGTGGACTAGTTATTTAATTGGAATTTTAAAAGGCATTTAATGTTCTTTAGTGGGATCATTTTTTTAGAGGGGGGCCAAAAGACTGTCTTTCCAGTCAATGCCATAAACGGTGAAAAAAGGCTGGCAGAGCGCGGCTGGCTCTGCCCAAGCAGGCTGTGAACACTGAAGCATGGCTTACCTCCAATACACAGTGTTCTATGTCTGTGTCTCTCCTGTCTTTATAAGACAGAAGATCACACCACGCTCCATGTTGAACATTTGCATTTTAATGTACACGCCACCATGCATGCATTTCATACCCCAAATCTGAGATCTAAAATGATATGATGTACAGCTCCACATGCATCTTCCTATCTACTAACCTATACCAAGTCTATTTGAGTGGCTTGTGGTGAATTTAAGGTTAATTTACCCACTTTAATGTTAATCTAATTGACGACATCAACATCCCATTTTCTCATGATGAAAATAACACGTTAAAAAAGATGTCATGTCAACAAATCAGATCCGATGTCAACCCAAGTCATTGCAGTGAACCCATGAATGCAATGCCAGCAGGGCTAGGCTGCCCCCAGCTACTGCAGAGAATTAAATGCTATGAGCTCACACAGTATGAAGGAAAAACAGACGGAGAGGTATATCTGGACCTACTTCAGATATAAGCCACCAAGAGATAAAGTGAGTGCCTATTATTGCTGGAGGAAAGCCTTGCAGCGAAAGAATTGTTCAGAAATAGGAAAACACAAACCTGAAGATCTAACTCAAGGCACTCCAAAAAGGCACACCTCAAAAAACTGAACCTAATCTTAAAAGATATTATGTTTCTTTTAAAAAACTATTTAAGCCAACTATTAAGGCAGTGCTGTTCATTTATGTATAAGCATCTCACAACAACAGGACGTGTCTACATTACTGCAGATCATTGAAGCTGAGATGGCTAACTTTGTGTTTATGATGGAGTTTTAAAAATGCTAGCCACATTCATCCAATTGTTGACTTTTAATGTGTCCATGCTAACATTCCAATGGTGTGTTCAGACCAAACTTGCAGCATTTTTCCTGCAGTACGATTACATAAAAACCAATACAAAGATGCAAATGGCCAAAAATTCTGGGCCAGTAAAAAAGATACAAATCATGCCCACAGAAGCTAAATTTGGGTGATGCTGTGTAACAAAAACACTGATAATCTCTTAATGTAACTGTGAATCAGATATGGGGGACAAACTAACCCTCTTTAATTAATAGATATAGAAATAGGCACACCTCAGGGCTGCCAGCCAAGTTTTGATAATATAGGGTATACTATCGGCTACTTAATTCCAACTAATGTTTGTACTTTACTATGAATTTTTACTATAGATGGTGCTAATTTGAGCTGCCTTCTGTAGTCCAACTGTAAGTAACACAGTGAAAATGTCCTCTGCATTTGGTCTGACCACACCACAGTAGAGTCCTGTCATTGATTAATAACATGAAAAGAACTGCAGGACCGAATTCAAACCTAATCAATCCATCTACTGACAACGAAGCAATGACAAAGTATATCTGGCAGAGCAGCAGAGGGAGTCAGGGGATATAGGTGACATTGCTACAGAGGAACATGCAGATGCCCATGTAGAGCAGAACAATAATGCATTGGCCTGTTCATTTCACAATGCTGACCAACTGTCAGCATTTCTTATTTAGCATAACCATGATTCTTCCCTTACTTTGACCAAATGTGTATTCTTCTAACCATGACATGATCGTAAACACGGCATAGTCATGTTATTAAACTGATTTATTTTTTGAAAATGATTTGTAACAGCATAGAAAGGCACAGATGCTGATGCTGTTTTGCTAGCAGGTTCTTTAAATCAGAAAATGCCTCCATGTGTCATTCTCGAACAGCGTAGACAAATTGTTTTATTTTGTCATTTATATTGGACATGTTATTCCCCCTGTAGGTCTGTGGTACAAGATGCCTCTTGTTAATCCTCTCTCCATCTTTTTTCTATTATTCATGACCTGTAAGGTTAGCTCCACCCAACCACCATCCTTACATGATTGAAGTAGTAGAGTTAATGAATACAAAAAAAAGATCTTACCAAATGTAGCGATTGTGCCTGGTTCTTTGTGGAGTACAGGTAAACGTTGATTCCCTTGAACCATGTTTTTTAATGTGAATCCGGGTGTTTTTTGCTCCTTTAAAATTACAAAATATTATTTAGCTGCAAATGGAAGTAAAAAGTAAAAGTGTGATGGCATGATGTAGCTGTAACTGGGTACGTAGCTGACATCCAGCACCGACTATCACACCGCTTAACTAGATGGTGGTTTGCTTGAAATAGAAAGCTCTTCATAAAAATATAGCCACAGGGTCCTTAAAGCAACTGCAGTTGCTATCGTACCGTGCACACTTACTCCCGAGGCAGGTCTGCCTCAGGAGGACAAAATGCTTTTTGGGTTCCTTGGATGGAACTGCCAAAAATGTTCCATTATTTCTAATTGGTTAACCATAGCAGTGTACCTGTCAGGCAGCATGTGGTCGCTAAACCTTTATACCTTTACAAATATTTTTCCAAGCATTTAAAGGGAGTGGCATATTCATTTTGTCCCTTTCAAAAACATCTTACAGGAAATCTATTTTTTAATGTCCACTTTTTTCTTTCCGTCTTCATGCATTATGGATGCATATGTCTGCGAGATGAGTCCTCTGTTTATGCACTGGCCATGTTCTGAATTTCGGCATCAAAGAGGCCTTTATTTTCTCCCCCAGATTCCAAGGTTACTGCTCTGGTATGTGACCCACATTCTAAGCACTTCACACAATAATGGCTTATGTCAAAACGTGGATACATTCTCAGAGCTTTGCACTGGGGAATAAACATAAACGATGGCTGCTCATGAAGCCTCACCACCGCAGAGTGTTATTAGTAAAAGCACGGACCACATGATAGGTTGCTAATATTGGAGGGTTAACTCATGCTCTCTTTGTCTCCCTGTTTTTCTCCTGTGGTGTTTCTTCCTATAATTGGTGCAGCACGGACATTATGCAGACACCCCTACAGCAGGTGAAAATGAGACCACTTCAAGCTCATTAAATATGTATATTTACTTTAATTAGGAAGTACTCCTTTGCAAGTACAAAATCCCTTGTGATCTTGATTTTACAGTGCACCTGCTTTCAGAGGTTGTACGGAGAGCAGCAGACTGGTTTGAAGCAAACAGACTGTCAACACTCCTCACAGGGACCCTCCATTAGGCTGTCTCTTTCTGCGGCGCACACCCCTGAGGCTATGAAGCATTTTGCTCTCTTACCGCCCCACACTCCCTCTCCTTCTGTGTCCATCTGAAGAAACAGCCCCTTCACCTTCCGCAGCTCTGTCTCTGTCTTTTTATTGCTCCATTTTTTTCCTTATCCTCAGGAAAAATATTTGTCTTTTTATGATGTCAATAAATTGTATTAGCATAGCAGATTCCAGCTATCAAACCAACAAACCAAATAGGATTGTGCTGGTGAGAACCTGAGGACAGAATTGTACCTATCTGCATCTTGATGAAATACCTAGGCTAAATAAATGACTCCCTGTGGATAGAACCCCTGCAAGCGGTAACAAAGATTTGATTTTTCTGATTTTTTTTTTCCTTTGCCCTTTTCATTTGAATTACTGGATCATTTTTCCTCTTCAAGCTCTTCAAAAAGGAGTTCCCCTGATTCCTAACAGAAATGTCCATTAAGTACTAAATTGTTTTACCTTGTATGTTTTGGAGGTACTTGCTGCATGTATTTTGTTCCCTGGCAAAATGTTTCCACCCGACTTGCTATTTTCATGTAGAGCACATCGTAAGAAGGTGGTCTGGGGTGCCCCAAGAGAACAAGACTTTGACATTATATTCAGTTCCTCATTAGCTGCCTTGTGTTTCTCTTTATGTGCAAACTATGCATTCTTAAACATCAGTGTACGGAGCATATCCAGACATCCACAGAGTGTTGCTATCATGTTCTTTACACATGTCACAGTACATTGTAGCCCAGTTTATGTTTACATTTGTGGGCCTATTAAAGCTATTGTTGACCTGACAGTAAACACTTACAGACAGTTTAAACTTCTGTGTTTAATCATTACTGTTGGTAGGATGTAAGTTGGGTGATGTGATGTGCAGCTCTTTAGAAATGTAACTGACAAGGGCCCCACCAGGCTCTGCATTAGTCCCATAGACTGTATCTAAAGGTGGACAATGTGATGGCTACTAAGAGAAGGCCAGGATCTCAGCATGACATATATTGTATTTGTGTGTGGTTCAAATCATGAAACTGGATAACATAGAAGTAGAAGTATTGTATGTGGTAACATAGGGAGTCCTTCAAATCCATCACTTCACTTGAATCGAACTGTTCTTATTGTAAACTCTAATACTGCCCACCCACATAGCCAACCAATGGAATCACATTGGGCAGGGTCCCATCACTGCAGGAAAAAAAATAATTAAAGAAACATTTTCTCACCATGTTGACCCCATTTGTATGCAAGTCACAATAAACTGGACATACACAGAATATACAGTTTTGTTTTTTTATCAAAACTGTTTGATTTCTGTCTTTTAGGAATAGCGTGCCAAGAAAACACAGTTGATGATTCCAATCCTGTGAGCAGAAGCTGTTTCAGACCTTTATGTCTAAAGAAGGATGTAACTTCACGTGCACATGATTAATAATAATAATTTACATTGAAATTATAATTAAATTGCAAATTAGAAAAACTGTGTTGGAAGCCATGACCTTAAAGGAAGATGGAGATACAGTGGCTCAGATTGACAGAGGCCATTAAGGAGCTGTATTTTACTTGCTGTCGCTCGGCTATAAATCAAATTCACAGCCACACATCAGTATCAGTAATGAATGTCCAAGTTTAAAGCACCTTGATCTTGGCTGTTGAACAATATATAAAATTCCTGCCCAGCTCTCAGCCACACATTGCTAAGCAATTGTTTCTGACTTGTATCAGCTATGGGCAGTCAGCAAAGCTCACACACCGGCTTTCGACTTGAAATCTGAAAGATTCAAAGCTTAAAGAGACAAGTTTATTCTCTGCTACCTTCTGCCTTCGACTTCCAAGAATTTAGAACAGGTTATAGAGCCCGAGGCACTGAGCAGCTTAATCCTTTCTCCACTTTGAGATAGAAGAAATAAATCGGATAATGCCTAAATGCACACACAATGCCAAACATACTAGTGAGCTTGAGGTAAAACAAATGGCTGTAGTACAGTAAGAGGCTTTTGTAATGATGCACAAGTCAAACTTTTTTTCTTGATGCTCTTGAGAGAACAGGTTAAGAATAGAACAATGAAATCAGAGATTTGTATTTTATGAGCCTCAAAGCTGTGTACTAGGAGCTTTTGTGCAATCAGTCCAAGAATTTCAAGGACTCTTTTTGATTATCCAACTGCAAGACTGAGAGGAAGCGATCCGAGCCCACAGTCCCAACAGCACCGAGGAGCTGCTTGAAATGCAGCGAGCTGCTAGTCTTACTAGATGTATCAACAAAGAGGGAAACACTGGCAAAAAAGGTAAGAACATCTTTTGATTTAATTATAGGGCCCCTTTATTATGTGAGTTAACTTGTATAATCTAAAAAAAAAATTACTGACGTAGCAACAGTTTGGACTATTTTTTCTAATTTAAAAAGAAGTCAAGGAGAAAAGAACATTTCTTGAAAAATGTTATACCTAAAATAAAATTTGAAAAAGTCTAGGTGGAAGAACAGAAACCCCTAAGGGAGTTTACGTTAGGCAACCCAAAACACAGCCTTGTTTGATGTGTGAAATATGATGAAATGTGTTATCTTTAACATCAGCACATTAATTAATACGTAACCATAAAAATAGAAAGTGATGGCAACCTTCGTGTTTTTCTTCTTTTTCAAAGCAAGCAGTGTAGTTTGAAGTTGAGTTTGCTGCTGGGACTGGGCTTAATTTTCGCTCAGTGTGAAATGCCACAAGCCTTATTGGGATTTATGTAAACAATCAGGGTAAGAGCTGCATTTTACAGCCAGGATGTCCAGACTTTATAGAACCAAGTAAATCAACAGTAATAGACAGAAGCATAACCTATCCAGCCGTACCATGAATTCCTTCTCTTTCCCTCATTTTCCCTTTTTGTTTTTCTGACTTTTTGTCACGCCACATATCTTTTTTTTCGTCACGGCCACAAAATTGTCTCTTTCCCTGATTTGCAAGGCAGCACACGTCCAGCGAGAGGTGGCACTGAAATGACTCCTGAAATATCCATCACCCCAAATGACATCTTTGGTAGTGCTGATTCCCTCTTTTGGGCTAATGAAGTTATATGCCCCTGCACAACTACCAAGGCGCCTGCTAATGTCTTTTAATTTGCAAAGATAATTACAACAAGGTTCCACTTGAAAATCCATACATGCCAGCAAACAGAGTCAAAATCGACCAATCCACAGGGGTAATTATTTCTCCCTTTGATTCTCTAATGTATAGATACATCTCAAGGGGCTAATGACACTGATCAAATGATTTATGCGATAATAAAGCAGTCAGGGTTGACATGACATCTGTACAAGATATAAAATATGCATTTGCCTGCGATACCTTATGAATAATAATGTGCTCAGCCTTGCTTCTTTTCAGCTCCTTGTTTGGGAAATACCAACATTTGCATTTGGTGCCTAAAGGTGCCGGAAAGCCAGGCTAGGCTGCGCCCCGACATTATACACTCTGCAATCAGCCAATGTAACACAGGCTGTTGAGAGCAGAACATGTGTGTGTTGTTATCTTAAGGTTAAAAACGTGCGTACGCATGCTCACTCACATGCATGCAAGGCAAGTGAGGGAAAACAACGCAGGAAAAGGCTGCAGGAGACTTAGTGGCAAGGAGAGTCTAGATATAATGAGTTTAATAACGTACAATGTTCATTAAAACATAGCTCACAGCCTCTCCGGAGGTGTCATTCCTGTCAGATTAGTGGTGCTGAGATATGACTTGTGCTGAGCGGAAGCAGCACATATGGTCTGTCTGCTTGACAACACCGTGACCCACAACAGATGTGCTGTTCTTCTCTCCCTGTGGTGGAGGATTCAGCTTCTTTGTCACACCTGTGTTTTCTCCAAAACTGCACAATAACATCAACAAATGAGAGCGATGGATTCGCCCTCTGAGCAAAAAAAAGGATTCTGGGTAGCCAGAGAATGAATTTTTGTTTCATTAGGAAGACCAGGCTTCATTATCAGCGTTATTAAAATAGTGGCACCCTGAGAGAAAAAGATAAATTATGCCTATGCGATGTTTGCAGGACTGTGTGACACAAAAACCAGGTTGAGAATATGACTACATGCAACACTGTGTCCTCGATGTTACATTAATATATTACTAATTATGTTTATTTATCGAGTAATACAAGTGTATTTTCATTTTTTTTGTAATAGTCAAGGTGCAAGATTCTTATATCGGTTACTTTTACAGCACATGACATCGTCATCAACACCAGGGACCAGCTTACATTTACCTGCTTTTATTTACACGCAACAAAAGCACCTTGTTCATTTTTTGTTTTCAGGTGAGCTGACATCCTCCACTGCGGACCCTCACCCATCTCACTCTGTTCCATGTTCTTCCCTGAGCACTGTACACCTAAACAACCAGACATACGAAGAGTTTCTTTCCCTGCATCCCCGTACCCAAAAAATTATAAATCATATATTTACAGTTTGAAATACATACTGTGTGTGTAACATGTATTCATCTATATATAAATCTAAGAGTGGAGTTACTGTCTTTACATGAGGATTTGATCATCATGTTTATCATCAGCCACTGCATTAGAGAGGGTCGTGTAATATATTGTATTATGGCCAACAACAAAGAATATCAATATTTATCGCATTAGAATTTCATCAATAGCAATTTAACAAAGGCTTGGTATATATTTATATATGCATTGTGTAAACACAGTGTTGAGGTCTAAAACATACTTGATCAAACTTGTCTTTATCGAGTGTTTGTCATACTCTGCTCATAAATAAGACTTTAAAACCACAACCCTCACTCAGGAGCAAAGATCTTGTATAATAATAATAATATTGTGACTTGTCATGATCATTTTTATCTTGATAACATTTTGGCCACATCGTCAGACCCTAGATGTTATATGCATATAGATGTATAACAGTATAGCTTTAAATGTATAACAGAAAATGGCTCATGATCAGACAAATGTTGCCCACTCCCGTTCTGTTAAATTTTTCTTTACAGGAACAGATTACTTCTATTGTACATGTCCATTATTGTTCATTGTCGTTTTTATGTATAATTACATACTGCTGTCCACCTTCTTGTATACACATAATAAGCATATGTTTATAGTTATTGAAATTGTTGTAGGAACCATAACGTGTAATTATGTTATGAGCAGCATAAAGTCCTTTAAGTGTGCACTTACTTACAATAAAGATGAATCTGATCCCAGTTTTGGTTTGTGGGGGCGACACCCATATTTTCTGTTGGTATCAGGGAGAATATCTTAACAATGCAGGTCCCAGAGTCATGTTTGAAATAACAAGCTGCTTTGAGCAGCTACTCTGTCAAGAATATAACTGATGAAAATGAGCCACTCCGAAATTGTTCTGCACTGATGAAAATTCACTGTGTTCTTTATATAAATTGCTGTCAGTATGCAAATATTTTCCAGTACAAAATGCGTGGAACTGGCTGTCTCACTCTTACTGAAGGTCATTATATTGTGACATATGAGCACAAGTAAGTTTGTTCAGTTTGTGTGCATGAGCAGCTTCTCTTTCATCCATGCATACATGCATGTCAGGTAATTACCTGTGAATTCCTTATGTGAGAACCATTTGAACCCAGCCAGTAATGACTAACTGCAATTGACAAAGCAGACTATTATATAATAAGGGGGGTTAATTGATGTAAATAATTTTAAGGGCCATAGCAAAAAAAAGAAAATAACTTATTTCATTAACATCTTCAAAATCTGACTTGATATGATGTCATTCCAAGGGATTATAATTGTAACCAAGGGTTATAGTTTCACCAAACATGACCATGATGATGATCATGATGATAATGACCATGATGATCATTATCATCATGATCATCATCATCATCATCACGGCTTTAATGTCACATGAGTGTTTTCTTGCATCACAGAACATCATTTGCAACGTCACAATACAGAAACCAGTACAAAAGACAAAGATACACATTTCAATTAAAGGTAGGGTTGGCACTTTGTTAGTAAAAATTTTTTTTGCTTATTTGTTGAAATCTTCTTCACGTCCTGATAGCCATCAATAAATAAAGTTGTCTAATTAAAAAAAGATGACTGCAGGACTGCAATAAACACAACCAATGATTTCATATGGACTGAATGAAATGATTTGCCCGCATACCACCATGCTATCACAGGAGGCATACTCACTGAGGCACAGATGAAGCCGAACGTTAGCGAGATTCTCGCAGCGGTTGTAGGATCAGTTGCACATTTTCAGTGTAGCATGCTCTTGCTAGCTTCTCCAGGATTACTAACCCTAGCTTTAAACTTAAATTTAACTCCCTTTAATGTGTATTTGTCTGGATGTAAATATCATATTTAATTATAGGACAGAATCATAAAGACATGCAAGCAGAAATGATGCCTAGAGTAAATAATGCAGGGAAAACAAATTAAATTCGTTATCAGACAAGTGTTAACAGTTAATGACCTTACAGATGTAAAAATGCTCCGTCGTTATGTTGATGAAAATATTCTTCAACACCATAATGTGTATTTACTGCAAATTTGCAGCATGAGTGTAACTGCTTTGGGACAGGGCTGCAGTTTGGACACATTTTCTGGTTGTTCAGGTGCTTTGCCTTTCCAACATAAATCTAACTTTGTCACAGAGACAAATTATGGGGAGCTTTTGCTGCTCGACTGTGTGTGTGTGTGTGTGTGTGTGTGTGTGTGTGTGTGTGTGTGTTGATTTATAGAGTTACCCAGCCACTTCTGCCAACACTATATGAAGCATGCACCAGATAAACTCTGTAATTTCAGCTGGAGGGGAAGCAATTTTTTCAGCGACATGTAAAGCGTTGATCAGGTTCAATGTGGTGGCTCCCGTGACAGACGCTGCTCAAGTAAATAGCATATGAATGCTACATTTCATTATTGAAGTTTCTATCGGAGAGTATCATTCATCCCTTTCTGTGTGTATGTATGTGTGTGTTTGTCACAGGTATCAAAGAAAATGTGTCATATGTGGAGCATATAACAAACAGCAGGGGGGCCCTGGAACCGGTATTTGTAAGAGGTGCTGAGTTCAGTCTGAACACTAAATATTACTGCTCTGTAATACACGTCTCGTCTATATGGATATGTGTCTATCTTAAGTAGCACCTGTCAGCTTTCGCTAATCCTCGTGCTTGATTTAAATGTCAATACCTACTTCATATGTGCACGGGTGTAAATCTGTATGGATGGAGTGGACTGTAGCAACATCATTGGGGGGGGGGGTTATGGTGAATGGACGAGCACTGGCCAGCGGCAGGGCAGGTGACGATAGAACATTGGCAGCGACTGCAAGGTCCACAGACTTTAATGTATGTTCCCTAGTGAAATGCCATCTGGAAGGAGCAGGGTGCCTGTGGATTAATCACCTGAAGGTTCATTCCCGTCCTGGATTACACCCCATGCGCTCAGGTCTGATGGCTCCACCGATGGAACCTACAAGCCTGTGGTGTTTTTGGAGAGTGGGATGTTGACTGGCGGAGAGGCCTGCCAGCATTGGTGATGGGGATGGGGAGGGTGTGGAAACTAGGAGGGTTAATGGATGACCCAGGGTGCACACTGGTAGATTAATGTGTGGGGAGGAGGGAGCGCCAGGGACGATGCCACTCTTCTGGGGTGTTGTCTGGTGCAGCAGCAAGAGGGTTGAGATTTATGATGTCTTCTTAGAAGAGTGTGGATAAGATATTGTTGCCCTGTGTATGTGGGACATGCTTGTTGGTTGCTTTGCTGGAACTCAGCAGAGAGAGCTATAGAAGATGCAGGACTGCTCTGCTTTCTTTGTGAGATTCATCTCCTGGCTGCAGTGCAGTATTCTCCTCAAGCACACACAGGTGGTCTGCTGTTTGAAAAGGGAATAGAAGTAAGCTGTGTTTGTTTCAAGCATTACCATCATATCCCTCTTAACATATTTTTCTTCCTCAATCAGACGAGCCAAGTTTGAAGTGGTCTGCTGGATCTTCTGAGGATTATGAGTCACTGTGCCACATCGAAAGAAGGGAATAAATTGCAATTAAAGTGTTTTCTGAGGAGCGACCATACTAAGAGGGTGGTTTCCAAAATCAATAACCTTGTTAACTGAGTAGCGGCAGCGGACTGTTGCACCTCACTGGGCTCCGAATTAGCTGTCTGTGGCATGTGTACAATCACAATGAAGAAAATAGAGAAGAAAAAAAATCTATTCTTGCTGTGACACAGATTAACAGAGTAAATGTGAAGTAGAAAATGGCTCGAGGAGGAAAATATATTAAAATAAAAATCATGTGAGAGCAGAGTTTAGTTGCAGACCTTTTGCAGTCCATGCCTGTGGATAACGACATTAACACAAGATAAAATGTCACACAGGAGGAGTTCTGGAGGCCCAGTGGTCTCAGGCTCAAAGGCTTTATAACCATGTAACTGCAAAATCCTGGGCATGGATCCAAATAAGGACCTTTATCACAGGTCATTCCCTCTCTCTGCCCCTTAGTTCCTGCTGATGTCATCTGATATCTCATCTGAAATCTAATCTACATAGGTGTCTCTAACAAAATTAAAGGAGGGGTAAGTAGAATTCAAATCATGTACTTGCAGTAAGATGATTTTTTCATACAACCTTGGTGTTGGGTTTGGGCCGTGGTGCATTGGTTAGCACCGTTGCCTCACAAATTCTTTCTGTGCGGTTCCCAGTTTAAATCCTGGTCTTTCTCTTTCTCCAGTGATGAACTGATGACCTGTCCTGGGTGTAGCCCACTTCTGGCCTAATATCAGCTGGGATTGGCTCCAGCAACGCTCAAAGGATAAGTGATAATGGATGGATGGAATTCGGCCATGGGTGTGAATGTGAGAATCAATGGCTTTTTTCTCTGGAAGTTAGCCTGACGATATGCTGGCAACTCTCGTTGGCTTTTTTTAGTTCACCAAGTTCGTAGTGACGATCAGGTGAAATGTTCTGTGCCAGTGGAGGAAATAAAGTGCTCCGTATGTAGAGGTCAGGCCCTGTGTGTGTAGCATTTCAGACTTTCATACAGGTGACTGAGTTTACATCCACTGTCAGACCTACACATATCAAAAACCTATTTTTAGTCTCTGAAACAGTGATCTTTCCCTCATCATGCACTAACCTTAACCAACTGTTTCTGTCACCTACCTGAACCAGAACCAAATATTTTAGTCGTCTGAGGCTGCATTCAGATCAACAACAGACCTGTGTGAAACCAACTCAGGCTCCACATTCATTTGAATGGAGCCAGAAACGGAGCCAGAAACGGAGCCAGAAAGATCGAGCTCCCCTTCCAGCAAGTCAGATAAACACAAGCTAGCATTCCTGGTGGATCACTTTGTAATATGGATGACATATTTCTACTGTTTACCATATGATAGTAACATAACGATAGTTAGATGTAAAAAAACAAAAGTGTTCTGAGCCCATTTACGGAGAGCCTGTCCTCTTCCTATTAATGTGGATGTACCAAAAATGCAATTCACCCTAGATGGCAGTCATGATGTAGACCTTAATTATTTGAAGTGAATGAAGCTAGATTGCTAAAATAAGTATTTACACCTCCTTCTACACAAAAGGTCTCAATTTTATTTCCGTTTTTGTAAAATTAGTATTCATTATAAATCGGACTTTCATTGAAAAAACAGGAATATACTTTTCCTCTATGGCACTCTCAGTCTAAGGAAAGTGAAATCAGGAAATGAAAACAAATAAGCATCTAAAGGCAGATAAGGAGGATCATCGAGTTTGACAGCCAAAAGTTAAGTTGTGTTAGTAATGTTGTAGTAATACTGATGTCTGAAACCAAAATGTCTTTAAGTGGCTTGGGTTGCATTTTGTCACAAATACTTACAGAAATGTATTTCACTGAGATTGAAAATGCACAAATCTGATTTGATGGAACTATATATTGTTTCTACCACTTCTATTGAATGTGGAAACAAAAAAGTTTCCTGATAAATGGTACTTTTTGGGGACACAGCTCCATAGACCCTTATTCATTATGGATTACCTCATGAGCGCCCCCTGCAAAGCCCAGAATTATTGACAGTGGAGACTGTCCCAATATTTGAAATGCTCTGTCTTGCTTGACTTTGTCCAAGTCTGTTTTCACTATAGGCTAATGGGCTCCTTTCTGCCCCTTGTGGCTGCAAGTGGAAAAACTAGTTTTACAACAAAATCATGTAAAAAGGTACTAGTGAGATTATTGCAAATATTATTATTGAGATCTAAGATTGTTTACATGTGAACAGACTTGAAGGATGAGACAAAGTGGTTGGTTAAATTTACATCACATTAACACGGCCTCTTAATTAAAAGCATCCAGTCCACATGATTATGCAATTACAAATGGAGCTTAAACGTACTTCACAGATAAGAATACAGGCAGTGCTAAAATTGTTACCCTTATGGTCTGTTAGATAAATAGCTACATTGTAGTTGATGACATGTAAGTGCAATCACTTTCAGTTATTCCTCCAAATGAAGTGTTAATAATCTGTAAACTGTTGCCCTGTAAACAACCTGTCTGAACACGTTCTGCTGTGAGTGAACACGCGCTTTCAAAACATAGACCCAAGTTTGAATTTTTATTTAAGCTAAAATACCACACGAGACTAGAGCCCAGTACAAACAACTTGTCACATGGAAAACTGCAAAGCAAATAGTAAAAATACTCTGTGATAAATGGTTCGTTTTATCTCTTCTCACAATAATATCAGCAGATAGAAAAGAGTAGATGAAAACAGACAAAACAGAAATGAGTCAGACAGCTGCGGCAGGGGATGCCACAGAAAGGCAGGCTGGTATATAACAAATACAAGGTAAAGATGGAGCTGGAGAATCACGACAAATAACGCCGAGCGCTTCGCTCGGCTGTCAGCAGCAGCTTGAGTAACAATGCACTCTATTAGCGGAGCAGCTTGCAATCAAGGAAGGGTACATTACGCGATGGTGAATGAGAATCTGAAAATGGAGATCAAATCTGGCAGGACAAGACGGAGAGGTGCAGCAGGACGAGATGCTTACACAGATGACATCTCAATCACTCTCTCTTGCCACTTCCTCCGTCCACCGCTCCACAGGATCGTCTGTGGGAGATATATCGAGTCTAAGTCCACAAATTAAACCGTGATTAGGTTCCACTAATCAAACTCTTTCGGATTCCTAGATGTTCAGCAAAGTCAATTACATCATATCTATGAATTTGACTTTCTCATTACATTTTTTTCCCCTTGCAGTTTTTAAATTAAAGCGAGCGCTGAGCGCATTGAGTCGGGTTTAATCAAGTGGAAACTACCAAAGCCCCGTGACTCTGCAGTAGGCAATCTCCCTGAGCCTCGCAGCCTATTGCAATGAGCCAAGGCTTCATCAGGCTTATGAGCGCTGTGTCATATCTGCATTACAGCTGCGCCACTCTGAAAATACCCCCACTGTCTTACTAATGAACTAGGTAAGGGCCAATCCATAAAATCCACCAAAAAAAGTGAAAAAAGACATGTTAGTGCTTTTCATGATCTTCATGTATCTTCGGCGGTGGAGAGCTATATGAATGATTTAAACTAGCATCTGTAGAGGCGCATCAGCTGTCAGCTGTCAGGAGATGAAAGTCTGGATTGGCTCACAGGACTTGATGAGAGAACATAGTCGCTGGGTATTCTGGGACAGAGAGTGGAGGCAAGCATGGAGACCAGCTGTCGCACTAACTGCGGGCACCACAGTGCGTGGCGATAGGAGGCCTTGGGCACAGAAGGATGCTGTGACAAGAGCAGGAAGGAATCCAGCATCTCAGCCTCTGTGCTTGGCATCACTGGAGCCCTCTCTGCTCAGGATGTTTTATATCTGCTTTCAAGTAACCCAAAGATCGATAAGGTTTCAATCTCGCTTTATCAGACTGGGGCTGCAAGTGCTGTATTTTTTTTCTCTGTCATAATTTGGGCACTTTAAAGAGATAGGGGGAGGAGCTCTCGCCTCACATTTTCTCAATATCTGAGCCAAGGCACAGCTGGTTTGATGTGCACTAACTCAGCTTGTCAAAGGGTTACGAGCTCTGCCCTACATTTATGTGCTTGGACTTCATCGGGCGTAAAGTAAAGGGTAGTCACATTCTGTTACTGAAGTGGTTGCACCACACACGCCTGCACATGCTGGCATGCCGCTGTGTTTTCACACTGCAATAAAAAGCATCCTCTATTTAGATAATTTTCCTGACATATGACACTGATCTAATGGTTTCTACTGGGGGTAAATAAAGCCAACACTGAGACTGCATTAAAATGAAGACTCCTCCGTGCTTTTTACAGAAAAATACATTCAATGATTTATTTTATCAGGTCTATATTGAGTTCAACGGAATCTTATTAATGTATTAATCTAACTAATCTTGTTGTGTCCTTCTGCATCAAAAGTTAATGAGTGTGTTTCTATACATCTGTCTTTATGCACATTTTCAATTTGTGCATGAAAAACCTGGTTAAAGTCAGTGTAAAAATACTTATGCTTATACATAATGTTGGCTAAGAAGAGAAACACACAGCCGACATAAACATCACATCGGTCTGTAGCACTGAGGAGGTTGTAACCTTCCTCACATCAACACATAAATCAAACATGAATGACATATTCCCATTAGGTTTTCAGTGTTTTCACACTTCTTGTGGTTTGACTCATGGTCTCTAATTAAACTGTTTCATCATGCCCTCTTATTCTGCACTAGTCTAACATGCCTTAATTTGCATCTCCTTTTGGCCATTTTCTTGTACTTTATGGACATAAACCCGGCTAATGATCTGCTTAGAAAACAAGTAAACAAGGTCTGAACCCCCCTCAGAAAATCTTCCACTAATATTAAGTGAATAGGAAATTTGGGCGAACTTGCAAATGCAGTGCAAACCCTCCAATTGGTGCCCTAAAATGTTAGTTTTTCAGCTCAGGGTTCTGCAATATTTGTTTATTTCATTAATCTGTTTTTCCACATTCAACGTTTTAATATAATCTACCCAATAAATCCTCTGATTTATGTATGTGGAAAAATAAATCCTGAAAATAATGAGCAGTTCTGATCTGTATAAAATGTGGCAACAAATCATTTTCTGGGGCATGAAGGAGCCTGTATGTACTTAAAAAACACACACACACACACACACACACACACACACAAGCACGTGTCTTCACCATGACTTCAGAGAATATTACATTGACTTATATTGATTTCTTTATCCTAACAATAGTTACTACTTGCCTAACCCCTAACCTTGACTTGACCTTAACCTAATCCGAAGATTGATTTATTTTCAGCCAAACCTTTACCTCAACCTTAACCTCAACCTAACCTTAACCCAAACTTAACCTAACCTGAAGACATGTCTTCAAATTTAAATGTACTGATTTACATCATGGGACTTACTTTTTATCTCCAAAGGCAAATCCCCATAATTTGACAGTGTGTGAACTGATTAAGGTCCCCACAACATGAGTCATACCTGGACCACACACACACACACACACACACACACACACATACACACACACAGTTGAGAAAATGGCAATAATCGCAGATGCAGCAATGTGAAATACCTGCCTTGATTAGTATCTGGTGAGATGTCTTAGGTGAGTCAAAGGTTGACAGTAACCAAACTGTGTTCAAAACAAGCAGGTAGATGTATAGTGGCTGTATATATACATGCCAACTTTTTCATGTCTTCTCTTTGATGCTGCTGTCAGCTTATATTGGTATCAGATGCATCCTAGAATAGACTGGAACACTGATCCAAGAACATCAGATACAAGCAGCGATTCAGAACTGAGGGGGAAGCTCTGCAGTGTGAATGTAGCCAAACACACCCACTCAGCCTCATGCAAATTCTCAGTCTTATTCCATTGAGCCTCTGTGCTCATCTCACAGTCAGCCCCCAATACTGCCACCGGTTAAGAAGAAAGGAGACCGATAGTATGGCAGATGTGCTTTAAAAGCAATCTGAGATGGAACATAAAGGGGGAAGTGCAGCCATTCCCTGCAAGAGTGTGTGTGATTTCAAAGAGCATTGGTGAATCAGTATCATCTGGTGGCATCAGCAGGGTTTCTGTATGGTCAAGGCACCACAGTTTCCCATGGATATGCCCTGTTTTTGCCAACTTTTCTGACAAACATGTGCAGTGTGGACACTCGCGGTACAAACGTTTAGCACAACTCGTTTCTTTTCTCCCCCTTTATTGTCAGTCTCAGCACCGTATTCTTGCGGGCGCGTTGGGGATGCAGCATGGCACTTCAAAGATGGAAAACTAGCAAGGGGACACTACTCATCATCCACTGTAGGTCTCTCACTGGTGGTGTAAACATGTTTATGGAGCCAGAACAAAGCTAATGTTGGAGAATCTATCCAAGGATGAAAGAACGCTGCCTTACAGGAGATTTCATCTTTTTTACATCTTTCACTCACCAGCTGTATGCTGAAAAGATGTGTGCCTGTAAAAAGTTGGCAGTTAACAGACTATTTATCTGTAGTCGACTTGAATTGAGAATTGACATTCTCTGGCAACACTTACAGCTCGCTGCCGAAACCTTTGTGATGTTGACAAAGTTAAATGATCAAATGATTAGCACAGAAAAAGCTATAGCTCCCATGAAAATTCACCAGATCTGTAGAACGGATACTTACAGCCATCTTAACTTGATTTAGCCCATATCCATATTATCCACTCCACCCTCTTCTACTGCATTCCAATGCTACAGACATGTCTGAACTGTGACGTTTATGCTGCATTCACACAATCTTGTTTAAGTCTTAACTACAAGCAGCCGAGGGGGAAAAACTGTGCACGTCAGGCTTGTAATTCAGACTCTCAAATATCGGATACTGTTAATGTCTCCCACTCAATGAAAAGAACTATAAACAGATCAACAAACATCGGAGAATGGCTGCACATGTGCCACCGCAAGCAGTCACATCAAAATAAAATCCAGTATTAACACTAACACAACCCATTCAGCTCATTATGTGATACACACACTTTGTCTTTTGTTTCACTTACTGCTACAAATACAGAACACAACAAAAGAAGTGAATTCAAGCTATTTATCTGAAGTGACTACAATTACCATCAGGGCTAATATCCTTGAATAATGCATGAACAATCCCAAATTGGGGCGGGGGGGGTCTTGTTCTTCCCCTTATTCCAACATTGTGTCAATTCAGCATTATGGATGGGAAATGATGTCTATTAAAGGACAATGTTTCAGATCTGATCACATGTTATTCTGTTCAGGAACACAAACATGGATTTTTACTTACGCCAAGAAAGTTACATTTTCATCTCAGTTCGTTTATTTATTCGTTTGTTAGTAGGATTATGCAAAGAAAAAAATAAATTTTGTGAAGGTTTTTTTTTACTTTCTTTAACATTGAAAGATACGGTGCTTTCAAATTTGTTGTTGATTTCTCAGAGAATAATTCAAACATTTTTATGAAACAAAATGTGCAGATCCAAATTTGGTTCCAGTGATTTTCAATGTGATTACATGAGGACCTTATTGGAGGTATGTGCTCGACTGAGTGACATTTTAGTTATTTTATTGGTTTGATTTATTGATGCCAGAGAAGTTCTTGTTACAAATTAGCTCTCATTTAATGTCAGAGTTTTCATTTTAGAAAGTAATATTAAATAGGTTGATGGAAATTTCTAAAAACCAGACTTGCACCAATTTGTATGTGAAGCACATTCCAGCAGTCATTGCTTAACTGAAATCAGACTAAATGCCTCTGATGGAGCTGCAAAGCTTCAAAGAGGGTAGAAGAAGTAGAAGCACATTTTGGCAAATCATCGACCTTTGGAGAGAGAGATTCACTTGGGAGAACAAGTCTTCACAGCAAAGCTGTTTTATATCCTCAGAAACTGAAATTCAAATTTCTGTAGCAGAACACATATGTCTTTTCATTCGTCTCCTCATGATGTTTGAATTGTAAGTGTTCAGGAAGTATATGGCTACATACTGCACCTTGTATATGAAGATGGACGATGCGTCCCCATAATCCAGAAAATATCCAAGATACAAACGCTGCCATCTTGCATTAAGGACATCATTTGGATTAGTCTGCACAGTAGCAATCAAATGATACCTCAGTCGTGAAGTCCCGTCGATACACATGCCCGACCTATCGTGAGTAAGTGTCAGCAGTCAATCATGATGTTTCACCCTGTATTTATGGCATCAAAGAAGCACTTGGACAAACATCAGTGTGATGAGAACTACTTCAAATTACACAAACCATCTTTTAGAGAAAATGATTTGACGTGTATGTTGACAGTATGGCCCATGTCCTATGAACTAACATGGGGGAGGCGGGGGAAATGCAGCCAGACATCAGGGGGGCAATCGAGACGCTATTGGCATCATTGATGTTCATCTTCATATATAGTCTATGTTACATACACAGCTATAGAGTTTCATGAAGGGAACAATGTTTTTGGTGAAACATTAATCACACAGATGGATAGTGGAGAAGTGGATTATGCTGCAGGAGTAGCTTGAGAAGTTCATGTCATCTTTCCTTTGTTAAAACTTGTCACCAGGACAACCAGCTTACCACAACCTCTTTTCTTTGTGGTCAATCAGACTCAACCTCTTCATGGGCAGCTTGGGACCCAACAGGTTTGGCTGAACAATTACAGGGTTCGGGACTCTAATTTGTATCTGACAATATGAAGGCTGAGTCTGTCCTCATTATGACACATCTGTCCACTGTGCTTCGATTCTATTTCAGTTGGATTAACAAATTACAGCATGTCTACTTAAAATGTGGAGGCTCGCCCTGATATGACTAAGTAGCTCCTATTTAAGTTGTGACTATCCATGGCAGAACAAATCAAATCAGAGGACATGGCTGCTTTAGAGTGTGTTAAAATTACAGCAGAGGTTAAAACTACAGCCTTTTCCAGTGTGATTTAGAGTAGATGCAGCCTAAATATAGTTTACTCCATCTCCAACTCCAGGATTTATGTTTTTTTTTTTAATTTACTTTAATATTACAGAGAAATTGAGATTGCACAAAAATTTGCATCCTGCAAGAGTTTTTCCTTTTTGTGCAGATGCATAAAAAAGATGTTTTATGACTGAATGGATTACTAGAATATATGTGATATATTGGATGGACTCTCTGAAAAAAATAATTTTTTCTTTTCCCTGAGAAGCAGTGAGAGTATAAACACATCTCTGCACACATTGGATTTCATCTGTCTCGTATTTCTCCATAACTAACTATGGATTTTAGATTGTCTTAGCCATTATACCTTTTTGTTGTAAACTGAACGGTGATGGCTCCCCCACACCAGCCTTAGGATGAGCATGTGAAAAAAACACAAAGCCTGCATGGCCGGCTGGTATATTTCTTTGTAAGGAGCTGAAAATGAGATTTGTGCTCTTATCTGAGGGGATCAGCTGCTCAGATGCCAGATCTTTCTTCAGCAAATTGGCCCTCAGATATCCTCCCGGCACCATTGTCAATCAATTGTTGTTGTTCTAGCCATGTTCTCTGCGTGATACACAAAGCACAATAATTATTTTGTGTGAAGCTACAGCAAAACTACTATGTTTTCATTTGAAAATGCATCAACAGATACGACTGGTGTCCACACTTATCCGGAGTTTTTGAGCCGCTGAAACAGAGAAGTTTCTCCTGAGAAACGCTGCTGCCTTTTAGTCTAAATGGGAAGAAATGGAGATTTTTGGTAATTATATTTATTTATTTAATATATATAAACATAGACACTCACTACCGCTTGTTCAGTGGGTCTTTTCAATGATGTAGCCTTTGCTGATTGTCAGGTTCCCATCAAATGACCGCCTTCTGGAAGTAATACCAGCATTAGCCTCGGCTAACAGTGTGGAACGCTACATGGATAATAAATTACAAGTGTGGCTGACCCTGTTATGCAAACAGATGTTGAATAAGTCAAATTCTATATTTTACAATGATACACCGGCTGCATGTACAGTATAAGAGACAAGCTATTAGTCGAGGAATCTGAGTCAACCAAATGCTTCCGAGTGGTCACGTGATGTGCCTTTTCAGGCAGGTTAGTATGGACGGGGATGAAAATTGATATGGGCCAAAACACTCATGTGGACAGAGATTGAAATAGTAGTAGTGGTGTAGATGTAGTCTGAGGCCTCAACAGAGATCCACACTATTACAACCATTAGCTAATTTTTTCAAAACAACTTATGTCGCACGTTTCTCAATGTGTTTGATTGAGTCACTGAAAGTAATGCTTTCCCATAATTAAGATCTTATTTATACGAGTAATCATAATCTGAATTACAGTGTGTCTATCATTTCCCTTGACTTCAAGGGCATTAAGATCCACATTAGGAAACTGACTTGATGGCTCTGCCGCCAATCTTTATGCAGTACAGAATGCATTACTGCTTGTGGCTTATATAACTAGAATGAGAGATGTTAAAAAAAAATTTTCCAATATTTTTGTGCCTGCGAGATGGGTCAGCCTCTCACATTAATAGTTCATTGCTTAGACAGGGTGAACCGGGGTGATGTGCATTGAAAGAGGAAACCATGACCAAACCAAACTAAACAACTTCGAAGGACATTCAAGCTTTTAAAGGATATCACAAAAGCAATCACCGCGCACGCTGTTTCAGGATGGGAGTGAACGAGGTTAGGCTGCTGGGCCGAGGCTGGAGTAGAACAGCGACGCTATACCTGTCAACTTTATGATGCAGTCCACAGGGGCTGCCCACTGATGTAATGTGAATAAACAGGTGAATGACAGCAGGGGGAAAAAAGAGGAAGAAGAACGGTGTCAAGTTGATCAGCTGTCCATCGCTGTCAGACCAAGACTTTTTGCAAAAGCTGAGTCCGCTCCATGTGTGACCTTTTATGAGTGGCAGCATGTGACCTGAGCTGTTGAGCAGCGCGCTGTGATTTGCACTAAAAAGAGACATTTTCTTTTGAAGGTGTCGCACACAAGAAGGGGCTTAAGCTCTAACTTTAAAGGGTTCGAACATGAATCTGATTTCCCCGGGAGCCCACGGGTTCCTGAGCCACAGCATACTTTGACTCCAAATGTAACTTCACCTTAGAAGCCTTGAATGTTTTATACAATGTAGGCTACATTTACCCTCTTGGGAAGCAGAGTAGCCAACTGTGTGGAATTTGATCTGGCAGTAAAAAAAAAAAAAAAGAAGCTTTTTCTTCCCCCCCTAAATTTCTAAAGATTTTATATTACAGCCCTAAAATTGAGGCTTTCCAAATTTGCTGCCATTATAAGATGTTATTTGGCAAACACCTTGTGATATTTTTCCATTATAAAAAAGACAGATCATCTTTGCATACAGAGTTGGCTTTTTGTACAGAATCGCTGCTGTTACCACAAACTGTTTTGTGTGGCTGCCAGTCACTGGAAAGTCTGGGCAGGCGATCCAGGCCTGATGAAAGATATATTCAACGGAGCAGTTAAATACTATACGTCTGTTTAGCTTCCATGGCTCCATTTTGTTGTTATTACAACAGCAGGATTATTTCCTTCTACAGTTGTCTCAGTTAATTTACATACAAAAGAGCTGGTCCTCAGAGAACCAGCAGCAGCAAACTGTTATTTCTTTTTTACAGGCGCTTACGTTAACTCTCTTTCAGGGCTTTTGTAACATTGGACCCCTTTCTTCTGCACATCATATGCTGCATGAGCCTATACCTGCCGTATCACAAACAACAAAAGCTGACACAGTCACAGTCTGAATATTTCCACCCAGCAGCTCCGCCGTCGACTAAAATCACAGAGGTTCACGGAGGTCACGGGAAAGCACGACGAAGGAGAGCCCAAGGAGAAACACAGGAGGGGGGGCATACAAGGCAGAGCGCCATGTTTGTGTTTCTAGGCCAATGATGCATGACCTCTCTTTCACACCCTACTGATTGTTTACTGGGCTCTCATGCACACACTTGAACGGGAATGATGCTGCCTGCCACATGTAGTACTTTCACTGCCCTCCAGTGGCTCTCTCATAAAAGCACCGCTCAGTGTCTCAATCTCTCTCTCCCTCTCTCTCTCTCTCACACACACACTCCAGCATGCCACCGCCCTTACCAATTCCATCAGTGCTTGCTTGCACAAATGTTCCTGGAGCTGGAATGACAGGCTCCGCAGAGAAGATCCAATAAATGTTTACTTACCTCACTGCTATCATCATTTCACTTTATCTCATTTGGAGTCCCCAAGGCACTACATAAATTACTTTCAATGCAATTATGGAAGTAACCAATTACAGCCCTTGTCATTTCACTGTAGAGTGTACAAATAAGCAGTGCAAGCCCCCATTTATTTACTCCAAACCGTATTCTTAAGACCAGCAAAGCAAAACCAGATGTGGTTCGGAGGGTTTCTCTCCAAGCCTCATAAGGAATGCATGAGGGTTTTTCCTTCTTCTTTTTTCTGTGATGAGGCGAAGGGGTCGAGGGGTCGAGGGGTTCATTATTACAATGGGTCCACATCAAGAGCGTGTGCAGCCGTGAGGTCCTCCCCATGCCAGGAGGACCTCTCAGTAGCCTGCTGTGGTTTGGAGCTGCAGGGTGTGTGGTATGTGATGATGATGTGTGTGTCTGTGTGAGGGTAGGTGAGTGGCTGAGGGGGTGGGGGTGGTTACAGGCAGACAGCAGGGGGCGTCATTGTGTTGCCAGACTCACAGTCAGAGCAGCGTGGAGTCCTCAATCATCTCCAGCCTCTCACTCGCCCTGAATCACGGCCAATCAGATTGAGACTGGGATTTAAAATAACACAACACACTGGCTGAGACGAGCGGCTCGCCATTCCTTTTGAAGCTTGTTTGTTTTAATTTGGCGTCTGAATTACACTGGGATTTTCAATTTGCCTGCAAAGGAGTCAAACCAAATCTACTGTGTCTGGACAGAGAACAGACAGTCCCGCGGGAGAGGTTCTTCTGGGGCAACCATGTCCTCTACACGTCTATAAATAGAGAAATCGTCTGAAACGTTAGCTACATGTGCTATTTCGTTTAATGATTTTGGTTACACACGTGCACGCGGGCGCACAGGCAACCAAAGCCAACCTATAAATGCAGCCGAGGCAGAACATTTTGCTGTTTGTTTGCCAAAACAAGATTATCTGGTTAGATGTTCAAATCACCAACCCAGTGATTAAAAGTTTTATTCAAAATTTCCAACGTGAGTCTGTAGCTGCCTCACACAAAACGATACACAATCTGAAGTTATTACTCATTTTTCAGCTTTTCTTCTTCACCACTTGATGCACTAATATATTCGTTATCAATTTCACATTGAAAGGTTTCACATTTTCAGCCTGTGTGCTTCTTTGTTCCAGCCTGCCCCGTGTTTGAAATTTAGTTGACCTTCTTATTACACGCACGTTGTTGGCACTTTCTGGAAAATGTCAAGGCCCTCCCTTTCACTGACGTAAGGATTACCAGGTGTTGACCCAGAATCCATTATCTCCTATTAGAGCCTGTCTTTCTTTTCTCTTTAATGTGTGTGTGTGTGTGTGTGCATGGTTTTTGTCATTGTTAAAAAAAAAAAATCTGAATATTTAAGTTGAACTGCTTGTGTTTTAATTACGAAACATAAACTCTAATGATACTGGGTCCATTGTTTAAATGTTTCAGTTTTAGTCAAAGAGGATAAAACTGTTTATTTGTGGAAATGGTGTCTAAGCTTCAGGCCTCTGCGTGGCGTTCTTCCATGTTCCCATTCTGTGTGGTGCTTCATAATCACTATTCTCCTCTACTTCTTTTTAACAAGCCTACACAGTGTTATCTATCAACTGCTACTGATTTAAGATGTATGTTCCTTTACAGCATAAAACATTTGTGAGGATCTATTGTAATGAATTTGGACAGTACGGTCCCTCCAGGATTTCACAGGATTTTTTTGATTGAGGATTTTTGCAGCTTAAAAAATCTCTGATTTCACGGCAGCTTTTCTGAAAGAAATAAAATATGCAATGTTTGTTGTTTTTGTATTGATGATGTTTTGGGTAGAAATGGAAATGGCAAAAAAATATATATTTCGTTATATTAAAGCATCCACACCATGTTCAAAAAATGTGATTCAAGACTTTATTCGTGATTTCACAGGCACAAGTGTGCACACGTGTGCACACACACACACACACACACACACACACACACACATTTAAATACTAGATTTAAATACAACAGGTTTGTTTTTGATAAAACAAAGTATTTATTGGTTGACCTTCGTTTGTGTTCCACCTCAACGTTGGACATGGTGCAAACCAATTAGCCCACACTGAGACATGGAATGGCCTTGCACCCTGTTGCAGAAACTTATGTTGTTAAATATGAGAGATTTCTGTCTCCATCTTTAGAATCAGAAATAGAATTTGCAGAAAAGTTGCAGTGATTGGTCGCAGAAACTGTGACTGTGATCAACATTGATGATGACTGGATGACTGGATTTTATTTATAGGCAAAAGAACAAAAGGGAATCTGCCACGGTGCCCTCGTCTAGTCTGCTCATCCTCCTCTCTTCTCGTTCTGGTTGCCTTTCCCTCTCACGCTTCACCACAATCCATCTTGCTATATTACACTCCACTAGCAGAGGCAGCAAACTGAGCTAACTAGTTTCTACTCCAAAAAAATTGGAGGGCTGTCCGATTTTTCTGGTGCATTAAAGATTCCTGAGGGGATGTTGGTGTTAGCATTGATTCTGACCTGGGGCGGCTGTGACTCTGGAGGTAAAGTGGGTCTTCCAATTATTGCAAGGTCGCTGGTTCAATCCCCACTTCCCTCAGTGTGCATGTTGAAGTGTGTCAGCAGCCTGTGAATGAGATGAAGCACGTAGACTAAACCACTGTATAAATGTGTGTGAATGTGACTTGCAATGTAAAGCACTCTGACAAAAACTCCATATAACTACAGTTCATTTAACTCAGCTTTACTTTTCACCATACTGATGAGTCATCACCAGCTCCCACACAGTCAGTGCAGTGTTCATCTCAGGTTTTACAAAGGAGGGGTCTTCGCACAAATAAATCCTAGATGTGTCCGTGCAGCAAGCATATCAGACCCTGCAGCTGGTTAACTTCCAGTGCGGCCGGTGGGTATTACAAACCATTTTTAGATCTATTCCATATAGCACCAATCAGATCCCTCATCCTGAACCAAAAATACATGTCCCCTAAAGAGCAGTAAAGTAGGGGACACAATCACGGCCACAAAACAAATTGAACTTTTTTCCCAAATATAATTTTTGAGTAACGGCCACAGGGCCTCTGTCAGTTGTGTGTGTCATGTTGCAGGTTCCTGGTTTGGGTGGAGCTGGAGGCCATCAGTGAAGTGGAGGCAGCTGGCCACTGCTTCACAGATTATAAAAGACCTGCTCATCCTGGCTTTCAGATGAGCTCCCTGCTCTGCACCACACTCACCTTTGAATTGAATGTTTTGTCTTCCATTTTGTTGGTCTGGCTTGAGCTTATGTCAAGCCCATAACACAAGTCAAACTAGAGTGGCAGTCAGTAGAGCACATATACTTCCATCAAAACCCAACTCTTATGAAACCACTTTTGAATTCACTTGATCCAAATTTGTTATTTGGATCAAGTGAAAGTGCACATAACCATAAATATCCTTCCCTTAAACATTTTTTTTTCATCAAGATCCATGAATTATTCCCTGAGAAATCAAGGAAAATTTAGAAAAACATCTTTTCCCTAACAATGTTTAAGAAAGTAAAAATAAATTCCTGGATCTGTCCCCTGATCCAGATCCACACCAAAAGATCCAATAATGGGTTTCTCCCTGTCCAATACCGCATCCTTCCACCAAGCTTAGAGGTAATCAGTACAGTAGTTTTTGTAGGTAATCCTGCCAACAAACAAACAGACGAACGCCAATGAAAACCTCAATGGCAGAGGTAACAAACACTGAGGTAAAAATGTACCTATTGATTAATCAATTACAAGTTTCTTTAGTTGCTCGCTTTGTGTCTCTCTGTGTTTTTCTTTTGTGGGATTCGGAAACTTTTCTTCAAATGTGCATTATCGTGCAGCGCTGTCTTTAATGTGAAACTCACCCAGAGCCATTAAAATCTGGTTGAGTTTCAGCTCCAAAGAATTTATTTTTCTCCCCGCACCTGGTGTCTGTCAAGCGAAGCCATTACAAAAGGCCAGTTGAGGCGTATCCTTTAAGAGGGTCATGTGTTCAGATTTCCTTTCACTTTGTCTCCCCTTGAACTTCTGAGGGATGTGCGTGAGCTTAAATGCCTTGAGCAGCTCATGAGTGGGTTAACGCACAAGAAAAAAAACAGCGCCGGCGTCCTCTGGTTCCCTGCGATTCAGCAGAACATTCAGGGAGAATTTTCCGTGTGTGCGTGTGTTTGTGTGTTCGTTGCTGTTTTCCATTTAACTGGGCCATCTCAGAGAGAGAGGTAGCCTGAAAATACAGTGTGAGGGGTTGTGTTGATTTAAACCAGCAACAGCATAACATACACAGAGAGGCCGACGTGTCCAATCGTCATGCATTTCCAGTTACCTTGTGACGGCCAGATTTCTTTTGTTTTGCCGCCACAGCTAGATTCTGCTTGTAGAGATCAGCCACGGTGGCTCCGCAGACGCCAAAGAACAAGGAGTCATGTAAAGTCAGACAAACTGTGAGCTGACTTCCTGACTTTTTGCTGTTCTGTCACACAATCTTCCATTGAGCAGCATCTGAATCTTTCTCCACATGTACTCAGTTCATTATGTGTCTGTAACCTTTCAAAATAATTACCCTGACACAAGTGAGCCCAACCTGAATGTTCCCTAATGAGACATTAATGAGATGAGGTCATATGAAAACACTGATCCCCGTGTCTGTCTTCCTTCTTTCCCCTCTCAGCCGATTATTGTAATAGTCGTTATCATCGTTATCGTCCTCATTATCCCAATCAGCACTCATAATCACCACCAGTGCCACCTCCTCGGCCAGCGTTTAATTACCATCATAACTGTAATCGTCATCACGCCGTCCTCAGCAAATCATCAGCATCGCCCTGAACAAAGTGAAATTTCCACTCTTGCTTTTGAGTTTGATTATAATTTAGGTGTTCAGAAGCTTCAACTCACATGGATGGCCACGAACACCAGGCTCACAATTAGCATTCAAAGTTGAAAAAAGCAAATAGAAGATAATGTCGTGTCATTACCGTCTCTGATGAGGAAGGTTTCCCTCCTGTTTAACTGAGCAGAGCTGATTTTAATTTGAGGGAACAACAAATAACTGGCTCCACGCCAGGGAGGCTTTTATTTTTCCGAGCCTCCTCATCATCATCCCAGAGGCTGCTTGTCAAGTAACCTGGCCCAGATAAGATTGAGAGCATGTTTGTCGACTCCAATTTGACTCACGGAGCGGATGTTCCCTTTTAAAAACATTGTCTTCTCACTTAACATTTCTCCATTGTGTTCGGCGGTATCACTTGCATCGTCTTTTATGGCAGCCCCGCGGCGAGAGGCAGTTCTACGGCAACTGTGTCTTTACCTCCACGCATGATTCCTCCTACTGCTGTTCAGACACGTTGCTATTTTCTGACTCCACGCTGGATGTGTGCATTAAGAGATTCCAGCATTCCTCACAATCCTCCCGTCTTTTTTTTTTCTCCTCCTCCATGCACTTTTATGGATTCCGTCTTCCTGTTCTCAGTGTTTTTCAGCCCAGACTCAGGTCAGAGAGATGGATGTTGTGTAATGAGTGTAATTGCTCTAATCCTTCCGTTTTCACAGCACTTTAATTTGTTCATGCTGTTACCTAATCTTTATTGGGCCATAATTTGTATTCTGTATATGATTACATTTCCTCTTCCAGTGGTTTGGCAATTATGGGGCTTGCGCTCTCATGCTGGCTTGTGCAAAACTTGTTGTTACTTTGACGCTGACTTGTAAATAACAACATGAAGGTGAAACCTAGAATCCACATTAATAAGAAAAAGTGGCCCATCCAGATGTTCTCTTTTTTTTTTTACATTCAAAGTTTACTGCCAGGCTGCTAACTTACACTCACATGACTTTGACGTTTAATTGAGCTGTGACGTTCAATTATTTGGTGCCGGCTTGTCTCCGACTCTCCAACTTTTAGCTGATTTTTCACTTACAACGCATTCACATTGAACAGTCCAGCAGAGGGAATATTAGCTATGTAATTTAGTGGTTTGTGGACTTCTGCAGGGCTGTGTCGTGTGATGTCAGGGGGAGAGCACTTTCAGGTCAGTTGCTGTTTATTTTGTAAACTTTCAGGAAGAGGGGAGATAATTAACTCCATCACAATAAAGCACATTCGCTGATAAACTCAATTCACTTGGTGTCTTTCTTCCCTCGCCCTCCTCAGCCTGATAGGAGGCTCTCAGATGTGTAAATAATGCGTGGATGGTGTCAGTCCCATGCTGTTTGAGTCTGAGTGATGCACAAAGACGTGTCTGGGCTCAGCTGTTTGAATGCACCTCTGGGACAGAGGTATTTGCAGCACAAGTAGCAGCGACAACATGACTCCTGTAGGATATGAGTTTGATTACCCGCCCGGCTTACTCAGTAGCTCCACAGCAAGATTTGAGGAGGCAGAGCGGTGGTGAGGGTGTAGTTGATGCCCTGTTAGACTCATTATCATCAGAGGCACATTTTTCCCCCGGCCGCACTGGCTTCAGGACCGCAAATCTACTCCATCTGATTCTCTGACTCCTCATTTCCCTGCCGATTCTGCGAGGAAAGTCCCTCCACCGCTATCTGCAGGGTCTAATTTAGCTGTCTCCCCTCCGTCCAATCTCCACTCACATGCGCAGCGGCTCAGCCCAGGTGGTCGGAGCCTGATGTAGGAACCAACTTGACCTGGATGCCCGTGTACAAGCCTCAGTGAAGTAACAGCAGCAAATCTCCTTTGATTAAGCCTCTCAGCTTTTAAAAGCCCTTCAAAGAGTTTCAAGTAAATGCGGCTGTTCAGCGGTAGAAGAAAGCTTGTTTTTCTCCAATTTTCATTCATATATGAAATACATGTTAACACAGATTAGGGCCAGCCTACTAATACAGCTTATTGCGTTACAAAATGCTGTACCAACTGAACACAGCCGCCTCCGTCAACCTCCCGGGGGGGGAGTCTGAGCGTTAGGTCAGAAAGTCAGGGAGGACACAGGCCAGGTGGCATCTGAGAAAGAACAGCAGCCGTAGTCATCCTTTTGAGATGAGCGTGACAGAATGAATCAATGCAGACGGAGTCCCTAAAGTCAAGGACAGAGGACCTTTGGAGTCCATCCCTCAGGGGGGGTCTATTCTGCTCCAGCTGCCCTCCGACTCATCAGCGTCATGACTGGCTGTGAAACGTGTCAGGTCAGACTAACCCTGGGCCAACGCTCGGTACCTCACTGCAGTTCCTCAAGTAATTTCAGTCATTGTTATACCCCCAGTGGGACAGAGACAACACACAATGATTTCCACACATAACCACAAAATAACAGAAAGGCAGTTTGCATTAGTGTTTTACCAGTTTGACTCTTGAGAGGACAAACCAGAGTTTATCTTGACAACTTGAGTATTGTGCAGAGGGGAACAGAGTCATAGTCTAATAAGGTAGAGAGCTCTTAAAACAATGCACATAGATACGGCTGCTGGAAGTCTGCAAGTGTTGATGCTAAGCAGGAACAGATGCTGCGGAGCTGACACAGGAAGCAGAGTCATACTGGTGTTAAGCCCAAGGGGATCACATCACCTTGCGTGGGTAAAGCCGCCTGGGCAAGGTCAACACCCTCAGCATCTGGCCCCCAATGTTTCACGCTTAAAGAGGAAGGTCAGTTCAAATTTAGAACGATACCCTGCTCAATACTGATCAAAGCAACTCTTTAACATACTGATCTGAGCCCTGTTCTTCGTACAGGGATCACTTTACTTCTAGGATCTTCGAAGTGGCTACATTTCATCTGGAGCTATAGTCAGGGCAAAAAGTCTTAACCTGCAAAAGTGTATCTTATTGAGAGTTAACTAGATCATCATCCATTCTTTTTTATCTGTTGGTACTTATACTACATAATTAATAATACTTAATAATAATACTTTCTGACTGTTGGTATAGTCATCTTGGATGAGACAAACTCAACTCAAACTTTCTATTTAAAGACCAATTTAATATTTCATTTGAATGCTAAACTGTATTTAGCGAATAAATTTAGAACTCACTTGTTAATGAGTAAAATCTCTCAAAAATAGGCAATTAAAGTGTAAAAACACTGTGGAGCTAATGTGGATCAACAGTAGAGGAGCAACAGTGCAGGAACATGCACTAAACGAGACTCGCTCCTGAAAACTCCTGAAACACCTCGTCAGTCTCCAGCTGATACTTCTGCATCATCATGATGTCACATGACATCACAGTGCCTCACATTTGCATAATGCACGGCTAACAGCTAGTCTCGCAAGCCCCTTAACAAAGTCAGGTAAATCAGAGCTGAGGCCAACATTTCCTACACACACTGGAAGCAATCATAACAGAGTGAGTCAGCTAGCCAATCAGAGCACACAAGGTTTTATGGGGAGGCCCAGAGCTCCTGTCTCTGGGCCTTAAAGAGACAGGAGCTCAAACCAAGTGTTTCAGACAGAGGCTTAAAAGAGGAGCTGCAGCAATGCACGTTAGTACATCTCTTTGCGTGTTACTGCCACCAACTGTCAGCAGAACTTGAACCTGTGTTCGTACTTTGCCCACATACATAAATGATACAAGCAAAGCTGAGAACCTCTCATAAAACATCGCTCCATAGTGCTAATAGTGGTAAAAAATCCACAATGTACATTTCATTTCAAAATACAGAGCTAAAGAAGAACTGGTGTCTGATCAAAGGGGAGTACTTCTAAAAACCCATATTATCTTTATGTCTCATAAAGAGAAGAGTCCACTTTCTTCACTGTTCATGATATATGGTCTCATTTAGCTGTGTCGAAAGGTCAAATTAAACACTTTTGGAGAAAGCATTAGAGAACATCTGCAGGAGATTACTCCTTCAGGGCGTGATCATGGGTGGTGTTCTCCAAATCAGGACAATCATCTAACGCAGTCATATTCCCTTGTGTAAATTTAACATAGATATTCCACTGCTGCTCTTTTATGTCCTAATTGTTGTGCAGACAGTTGAATAAGATGGAAATGCATGATTAACATATACTATACAGTGTCATTTGCAGGTTTTGTGCTCATATATACTGTGAGTAGACTAATAAATGATCCTCATGAATTCACAGTCACTGAAGGAGTATTAGACTGAACACTGTGATAGTCTCCTACCCTCTGTCAGTAAGTGTCAGTGTATGTGGTGTACTGTATGCCCAGTTTCAGTGCTGTCGTCAACCACTTCACCAGCCAACCTCTCCACCTCGCGCTACATCTGTTTCACATCTTCACTGCTTCCTCTCTCCTGACACAGGAGACTGTTTGCCTTTATGATGGAAGTAACATACTGTGAGTGTTATGGATTTTGGAGGGCACTGATTGGGGAAAGTCGGAAATAGAAAAATGAAGAGTTGAACTGTTTTTTTTTCTCAGATAAAAAGCTGTTTTGTACTTCCTGGCCCTGGTGGTGGCTCAACTTTCCTCTTCTTCCACTTCTGCGGTCTGTGTCTCTCTCATCAATGTACAAGGGATGAGGGTGTTAAAGTCAAGATATATATGAGGAGCTGTGTCACCCACACTCGTATTACCACAAAGAAAATGGAAAAGAAAGATAAAAGTATATTGTACCAGCAATGGTTGTTGATCTGCGGTTTAAAAAACATAATATCACCACTGAAATGATTAAGTTATGGTTGTGTTGTGTGTTTTAACAACACGTTTGTCTATTTGGAAATGGCTGTGTGTCTCTGCAGCTCATGTGTTGTCAAATTGATTAAACAAATGTTCTTAATTTGCTCGTTGTTTATTTGTGTGTCTTCTTAAACGTACATTATATAACTTCAGCTGCTCTGGGTCTTTCAATCAAAACAATAAAATAAGGCACAGTGTGGGATCATGGGAGTTGTTGTCCTTACCACCATTGCCGCTACTAGAACTGATTTTTTTTTTATCAACCAATAACACAAAAAGAAAAAATGTTATGACTCACAATATTATCACAACTCATCAAACTTGTCGTTTGCCCCAGAAGTTATAGGAGAGATGGACAAAGCCACAGGTAAAGTGGGTACGGTGCAATTAAGAGGCAATAACATGAAATGTCCCGTTAGCTTGAAAAAATAAGGGAGTTCTCTTAGTTTGAACATTTTGGATAATGTAAGTACACAAGTCAACTAAATATATAACATAATCAACACATTTTAATGTAGAATTGTAACATATTTTACCTTTTAAGTTGCAGTGCTTTGAGCTCCCAGGGCCTCCGTGATTTCTAGAAGAAAAAACGTCACCTTCCTGATGATAGTTGATCCTCGGTGAAGGAGGTAAGAGCTTCAGTGGTAGAAGCTCCTGTAATTTCACAAGGAAGCAAACATGCTTTTCCATGACTGTTATCACTGCGAAAAAGCACAGCTGGGTTTGAAGTGAAAATTCAAACAAACACAGTCTTCGTGTTTTGTGTGTGCAGCAGCTCCAGGTTTCGTCTCACAGATAACAGGCCTGGTTTTCTGGTTGCTATAATTTTCGGAGAGAGTTGTTTATCTTGTAAAGTAAAAAAAGAAGAAAAATGGTTGGACAGGAATTGCAAACGTGAGTTGCAGTATGGGACATAATTTGATATGCAAATGTTACATTATATTCAGTTATAAAGGGGCATGCAATCAGCATGAAAAGGCATTTCTACTGTGATTTACAACAATAGCTATTTATGCTGATATATAAGCATAATGTTTAAATGGTGACATTGTGTTGCACACAGTGCTGTCATCAAGCAGGCCCTTCCATTGTAAATCTGAATTTATCCCACATTAAACATTACATGACAAGGCCAACCAAATAGGTCAGTGTCACTGAGCATTGTTCATCATTCATATCAGTGGCACTTCTCTGGAGCAGAAATGTCTCATTAGACAGGTCGGGACCTGACTGATGGCTTCTTGGTTCCCAGATCTCTCTTACCTGACAAACAGCTCTCAGTCTGCAGGAGCTGACGTGCCGCAGTCCTCCCCCATGCACCTCTGCATCTGTCTGTGGAGGGCAGTGTGCAGATAAGACATTTGATTTTCTGGCCTGGGAACATGAGAGCGTTGATGTTTCTCAAAAATCCTGGTGTGATAAGAACATGCGATAATAAGGAGCAGCTATATTAAAATAAAAATAAAAACTAATAGTTCCCTCTCCTGCTGCTTTACCAAGCTTGATGTTTTTAATATGTCATCCTCAGGGTGAGATTTTACATAACCCTGTGAACTGATTCAGATCTGGAGGGGAAATTAGCTTTTGGCATGAAAGCTCATCTCCAGAGTATGTAAATAGCTCCCAGAACTCATGGATATAAATATGTACCTCCTTCCATTCAGGTTCTAATGTGAAGCCGCTTGGCGTGAAAGAGACGTTTCAACTTTCAAGTGGTAAAAACTTTTGAGGGATATGAGGGATATGTAGAAGATATACAGAATGCTGTGTCTCTGAGATACTGAATTTGAATTAAATTGTAACAAGGCCAGGAGTCTACAGCCATGCTGGCAAGTCAGTGGCTGGCACAGCTGTGAGTGAGAATGCTAAAATGCTGATGTTATAATGTTTATCATGTTCTTCATCTAAGTGTGTCGGCATTGCTTATTTTCATGTGTCAGTGTGAGATAGTGTACATATTTGCCATCTCGTATGCAGCTGTGATGTTGCTTTGCTATAGTCTTGTAAGTTTAGAGACACTCTAAGCTCTTGTGAAGTCCCACTTTGAAAATACAAATCTATTGAATTCAATTTTCTCAGAAAAATATTGAGAGGTAGACTAATATATAATATATAGACGTCCAAAACCATGACACATTACTTTAAGGTATAAAATGTGTTTTCTAATACAGGCTAAGGTTTGGGCCCAAAATTGACTTGGTGACATTATTTAAATACCACTTCTCAAAGCAAAGTGCTGCACAGATTAAAAAAAACAACACTAGTAGCCTGCTTACTGAAGTTCAAGCCTACTGGTTAGGACACTAGCACAGTTCAACAATATGAAGGTACAATCGTGGTCATGGTTTAAAAAAGACAACACTGAGTCTCAGTTGGAAATGGTAAAACATACAGATATCTCCCATTTTTATGAACCTACCTATACACCCTTGTCTCTCTACACTGTCACCTTACCTCCTCCTTTGTGCCCTTAGAATTTTCTACGACTACAACTTTCCTTAAAGAAATGATGTTGACATTTTTTCTTGGGAGGACATGCTCAAAAAGTCTAGGTGAGGCTGATCAAAATATCTCTAGTTTTGCATTAACCAAAGTCACTTTGAATTTGAATGAAATTGTATCAATTTGCTTCTTGTCATATACAGTATGTTTTGTACTCTTGTTTTTATTGTTCTTCTTTGGAAGTACTTTGTAGCAACTGCCTTGAAATGTGATATATAAATAAGGTTATTATGAATATTATCACATTTTCTTGTTCTGTTTTTAACTTCCTTTTAACGGTCAGCACCTCTTTGATTTTCTTGGGTTTTAGTTGCGCTCTTTGGAGCAGTGTAGTTATCTTATGGCATCACAACAACACTTAAATCATCCCTTTGTCATTCCATGTTCCCATCCATCATTTCCAACTTGGCAAAAGGCTCAAATGTCTCTCCACTTTGTTATTTGACTTGAATCCCTTGCAGTAGCCCTCAGCAGGACTAAGTGAGGTAAGCTTTGAAATAAGCTTTGCAAAGAGGAATGCTCTGTTTGAACATTGCTTGTACGTAATCTACAAACCCAGCAGCATGCAAGGCAATAGGTCAGAGCGTCGGGGGAAGAAAACCAACAGGGGAAGTCTCAGATGTGACTTTGATACACTGTAAAAGCGCAGCATGAGCAGAAGAATGCTCTCCCCAGAGCAGAGATCCCATTTCCACATAATCTGGGCCCGTTAGCGGGGGTCCTGCAGCTCTTGACCAGACTTCCTCAGGACAACAGAGAGCTTTACTGACCCATCCATCAGTCCTGTTTACATTCCATCTTGTAAACTCGCAACTAATTCTGCGTCTAACTGCCCAGCTCTCCTTTGAATTCCTTGCAACAGTCGCACCCAACCCCCACTCGAGCTCTTTGTTTATGTATTCCATAGTTGTTCCAGATGTTGGAAATGATTGAGAGTCAGTGTTCTGAGAAATCACTTGCAGCTCAGTTATGTGGGGAGCTTTCATCAATGACACAGATCATTACAGCTTTAGTTTTCTACTGTGTCAGGGGCACGAGTGGATTCTGTCGACTAAAAAGGCATAAAACGTAAATGAGATAATGATGATGGATAAGGATACATCACGATGATTCTCCCCCGCTGGAAAATAATTTTAAACTCCTAATGGTATTTATCATTGTGAGAAGTTGAATGTGACTTTCCTGGGTAATTCTTTGAAGGGGCATCGGTTCATTTTGACCACATCAGAGCAGCTAAGAGATAATCTAAAAGATATGGCGTCCCCTTGATCGTGTGTCCTTAACACAGATTTAAGACCAAAGAGACAGTCACGTTCCTCAAAGTCATAGACAACCCAGACCTATTCTCCTGTCACCTTGAGAGGGCATAAAAATCTCAACATGGTTCAACTCAAGTGTGAGACAGGGTGAAAATTGAAGGAAGAATGGAAAATAAGGGGAAAAGGGGCTTTCACAGAGCAGCCTGGCTTGAATGCAACTCATTTTTCACAAGGCAAGTTTAAAAAAAGAGATCCTTGCTGCTTGTCACGGACGCCAGAAACAATTCAACCAACCAAACCGATAAAGTACAGGACAGGACAACTTTTCAACTTGTTTTAGTTGCGGACTTGCCAGCCACAATTAGACCCGCTGTGATATACACAACACTCTGTGGAGACTCTGTTCCCCCACATAAAGAAATCAATACCTTAAAAAAGAAGCTGGAGCTAAGTGGGCACCAAAACAACATCAAAAGTCTACTGCCCAATTCATCACTTTCACTGCCGCTATTTCTAGTTAACAGTACTTGTGTTAGCTAAACAACGTTGCTTTTCTGTAGCTCCTCTTAATGTTGCCCAAAGGCACTTAGCTTTCATCAATCTGACACACCCAAACAAAGCACATGCAACTTTACTTCTGAGTTAGGGAGTAATTGCTAATGATCCACAGACATTTAAAGATAGTCTCGCCCCATACCTTCATTTCTCAGCAGCACTGTATGCTTCACTTAATAGATAGTGACACGCTGAACAGAAGAAAGGGCTTATTTCTTACTGTTGTCAGTAATTAAACAGAAGTTTACTTGCGAGCAAATAACACAAGATGAATGCTGTTGTTAACTTTATCTCCCTTTTTTATAAAGCTATGATGTGATCCAAAGCCCAATTTTTCAGTGTAGCAGCGTGAGTAAAGCAGCTAACTAGTTATTTCTATTGACTTTAAATAAATATGGATGGCATTTCTCCACTTCCTTCTATCCAGAAATTAAGCCAAAGGTATGGATATGAACACCACCATCTTGCGCTTTTGGCACAGTAGCGTTCAGGGGGTGGAGCCGCAGTAGTAAGGCCTTGCAGATAAATGCTCTCAACAAAGCGCAAGTCAGTCTCAGCTGTCAATCATGATGTTTCACCACGTTTTATAGCATCAACTAACTAACTAAAACCAAACTTAACTTTTAGTTTGGCCCATGTCCCATCCACTAACACGGAGGAGGTGGCATTTATGAGCTACATTGCAGCAAGCTATCAGGTGACAATCAAGACACTTGGGCTTCACTTTTGGGGAGCAGTCATGTCGTCCATCTTTATATACAGTCTATTGTTAGCTCCTGCATGGTTCGTCTGTTTCATTTATTTGGAATTTTTCAGAAAATTCATCCAAATGTCCACACTTCTAACTCTTCAAAACTTAAGAAAATGCAACCTTGCATCAAACCTAAGCAGCTATGGGATGTAACAGAAGATTAATTAGTATTCATGTGTTGCATGAATAGCAATGTGACAGGACAGGACAATGCTGTTTTTGTTTTAATGCTGAAAACCCATGACATTTTCAGTAAAAACACAGAAAACAAGCATTTATTACATCGTCATTGCCAATTACATGCTGTCTGTCTTTGTCCTGTCTTGTGTTCATCCTTTTTTTTCCACTGACAGCCACCAAAATAGTATTTCGTTGTTTTGTCATTCACACAGGAAGGGAAAAAACTATCTGTGGTATGACAGGAACTCAATAAGCATTGTTCTGTTTCATGGATTTTATTTGTTTTAACTTTGAAAGATAAAAGATGGATGGTCCTTCCAAATCATGACGCGAAAAAAAAAGGTCTCAACAACTGTGTGGCTCTTAAATAAACCAGACATATACTGTAAAAAAGGTTATTCCACAGAGATTTACTGTATTATTTTAGAGTTAATTGTGTTTTTTAAATTAAGTGTACATGCCATAAAAACACAGGGAATTCTTTCATTTTCACTATGTTGAATTCTATGTAAAAATACAAAAAATACACACCCTACTGCTGAATGTATTTATACTTAAAAAAAAGTGACAGTAAGTACCTTTGAATGTTTTTAACCGTTTTTTTTACAGTGTGCGTCTGTTTAAGACACAGATAATGGCAGTCAGACCACCAGGGCTGTGACACGCTCTGAGTGCTGACATGGTTGATGTCAGTCAGTCGGGATCTGTTCCTGTATTAAGTCCAGTCCCTCCCAGTCAGAGGTTAGGTTTCTTTTCATCGAATGAAATGTAGATTTCTCTGGAACTTGAAGATGAATCAGTTTGACCATAATCTGAGAGACACTGAAAATGTTCATATTGAATATCTAAAGATAATCGTCCTATTTTAGAGAGACCTCTTTTTTCAGGCACTGTATAAGCCTACTATTTCACTTGAGACAACTTACCATATTTATTATGACTTTGGCTCTAATTAATCCTGCAGCCACCAAGTGTGGTAGTATAAGTGGTTGAAATATGACCTATTTTCTGCCTCCCAGTCCAGCCTCTAACTAAGACATTCTTTAGATAAATAGCTTTTCAAAGAAAGCTTCGCTTTTCTGCGGTACGAGTAGCAGCTCCTTTTTTCCCCTCCTGTCTATGACAACTTTGATGGTCAATTATATTTAATAAACAGTTAGGGCGCAGAAATAAATCAATTTCAGGAGGGCCTAATCCTCCTTCTCAAGCAGACTGTGAAGCCACAAGTCCTGCAGAAAGTTTGAAAATGAACTGTAATGGAACACATATGTCATGCAGCAGAGGTCCCTGGGAGCCCCATATCCCGTAGTGCTCGCTGCCGCCTCCCTGACGGAGGAGTTACACACAAAGAAAAGACACTGCTCCTCATCCGCTCAGTATATTTTCCTAGTGGATTTGTGAACCGATGTCATCTGTTCATCAGGGCCCTTTTTAATTATACTATCACCCGGGGCTTAGCACATGACAGAGGCCAAATTTCAGCAGCAGATGCCCAGCTCCACATGTGTGGTTGGGAGAGTTTACAAACTCTTGGGCTGGAGGTTTGGTTGCTTTCACCAGTCTGGTTAACCCTGAGTACGTCTCTGAGACACTCCAGATGCTGCTGGTGAAACTACACATACACAAACAAGTCATTTCGGAAAATACGGAAAAATCACTATTTGGAAGGTCGTAATTCTCTCTTGTCTAATGGATTGTGTGCACATAGGCAACGTCAGCAGCAGCAGCAGCAGCAGCAGCAGCAGCTCTAAAGTGGTTACAAATGTTTGCCCTTTTCAACCCCTGCACTCAGCTGTTACACTGTCATTTATTCATCTGGCTCTTTAACCAGCTCAGTCAAAACCCTCCTTTTCTTACAAAGCATCTTGGGGGAAAGTAGAGCTGGTCAATCTCTGATGTGGGACCAGCTACCTTTTGAGATGTGCGTCTGTTTTGTGTAACTGATTGTCCATCGCTAAGCAACAGTGGCCAGTCGAGGAGGCGTTCAGTTGTTGCTGGTGCCTTTCCAGAAGGTTAATGATGACCACGGGGACGCCACATGTTTCCTGCTCATCTTCCATGGTTTAATGTTGAAGTGGTTCAGAGAAAGAAGAGGGGGTGGAGGGAAACCATGCGGCTGCTTAATCTAAAAAAGTAGTTGCATGTACACTGAAGAATATCACGCTTTGCAGGAATCCCACTTTTCCTCTTCTCCTCACAGCTTGTTTCAAGAATTGATGCATGAGTGAAGAACCATTCAAGTGGTTAATTTTCTGATTTAGCATGGTGTTAAAGGACATCTGTGAAACCGGTGTTGATATTCGAATTGGCTGGGATTATTGAAAAGAGCTGGATTGTGGGAGACAACCGTAAACTGTTGCGGTCCGATAATGTATCACCTTTTTTTCCCCCAATTTGCATCTGTTTTCTACAGGCGGGTTCAACATGCACCAATTTACTATTTATAAACTCCCATGTGTCCCTGGAAATGAGTAAATAATCTTTATGCCCTCATTAGGATTTCACAAAGTAAATCCTCTCCGGTGTGAGGAAACTCTGATTTGCATCCTGCAGGTATATTCGTATAATCCCACAGGGAGAACAGTGTGCTTACACCAGGCTCACATTAGCTAATATCATGTAATGAGAGCCTGTCTTCACATAAGTGTCCTGAGCCAAGCTGAACTGTGCCTGCAAGGAATCAGTAAAAGCCTGAAATCGCTGGAAAAATCATCATCGTATGGTTCTGGCATTCATAACTCAAATATCATATGATATCTCACTTTGTTTGCTCACTTTATCATACACAGATGTGCCTTCTCTGTACTTTTGGTCAGCTCATCTATTATCATTGACACACTCAAGCAAAATTGTTTATGTTATCCATTTAATTATGATTTTTTTTCCTATCAAGGAGGCAGGAATGTTTGTCTGAATAACATCAGCGCTGGAGAAGTTGTGGTGGAACAATCATGGCCACAGTATGTGATGTGTAATATTAGATTTGCTTTGGAGGGGATTTCAGTTTTTTCACGTGGTCCAGATTTTTGCCAGATTAACCATCTTCTTTTACTCCGTAACCTCATGAGGTTGGAGACTGCAAATATCTGTATTGTTATCCTATATTTGTGCAATGTATTTATTTACTGTGTGGACTTAATTACATGATACTGTGACATTGTGTTTAAAGGGTTACTTATACAATTTTGCTGTAAAAATCCTAAAGTTAGGGGGACACCAGAGTAACAGGACTTTGTCACTAAAAGTCAAAGTGAGACTTTATACATTGTTTACACCAAAGGGATAAATCCAATGCAAATATGTTTTTAAAACGTTGTTAAATCCCCATTAAAAAAAGGCGATTGATTCCTTTCCCATTACAAGAAGAGGAGTTTGCCTTTGTGTAATTTTTCCCTGCTGAGTCATGTTCAACATCACAAACTCTGTCGGAAACTGTAAAGCTCTCCCAACTCGCTGTGTTGCCAGTGTTGCATCTTGCACCATACAGAGATTGATGTTCCCCAATATCTAAAAACAGCAAAAAGTTAAATGTTCATGGCTTTTTACACGTAAAGAGCTCAAATCAAATCATGAGGTTGCACCGGAAAATGAGCAGCGCCATCATCTAGACCCAGAAGAGAATGTCGATTGTATCCACTGGTAGAAAAAAGCCAGATGTAAGTGGGTGTTTGTGGGAATTTGTTTCAGTGGAAAAGGGGCTTGCATGTAAAAACTTATTAAATAGCTCCACATTTAAAGTACAGCTGAGGCTGATGGGAACTGAACATTTACAAGAATTTTGTCACAAAGTAAATTGTTATACAAATTTAAATGTTGTTTTGATGGTGGACATGAAATGTTAACTGAAAACCAAAGTCATTTTATTCAACTGGGAAGAACAAGAATCTATGTAACAAATTTCAAGACCATTCGACCCATACAGTTTTTGAGACATTTCACTCAGAGCCATAAATGACCTCATGGTGACACTAGATCAAAAGTCTGGGATCAACAACAACAGATGGTTTCATCATCTGGGGACCACGAATGTCTGTATAGAAATTCATAGCAATCCATCCAATATTTGTTGGGATTGTTAATGCAGCTGGGTAGCATATTTCCTTCAACTCTCCCTGGCTGTCTGTCTCTTAAACTTTTCACTTCCAGTTTGTAACTTAATTATATAAATCTGTCTCTAAACTGGGATAATCCTGATGAAATCACTATGACATCATAATTTTCTCTAACCTCCAGAGTGACATTATGCAACTGTTCCAGCAGCTTCTCCATTATGATGTGTAAAATCAGTGCAATGCTCCTTTAATCTTTCGTTTAGTATGTCTCATTATATGTGGGCCCCATTTTCCCATGATAAGGTCCAAAATATAATTTGCTGAGCAGCTAACTCATCAGCTATTACATTTGTCATCCACGATGGTTTAACTATGTGAATTCTTTCCATATTATACAGGCCAGGAGAATTAAATTTACCACAGATGTTAGGATTTTGAAGCCCAGCAAGTGCTTCTCTGCTGCAACACTCAGAGAACAAAGTTGATGAATCTAAGCAGATTTGTAAGTAGGAATGGGCAGCTGCTCTACTTTGTAAGAACGTGTTCAATGTCAATGCAATAACTTTCTTGTGGTTTCGCTGCGTTCTCGTGAGCACCGACGTCGACGCGGTTCTTTATAACAAAAGCACGTCTGGCCACAACACTGAGAGGCATGACATCACGGGCTAACTTTAAGCTACGCTGGAGAACGTCCAGATAAAAGTGGCAGGATATGCAAGGTATTTAAGCCCCATCTGGTATGCGGCCTGTGTATGCAGCCTCAGAGCTTTATTGTATGTGGCATGAAAGGATTACAGCACAACGCCTTATTTAGTCTCCCTTGAAGATCACTGATTTGGACCCGCTGCAGAGTCAACATTTGACCTGGAGGGCATCAGGGCAGCCAGATGGACAGCTCACACAGACCAGAAGACACATCGCTGCTGTGTATAAAACTTCAAATGTTGAGCCTTCTCACTGAATCTCTGGGTTACTCAGCATCAAAGATTTTGCAGACCATGTTATATTATAGAGAAAAGGCAAGAAAAGTGAAGACATAACTTCACAACATCATGAATATGAATGTGTTGATAACAAATCTGAGATAGGAACAAAATTAAGTCAAATGGAACTTTAATTTCAAGTGCACAAAATGCAGAAAAGTGCAAATTACTGCGTCTCCTTAAGACGAGACCTTGTTTTCTGAATGATCATTATCAAGCTCATTACATGCTCATGGTTTTTATTTGGAAAACAAACGTGCTGGAGCGTGTTCGAAAGGTGTCATATATATTGAAGTGTCATGAATAATGTTATCGATGGAATGCACACGTGGTTTTGAAAAAATGGTCTGGTTTTAATAAGCATCCCAGTTCTCAAGCTGCCATTCTTAAAGGTACTAATGACGTCCCGACGGACGTGTGATTCTGTGAGCGTGCATTAGTTCTGCTCGAGCAGAGTTCAACATTCACCCTGTCTCATCATATAATGCTGATAGCTCAGGAGAACCCCACCCCCACAGTCACCCCCACCAAACACATCAACTGCACCACTTCTGATTTCTTTGTGAGTCCAAAAGAGTTAGTTCAGCCAAATTGCAGGAGGAATGTTTTCACCTCTGTTGGCAGAAAAAAATATGAGGTCCCTGTTGTTTTGAATAATGTAAAGAATGCATTTTAAACAGTTTCAAGATAGACTATATCTTCAGAGGATGATATTTACAGTGAAAACTTTGGAAAGTAAGGTCCAGAGCAAAAAGGACATTGATTCCAGGGGGGAAACACTGTGACATTTTAAATGTCATTTTTCAATGGTTTCAATACCACACAAAGAATTACAATAATATCCGGGTCAAGGTGGAGACAACTGGATTTGAGTTACATATAAAAAAATGGACAAATAAAATCACAAATAACTGGATTCTGCCAGAGATGAATGATAAATGCTTTTCTTTGGATGAGCTCATCCTTTTTAAGTCACTTCATAGAGAGGCTTGTATCAAAGTAATCGCTCATCGCTGTTTGAGGAGATGAACATCGGAGGACGTATGTGAGGATGTGTGGATGCGATCATTAAGAGTGGAGTCATTTGTGCTTTGAGCTAATAAGCGGTCTGCTCTCTTGATGCTAAAATGCAGTTATGGACAGTGTTCGTTGGGCTCGTTCAGGCAAAAACACATCTGACCTGCTGTGTTCAGACACGTGCAGCTAAACCAATAAAGGATGATTTGTTCATACACCAGGGGTGCAGTCAAGCTGCTGTTAACAGCACTACAAAAAACATGGAATGGCTGCGTAACTTATATCTTGTACCAGTTCACAGATGTTGACATGTCACACCTTCTAATTATCAGGCTATTTTCTCATATAGTTCCTTCTTTCTTTGGTGAGGGCAGTTCCTGTTTTACCTTTTTAAGACTCATAGCAATAGTTGTGTTATTGCATGTATTTGTACAGAAGCACTCCCCTACCGTTTTCCAATTTCATGGAAACAACTCATATGCTGGGAAAAAATGCTGGGCTTGTGTTATCCCCCACAATAATCCTCGAATCTCAACAATAATCACATTTCTGAAACACTACAGCCCAGTTTACAGAAAGGAACACAGTTGTATAACAGTGATTTGTAACTGTACTTTTTAACCCAAATATTACAAATCACTGAGTGGCCCTTCGGGTGTTATCTGTTTTCAGACAGCCTTGTTTGTCTTATGCTGAGATTCTATTGGATACTACTCAGATGACCTCCACCTGTCAAAAAAAGTGCTATTGGATTGATTTGATCCTTTTTATCCTCCTTTCTTTACGTTTTATTTGCCCATATTTGCTTCCCCATTCATGTGTAGAGTATTCATTAGTCTCGACAGCTTTAATTAATCATATTACTGTTTGTAAAGCACTCATCAATATTTACTCTACATATTTGCTCTATATTATGTCACAGAGACAAATCAGGGCAGCCTCACGAATAACATTTTCAGTTTCTTCTACAAAATGCAGAAGTTATTTAAGCCCTGCTCATTTGTGTATAACAAGTAGGTCACAAACCAAAATGCTAAATAGGATATTTGTGTTATGTACACGAATTAACATATTTTTGCACATAATATTTTTAAAACCAAAGCTGCATTGTGTTATTTTTGGGCCCCGGCCCACAACCTGCTCCATTTATTGTGCACCACGATCCTCAGTAGAACAGCCATTATCTAAAAATCCAAATATGGAGTGGGCCTGTTTTTCTTTTTTCTTTTTTGACAGTGTTTACAGGAAGGTTGTCTTCGGCTGTGGACTTGAGGTGTGTTTGCTTTCACACCGCTCCAGAGAACATAAGCAGAGACGCTATCTCCATTCCCATCTGATCAGGCCAGGTAGAGCAGCAGCAGCTTTGGCAGGCACAGATTCCTTTGGACCAAATGCAGTTGAGGTATTTGCCTCTCAGGCATGTGAAGGAGGACGGTGAGAGTAGAATGAGCAGCCCTGCAATGATGGGATCACTAAGTCAGGTCTTAAGTAAAGTTATGAAGTCAGTTCTTTGCGATATTAAGAAAATAATTATTTAAGGAAATATTTTAAGATAATCTTATTTTACAAATGACAGCTGTTGCTGTCTTGTAGAAAAATCCTCATTGGTGTGTGCAGTTGTGTAGTTTTTGTTTGACAGCCTCAGCATTGCTTTTTTCATGAGAATAAACCAAGGAATAGTTGTAGATTACACTGACAATGAAAATGAGTGTATGACTGAACTACAAAAATCTTAAAGGCCCCGTAAACTTCACCTGTTTTCAGACATGACCTCCGGAATGTGTCCGGATAATTGGATCAGAAATTTCTTTCACATGAACAATGCAGTAGGAGATTCTGCAAAAAAAAATCCCCGGACCGTTCAGGTAAGTGGTGGTGCAGCATTCAGGATGTAACATGTGGAGATCATGTGAGTTCGTTTAAAGAACATCAGCGTCTGCTCTTATCACCAAAAGCTCTCTTGACATCTTCGCCTGTGTCTTCTTCATGTGTCACATTGCTCTTTGATCTTGACGTTTTGTGTCCGTCTTGGGTTGGAGCATCATCAACATACCCACTCGCTCGTGGTGAATCCTCTGGAGGATCTCCTGCAGTTTTCTCACATGGGCTCGTTTGGACTGCTGAGTTTTAACTACAGGGGTGGCAGGAGAAACTCTGCAGAAAGTTTGGAGCGTCTCACTCAGACATTTGCATTCTCACATAAAGCCTCTTCAGAGAGATCAGTGCATGACTAAAAGCAGCATGTGTTTCAAATTTCAAGCGTTATCTTGTAATGTTCTCTATTCTTGATGAAATATATAACAATACAAGTTGAAGCTCAGGGATAGAAACTGTCAAAAACTCCAACAACCTCACAACTGTCAAGCATTGCTACATACTGATTGGTGCATAGAAACCACTTTTTCCACAAACAACCAAAAGACAAATATAGAAATTTCTCATTTGAATTTGCCGAATGTGGCTCTACATCACTCATAGTAGCTGAGAACTCAGAAAATGGGTTCTGGGGGCCTTGTAAGAGCTTAATCAACTGAAAACTCTCACAGCGTTACAATCCCAAACACATTAATTGCCTCGCAAGTGATCTCTCAAATCACTGTGGAAACCCAGAGGATGTAAACTTCAGATGGTGGCAGGAGCAACAAAAACAAAACACAACAATTAATATAAATCTGTGTTTTTGAATCTGACTTGACAATAGATAAACATTGGAGAAGCAGTCACTTGATTATGTGGGCATCTGCTCTGATGAAGGCTGCGAGTCTAAAAATACTTCAGTTCAGCAACTGTTCAAATTGAGTCAAACCCGGACCAGTGTTCCCCGTAAGGGAAGGCAATAACTATGACCTCAGTCTGTTATTTTGGTAATGGCTAATTAGAAGGGGCTTGTTTCCGATTAGCTCCTAATGTTACTTACACAGACCATTGCCTTGTTTCCGTGTATATTGAGTTATCCCTCAGTGAACCCCTCTCGCTGGTGCTCTGCTGGAATAACTGGTTTGGTGCTTCCAATCAGGCTGTTTATTTTTGTCCTTGATAATGTACGCAATCATGACACTGTCAGTCCATTAGTCTTATATTTAATCCCAGTATTTGTCTCCTTGTGTATGTTTAACTAATCACTTAACTGTGGAAGGGCACTGAGACCCTCCCCAGAGAAACAACTGCTATTTGGTTGAATGGTTTTAATTATTCTATGTAGAAAAGACTGGCCATGCTCATTGATCTCGCTAAACAATGGTGTGTAATTTTTCTGATTTCCTTTTTATACATTTTGTTTTTTAAGTTAAGATTTAAAAAAGAGCAGTGTGCTCCACTGATTTGGCTTTAAAGGCTCAGAATGATGACACTGACATGTTTGAAAAAGTGATAAAACATAGAACCAGAGATTTTTTATACATTGTAATAAATGGAATGCCATAAGACTTCAAGATGTATGACATATGTGCTGTCGACATCATCTACCTATACTTGACCAGCATGCATCTGACGTTTCTGTGTTGTCATTGTATTCACTAACTTTTTTGAGTGCATCAAAAAAGTAGACTTTCCATTTGAATGGAAAAATTGAATGGACTGGTTATTTTTGATAATAGTCACTGTAATTTCACTGTGGTATTACTACTTGCAAAATGAATGTCCTCATTATTCAAACATTACAACAACAAGCATGGACGTTGTATGACTCCAAGCAATCCTATGAGCCACTTCTGCTTCTGTTTTCTCTTTTATTGTTTATTGGTGGCCCAACATCCTGCAATTGCTCCAAAAATCATGGGTCACATTAAGCATTTAAATAAACTGCATTCATAGTCCCCACCACCATGTTCACCAATTATTTAAATACTGCTCTGTATCCTCACAAGATTAATTGAGCAGAAGATACCAGCAGCATGACACCATATGCTTTCTATTTCTATTTAGGTCTGCACACTAAATTTATGAAATCCAATATTAATCTTGAGCTGATGCATTCCAAATATTATTGCATCGTACACAGGGACAACTGAACACAAGCCAAAAACTAAGATATAATAAATGTGTGTGTGTGTGTGTGTGTGGTTATAATTAATTCTTATATTATCATTACCACACCCAAATATAAGTCACCAGTTGTAAACTTGTATAAGAATATAATATGATAATATCCTATCCTGTTTTCTGCTGTTTACTCTTTTTTTTTTCTTTTCTCCTTTTTCCCCACTGACATTTGTAAAGCATCCTCAGGCCTCTCAAGAGGCGCTATATAAATTCAAGCTATTATTATTATGATTATATAATATAATAATGTTGGTGGTGCTCCGTAATTATATTCAGATTATTCTATGTTTGCTGAAGATGACTAAAAATGCCTCTAACCCAATGCCTCTGACTGCTCTATAGCGGGGTTACAGTATTATGTTCATTGGCGGCTGCACATGTATAATGTGACACAAATGGAGGCAGAGTGGCCACTGGACAGCTTGCCTAGAGACTTTGTGGCAAGCGAGTGGCACAGAAGCGACCTCCTCCTGCGGCGTCAGATCGTCTGTTTCGGTTGAGTTGAATCTGGCTTCACTTTCTGCAGGAACTCATGCGCTCCCTCAGCTGAAGTCACTGATAAGGACTCTGCTCTCAGATGTAACCCCTAAATCTGTTTTTAGGATTTTGAAAAAGATCTGTTGTAACACCTGACACATCCAAACATGTTGTTGTCTCCTACTGACTTTCCTGTTTGCGTAATTATCCATACTTTGACTATCAGGTATTAAAGCAATCAACTGTGATTGGGTGGTGTGTTCTCAGGAATCATGCTCACATCGCACTCACGCTGTGTGAGTCTGCCTCTTGGAGAGCCTGTCAACACTCCAGTCACAGCTCGCTGGCTCATTGCTGTTCTCATTATCAAACAGCTTTCGTCATAGCAGCTTTTATCTGCACCTCCGATCCTGCTGTCATCCTGATGCAGGTGTTTGATGAGAGCAAAGAGCAGCTTCTCCCACACCTCAGACTGTTCACTGAGCAGGGCGGCTGTTGTTAAATCAGCATCAGTGGGTGCAGCTCAAGCATGTAATCATCCTTTAAACCTGCAGCAATTAATTTCATTGGCCACTTGGGGGAAGCGGAAATAAGGTGTGAAAACATCACTGACACATCATCACCTTTTTAGTTGATGATGGTGATCCTGTTAACAAACAGTTACTTATTTACACACCCAGCTGCAACATTCATCAAGTGCTCAAAACTTATTTCTTGCTTTTTCTTTTAATCGTAATCTTAACATTGCTCTAAAACTTTTTAAAGATACTAGTTTTTACATAATTTATTGTCTTTATATGTTGTAATTTTAAGCAGTTTGTTTTTATATGATGCATATGCGTGTTATATAAATAAAGTTTATGATGATAATTGTAAATGCTGTTACATAAATTACAAGTTTCTGATGCATTGATAAATAATTCTCAAGCAACATCATAATTTGACAAAATCAGTAATTAAAGAAATAATTGTTTAATTTGATGTATGGTTAAAATGTCATTTAAATCTAATGTAACAGATAAAAGGGACAATAAATGACGAGAACATTTTAATCACATATGCATTAGTTTGTAGTAGTATTAGTATCTGTATAGTACATGTCTTGTTTGTTGTCGTGCCCTCCGACCAAGTTCATTGTGGGACTGCAGACAGTGTAAGGTGAACGATGTGCCATGAGGCTCTCCTGTTGTCATTCGTTTTAAGTTTGAGCAGATGGTAAATGGGCTTTTAAGAACACTCCAAAGAACTTTTAAAGAACTTTAAACCTCTTTTCTCGATAAGCAGCCAACGAGTTCTCACAGTGTTTGGTGTTTGGAGTCAGGTGTTTCGGTGCCATGGTGTTATGGTGCAGGGGGTGTGACTAAATGTGAAGATGTAATAAAGAGATGAAACATGTCCAAGCAATAAGCGTTGATTATAACCAGCCTGTCTGTGTTGTTGTGAAGAGAGCTACAATTATTTCGATTATTATGATTATGAATATTATGATGGAGTCTTGTTTCTAGCCATCTTGTGTACCAAGTCCAATATTCACTCTCCCTTTAGATCTAATCTGACTCATTCTCCACTATGTGCTTTTGTTTTCTGTCATGCAGGTACAGGTAGTGCACAGGGGGTTTTAGAGCTTATTTTGCAGACACCATCTGCTGTCATGGTGGGAAATGATGCTATGAGAGTGAACCCAAACAGTAACGCTGTGGGCAGGAACGCTAAACGATTACCTGCGACTTGCTTAAAGCTCCATAAAGCTGAGGGGACCAGCAGATTCAGGTGGGGACTCACTGTACGTTTAACACAATCAAGTCCTTTCACAACGTCACATTGTCTCTGTTGATACATTCTTACAGCTGTTGTACAGATGTTTACTCACCAGTCTGAAGAAATGTTGCACAGTCAGCATCAAACTTCATTCCTCTACTGAACTAGAGCTGATTCAGTGGAAAGCAATGCTGATGTTAACTCTTGTTTTGCATCTGTTTCCCTGCCCTCTTCTCTTCCACTGAAGATAGCATGTGAACCAGCTAGCCCTGGCCCATCTTATGTGTCTTTCAAGTCCTTGATATACACAGACAGCAGATATGTTCAAGATGTCCTGTCATGTATGGAGTGTCCAAAGTGTCCTGATGGTGGGGATTAAGTGATAATCAGGACCAAAAGTCTTATATTCTTGTAGAACCATTAAAAGATTTGAGGTAAGGTTGTCAAGATATGTTGTAAATCTAAATATTAAATCTACCAAATCCTTGTTGGACTGTCATTGTTGACCTTTGGCCTGTTCTAATAAAGATACATCAAAAATATATGTTTTTAAATACAAGGTCTTATGTGCTTTAAATGAATGTGGAGCTCAAATATACTCACATGGTTTATCTTTGAACTACGTTTATTTCTGTAATAAGCTGCAGAGATAAGATGTGCCAAGTCTACTTTGACTGTTATTTATGGACCCAGTGAGAACAGAGCCTCTCGAAAATCAGCAGCTCTTCACAGCTTCAGAAAGGAACTTTTGATTGGAGATTTTAAAGCACCCTTCCTCTCTCCCTCCCCCCGCAGAGGGACTCATCTGTTCCTAATATTACACACTTGTGCCTTGGAAACCTCTGTAACTAATGCATTATGCTAGTCCATCTGAAAAAATGCTGAGGGCTTCATGCGAGTTCTAGAGCGCATCAAGCTGTGCTGGGAGTTTCAGGTAGAAAACACATGATTGCACATTATCAATACTTGAGAACATGGATTGTGATGCTGTTTATCACAGATGGCAATTAGGGTCAATCAGTTTGTTTTCAACATTGTTCAATCAGCGCATGTGATTTGTTCTATTCAGAATCAAATAGATTTAGTTGCACTGTATGTCTACATGTGGTGGTTAATAGAGATATTTCACAAATGCAAATATTGAACGGCCATAAATTAGCTGTGGGCGAACATGCCAAAGCAGCCATAACTACTGACATAACAGCACCTACATAATAATTAAGAACTTACATGTCCATTCCTGCATAAACCAGGAGAGAACGGTGTGAAGGACAGGTTCTCTCACAAGCATTACGATAATAACAGCAGCAGCAGCGTCGCGCCAATAAAACTTGTAATAATGATAATTATTATTTTCCTTTGGTCCAGAAGGGCACTTTAGCCAGAGGGCAAAGTCACAGTGTCTGTGTGCTTCTGTCTGCACGTCTCTGCCATGAAGATTTAATTAGCTACTGTATGTGACTTCAGATATAGGTCAGATCTTGTTCAGAGACTTTGACTTAGTTCATATAAAATAGGGATTTTCTACTTGTGCAGTTTAGCTCTTGGGTAAATCTGGGTTTCCCTGACCCACATCCTGTTTTGAACCTCACCGAGAGAGTTCAGAACAGTCTACCAGGGGAAGTGAAGCAAAAGTATGTATTGGCTTTTCTTCATAGAAGCTTGTGATAATGATCTATCCTGCAACTGCAAATATTTTGCACTTCGCTATCTCTGTTGTGGATCTCGTTTTCTGCATTTGATTATCTATTGTGTTTAGTCAGATGTTGATCTTGTGGCACAGCGTTGTTAACCATTGAATGACAGCGTCACACCGGTGCACTTCAACAACACCTCTGCTGACACCTGCATTGTGCAATCATTACCACTCACACAGTCACATGTTTATGCCTGTGAGGATGTTGTGATGGTTGAGCTGCTGTTCTCTGTCAAAACACACCGACAAGGTCGTCAGTCGTGAAGACGAACGTAGCGTCATTTGTTCCCATTCACAAGCCTGGCCTTTAGGTAAGGTCACCCTGAGACCTTTACAAACAGCCTTTAAAGTTACTTATTCACTCAAGGCGCAGGAGCCACAAATCTCCAGTCCCCCCCCCCCCTGTGAACGGCACAATAAGTCACTGATGTTTGTAAGAAAAACAAACTATACCATTGGTGTATAAATCATTTAGGGGCTCAACTTAGTTTTGACAATATTACTGACTCCCGAGGGAGTCACAGGCGCATGGGAAACCACAGTGAGATGGATAGTGTATTCCTTTTGTAAGTACATCATGTTTCAGCGGAACATGAAAAGGCATCCCGAGGAGCAATAACTCATCTTCGCAGTTTCCCACATGGCCCTCATGTCTTTGACATATCTAAAGAAGAGTGGTGGTGATTACTAAATGGCCCAACTCCAAAGCCATATAGCCAACAAAACACCCTCATCATACACGCTGAAACTGAGATCTCTCTGTTGCTTTACAACAAAGGCTTCCTCAAGTAAAATGGTTCCAAGATAAAAACCCAGAGCCACTCGGTATATATGTCACATTCTGGATTACTTTGAATACTTTTCCTAACGTTAACAGTGCAGTCATTGTGGACGGATAATTTTTTTTATTGTGACCATTCTAACTTAGGAGTTGTTTGACATTTTGGAAACTAGTCTTATTTGCTTTCTTGCCAAGCTTTAGATTAGAAGATCAATACTTTTTCTAAATATTATATATTGACACTTTTGTTTGTTTTCTAAATGTGAAGCTATAGCCAGAAGTCTATTAACCTAGCTTAGCATAAAGACAGAAAGCAGATGATAACAGGTACTCTGGCTCTGTCCAAAGGTAAAAGGGGGAAGAATTTCCAACCAGCACCTATAAAACTTTCTATTTACATGTTTTATTGCTTGTGTAAGACAGGAAGTCAATATAACCTGGAAATAATCTGGTAAATAAATCCCCACAAAATCCCAGTTTGTTGTTACCAGCACCATGGAGATTATGTTTTCACCCCTGTTGGGTTTGTTTGTTTGTTTGTAAGCAACATTACACAAAAACTACAGGATAGAGCATCGTATAACTTAGTGGTGGGTAAGAACCCATTACATTTTGGTGCAGATCCAAATGAGGGGGTGGTGTTGCAAGATTGATTGTTTTTTCTTTCTACATTTTCATAAATTTTATGTGAGTGTGTGAAATTTGATGCAGCTGGATTTAAATTAAGATGACTACTGGGTCTTGGTGAAGGTATGTGCTCCAATGAGTGCAATTCTAGTTTTTACTTTTATTTATTCTAGTAAATAACCAACTGATAACATATTGATTTTGTAATATTGATATTGTCTTTATGCAAGAAAGCATATAAGCACATTTTCCAAAAGGTTCAATCCTTCAAATGAGACTCAGCTATTTGGCTGTAAAACTACAAAACTGGAAGCTTGACTTCTTGCATGGAAATGCTTCAGATGCTATTTCGACCTGCAGGGTCTGGTCAGAGCATTTAAACCCTGTCTGTCCTGATCCCTCACTCACAGTTTAGGTTGGAGGAGGGGGATCAACTCTTATCTCCACCAGGGTGTTGTCTGTCTTTTAGGCTGGACCCAACATGGACTCATCTAAAGCCCCCTCTGTTGCCACTTGACCCAGCTTCATGGAAAACATTCCTAAACAAACATTGCAGACATCTTGCAGATACTGTATCACTTTGCTCAATGTACTGTACCACAAAAATCCCAAAAACTTCACTCTGCCCTACACCTTCCTGCTCGCTCTGACTCCAACACGCTCTATGAAAACAACCGCTTATTTATTCTGTCTCCATTTTGAGAGCAAACATGTCTCCAGCCCAAGCACACCAAACAACTCACTCTCACAGTAAACAGCCAAGCACAGACAGGCAGGTTGTTTGTCCCTGCACTGAAATAATAAATCACAGGCAGCAGGTTGGCCCTGAGGTCGAGAGGAAAAGTGTATAACTGGGAGGTTGCTGGTTTGATTCTGCAGGGCTGACCACAATATTACGGCATAAAACTTACCATGACAGAAAATACACGATTTAACATATACATATATCCTGCTGAAGATGAATTTACTGTCAGAAGAAACAGGTGTTAAAGTAAAACGCCAGCACTCCCTTCCATTCTGTATTTGTCCATTTTTCTACATCTGCCAAAACATTTCTTGACACACCATATATTCACTGTATTAAAAGTTACTAAAAGTTACTTAAGAAATCAAGCCATGACCCAGGGAGCACCAGTGGGGAGAAACATTTAATCACACAAATCTCAGTATGAACCAGGCTGTAAACAGAACAAGGACCTTTGACGTGACTGCACAGGGAGGTTTTTTTCTCCCATCCCTTCTAAGACATCCCATAACATCAGTGTAGGATTACCCACAAGCTCAGACTCTCTTTGTCACACTTTGTCCATGAAGTCTTTGAAAAGCCCTTGTTTTTAGTTCTGGATATGCACATATGGAAAGGTTTTATTGAGCATGGCATTGCATAAAACTGGATTTCCGAAAAGAGGAGGCGACTAGTAGGAACGGGTATCTAATCGAGACAGGGTCTGACCCGACAGACACTGTTTCTGCCGAGCGCAGCAGAAGCTTTTCTTTCCGCACTGGAGTTTCATCTACAATTCAAATACGTTCAATACTATAGGACCTCCTGCTGGGATTGAAAATGCAGCCAAATCAAAGTGTCAGGGTGGTAAAAAAAAAAGAGTAATACCACGCTTCCTTCACATGCAGTGAGAGCTGCGCTCAAACACAAATCCAACGGCGGCACCTCAAATATTCATTATCATACCACACATTGTGATGTCAGGTCGATTTCCCCCCACGCTTTCACCTGATCTCCTCCTCAGTCAAAGTGTGTCGCAACATGAAAGTCTTCGCTTGCGGTTGTACAGCTAGTGTCCTTCCAAAGTTGCTTGTTTTCACAAGTGTTGTGCATGCCTGAACGCTCACCCTCTGAGTTGTAACTTTCTGACTGTAATGTCACCTTATCTAATATTTAGGCCTGTGTGCACCAATCTGGCAGTTTATCATATAGACATATTCATGTGTGGAATATTTAGTTATAGCTTTGCATTGGGAAACTATGACAATAGCACAATAGGCTATCTGACTGTATTCAAATCCAAGAGTGTAAATGAGGACATATTAGAGCCTCCGACAGTGAGTGGAATTTATAACACCTCATGTTCATCTCTATAGTTTTAGTCAGCCAATATTATTAGCTAATCAATTGCAACCATGGAGTGTTCAATGGCTCCAAATAAACAACCAAAAAAATAATAATAATACAAATGTGTGGTATACCAAATATATATTTTTTGCCAAACTTTGGACATCATGTATATGTGTGTGTGTGTGTTTCTGTAAGACTCCCATACAGAACAAAAGACACATACTTGTGTGCCCTCTCACGCAGGATGTCTGTATGAAGTATTGACACGACTCCGATGAAACTGAGTTTACTCTGAGAGGACATAACAAAAATAAGATTTTAAGGTCTTGACCTTCTATGTAAAGTGCCTTGAGATAATGTATACTATGATTTGGTGCTGTACAAATAATATTGAATTGAATTGAAAAATCAACAAAGCTCATTTATGTTTCACACTCGTCTTGCAACATTATAGCTCCATTGAGCTTTCTTGTAATATTCTTTTTGTTGTGGTCTACTAAGGGTTTGTTTTGTTTATGAATGACCTTTATGTTGTTTGGACAAATGTTTTATTTGTTTGTGTCAATCACAAACTAATTTACTATCTGCGCACTTACCATAGTAGTTACGGTATTCGAAATTTCGCCCCAACGAGTGATGCCTTCACTGACTGAAAGAACTGTTGCTTTTACTTGTTAAAGTAACTCAAACCATGTATGAACTTGATGTTTTTTTCAAACAAAGACCACGAGTACAGTGTGATCAACTGATCTTAGAATATTGAAGAATAGATTACTGCTGTAACTTTTGTAACTTTCTGCTCAAATTCTTAAAGTTTAACTTTTAACAAGTCTCCTTTATCCAGATCGAGTCTTTTTTTACTTCATACCACCACAACAAAGTTGTTTCTACTTGAAAAAGTTAACTAAAGTCATTCTTCTCAGAGTTACAAACTTTTTCCCAACTTTTGGGAAAGTGTGACTTTCCGAGGCGGGCTTGAAGGCATCAAAAGTGTGTGTCAATTAGCGGAGCAGAGCCAGAGGAGTGGAGAGCTCAGAGTGTGTGTGTGTGTGTGAGCTCAGAGTGTGTGTGAGAGCTTCACCAATGACCAGCTGAAAACAACCACTGCTCCGACTCTGATCTGCGGGGGTGGGAGCACACAAGTTCGGATTTGGACTTTTTTTTTTTGAAAACCATGGGATTCGAGCTGGACCGCTTCAAGGGGACCGTGGACCCGGACTTCAAATGCAACTTGTGCAACAAAGTGCTGGAGGACCCGCTGACGACTCCGTGCGGCCACGTCTTCTGCTCCGGCTGCGTGCTGCCCTGGGTGGTGCAGCAGAGCAGCTGCCCCGTCAAATGTCAGCGGATCTCCGCCAAGGAGCTGAACCACGTCCTGCCGCTGAAGAACCTCATCCTGAAGCTGGAGATCAAATGTGACAACCACGCGCGGGGCTGCGATGCCGTGGTGAGGCTGCAGCATCTGGCCGAGCACGCCGAGATGTGCGACTACAGCCCGGCCAAGTGCCGGAACCGGGGATGCGGCGAGGTGATCAACCTGCGGGACGTGGACGCTCATGCGCGGGAGACGTGCGACTACAGGCCGGTGGGGATCTGCGAGGGCGGCTGCGGGCTGATGCTCACCCACAGGGAGCAGACGTCGGGCGGCCACTGCTGCCTGGGAGCCCTGAAGGCGCACAACAGCGCGCTGCACTGCAAGATCCTCAGCCTGGACCGGGAGTTCAAGAAGCAGACCATCAAAGCCAACAAGAGGGAGAAGACGCTGCTGGCGCAACTGTCCTCCGTGCACAGCGAGCTGCAGATGACTGCGCTGAAGTATCAGAAGAAATTCACCGAGTACAGCGAGAGGATCGACTCCCTCACCAAGACCGTGGCTTTCTCCTGCAAGGTAACCAACTTTCCCCTCTCAGGGAACTTTCCCCCTCTTGAATCCGCTGTTACTTCTCCCTCTCTTTGAGAAGAAACCTGCAGAATCACCAGAAAAAACACAGAAAACACACACCAATGCATGTTTTTTAGAACATAAACAACCAGACCTCAACAAAAAAGTCTCTTCAAATATATATCAGCAACATGGGTGAGTCATCCTGCTTTATAAATGTTGAAGATCCAACTTTATGGGCCTTAAAATGTCTCCCTCAACATGCATTCTGGGACTCAGAATCTCATTTTGTTGGGCCTCCATGTTGTTTTGGCTCAGTAGTGACCTACATCCTTTTTTATATTTTACCTCATCACAGATGCAAATGGAAGACAAACTGGATTTTTTTTCTTTTTTTCTGACTCGTTCTCTCTTGTGGAACCAACTTTTTTCAGGAGTTTGTTTTCCCCCTGTGAGTGGCAGGGATGTCAGCTCTGCCTCTGGCCAGCTGGCAGTCTTTGGGTGGGGGTGCAGGGCCAAATATTTACTGCAGTTCTGTACACAACAAGAGCCAGGCTCCAGCTCTACTGTATGTCCCAGTGTAGCAGCATGCTTGTTGGAGCCCCTCTGTCATCAGGCATTTGAAGTTGTGTGAGTGTGGTGGAAGATATAGATTTTCAATAGGGGCCCCAGCAGCGAATAGAAGAACTTCTGAGGGCCTGAACGTCCCTTTAAAAGACAATGTTTTGGAGAAACTGATCCTGAGAAAGATTTGATGATTGTTCCCGTCCGTTTACACTGTTGAAAGATGAAGCTTTTCTCATAACTCTCCTCTAATAGAAGTATCTAAATCTTTGGGGCCTTTGGTTCAAGAATATATATATACTTCTATGTTTTTGTTTGAACTCAACCCCCCTCCCCCCACCCCCCTGCTTTTTTCAACTAAAACGATCTCTGTCCACACAACCTCTTCTCAGTTTTAACGCCCATCCATACTCACTCACCTGAAAACGCACATCACGTGACCTCTCATGTACACTGGGCGTGTGGGTGCTGGTGTAAACAGGAAGCATTCGGTTGTTATTTGTAGAATTGTTGCAGATTACTTGAATTTTATCTCATCTTTTACCCACGTAAGCACTCGCATCATTGTAAAATGCAGAATTTAACGACACAACATCTGTTAGCAAAGACAACAGTCAGCAACACACGTAACTGATTGTCCATGTTGGGTTCTACACTGGTAGCTGGGGCTAATGCCAGTTGTTTTCTTAGTAAATGGGTCATGTGATGCCTGATGAATCAACAAAGGCTACGTCGTGGCCGAAAAGACCCAATCAGCAAGCGGTTGTTAGTGTCCACATCCTTGTTTCCAAACGTCTCAGTTTCTGCTCATCCAGCCCTACAGTCTTTAAACTGAAACAGGGCCAGCAGTGTTTCTACACTTCTGTCTTAATAATCAGGACAAGTTGCACAGACTGAACAGACACTGCTGACAGTTGAAGGATGAAAGTGAAGTGCGGATGAAAGTTCCCATTCATCCACGTAATCAGTCCATTCACTGAACATGTGGATAACTGGGATCTTCTTCTCCGGTGTTGTGCTCATTTAATTTCCCACCTCTTAATTCCCTGTTTTTGCCAGTGAAGTTTCTCACACAAGTGGCTGCTTACAAAGACTTCACTCTTTTCTCAATTATCTCTGTCGTTTTTTCTGGCTCTGTGATTTCATTTATTCATTATGGGCTCACATCCTCAGCAACACGAGTTTCGGTAGACTGGTGAATTGTGCAACAAAAGCACCGATGCAGGGAAATGGTGGAATCGCTCACGCTGGTGTGGAGAGGCTTGCTGGGCCTGTAGCACAGCTGGTTATCATGGTTGGTTTGACAGCGGCATCTAAGTCCTTCCACTGAGATATATACGTTTAGTGCTGTGTTACCACCACCCAGTGTAAACAGGCAGACACAATTTAAACGCACTGTCCGTGGAAGATGTGGGAATTCTTCCGGAAATCCTCCACGTAGGAGAAAGAGAAGCATTTTTGTGGATGATGTGGTTTCTTTGAAAAATATGTTTTTTCTTTCATTTCAGCCAATCAGTGAACAGTATTGTTCGGTGGGAGAATCTCAATGTACACATATCAGTATGAAACAGCATCACAAGTGAGATTAGCTCTGGGAGGTAGGCAAATTGCAGACGGCGACGGAAACTCTCTGAGACCCTATAGCTGGATTTATGCTTCTGTTTCAATGGGCATTGGTGTAACCATATGGGCTCTAAGGTTACGTTGTAGCTAATGTGTGCCTCCTCAAAAAAGAACTCATGTGTGGATGTAGACATGTCATGTGCAGACAGCAAGGGTGACTTGCTGCTTGTGTTGTACACGTTTCAGTCTTTCTGACCTCTGCGGTCTGATGACAGCAAAGAAAGGAAGTGAAAACCTTGATCACAGATGTGTAAAGCCAACATACGCAAAATTGGGTCTGGGCTTTCTCCGGAGTTTGCCTTCCACACATGAACAACTCAGCTGGAGATTCTCCTCTCAGACAGGTTCACACAGAAATCTGAACAGTGTTCAGGTGAAGGCGCAGGGGGCAGGATATAACGTGTAAATTCAGCTGGTAGTTCATGTGTTTTGTTTTGTTTATGGCTATTTTATCCTGAGATATTTCTCTTTGTTTTTTTTCAATTTAACACGTGATTTACACGCCCACTCACTCTGAATCCTCTTCTGGGCTCATTCAGACATCATGCAGAGTTTTTACTTAGAGGCTGGGGCAGGAGAAACTCAGCAGAGTGTCCATAGCAACTGACTCAGACCTTTGCGTTCCTGGATACAGCTTTCCCGGATAATCTCCTAAAATCATCCGGAGTTCAGTGCATGTCTGAAAGCGTCCTTAGAATGACTGAATGTAAACACAGTGGTTACACAACAGGATCCTACATATTAAGTTAGCTGGATGAAACTGCAACTCTACAAATCTGTGTATCTTACTGTGGGAAATATAAAATATAATACGGCCTCATCCTATACAACACATACAGTACATCTAGTGTTGTGCAGTTGATGTCACCGTGTGAAATCTGACCCTCGACTATAAATCAGAACCCGGCCGCAGACGCCTGGAGTCGACTATAAATCCATGTTAACTTCTTTTTTGTGATTTAAATGATCAGTGATCAGTCAGATTAGACGAGATTTATGGCCTATTAAACGTTCCTCGGGAGGGAAGCTCAGGTTTTGACATTTATGATGGCTTCCTTCAAAGTCACAGCGAGCCAGCATTCACAACAGCACGCAGCTGGAAAGTTAAATGAAGTGCATCCCTCTCCAGCTGTGTTCCACAATACTAAATGTCTGTGGTGGGCAGGCTCTATAATGCAGATTTGCTGTGACATATTTGTTCCTCGAATCACTGTCAAAGAGTGAATACAGACCCATCATTTCATGCGACGTCTGACGGGTAACCTACTTTACTTTGTTTTTGAGTGTCTGTCACTCTCCGTCTTAACGCTTCCTCAGCCAGATGGTGGGTTTTAACGTTTTCTTAAGACATTCAAATCAGACGCCTACTGCGAGGGAGATCAGGGTGGCCTGGCTACATGGAATAACTGACTGAAGTTTCCAAAAATAGCCCTTTTTAAAACATGTTAAACTTCTCCGGTGAGCGAGGAAGGGCGATAAACCAAAGCGAAAACAAAAAAGAGCTCAGATCTGGCTATGGTTCACTTCAGGGCTGCTAGAACTGCTGTCACACTTTCCATTCAGCCATAGATCTCTGTTCTGAACCGAGCCTCCTCTGTAGCTGCTGCGGACGACAGTGTTTTCCGTGATGTGATAAAGAGCATCTATCAAAATCACAAGACATCAGACAGATTGAAGCTGCATTGAATTTGATCTGGGTAATCAGGGGCCCAATCTGATTAGGCTAATTGTGGACTCATTTTAAAGCATGAATCTACAAGAAAAGTTAATAGACTAATGTGCTCCATTAGTTATCTCTCACGCATGGGTGTCAATTGGATATGAAATTAATAAATGGCTTGTAGAAGTACAACCCTTCAAGAAATTGATGATGCTGCTGTTTCCTTTGAACACATGCATCATCTTCACTGAGTACTTATCTCCTAATTGATTTGAAATCCATCGTATCTTCCTGCCCAAGCTGAAAGCCCTCAGATGACCAGGTCACTGAGTTTCTGCCTCTTGGCTCTCAGGCCAATAGTTCATGAATCAATATTTCCTTTTCCGTTCTAGATCTTAGTACCTACACTATAATTAGATGCTCTATGTTGAGAGGAGGGAGACGGAGGAGAAGGCAGTGTGACGGAGGACAGACTCGGAAAGTGTGACTGGTGCTGAGGTGAAGGCTCACTGCGAGTGTGCCAAGTCACCAGAGAGCAGCAGACTGAAGTTTCACTGCAACTTTGCTTCCTATCTGTGCTCTTCTTATTTTTTCTTTGTCTTCTTCTTATTCCTCTTCTTCTTTCCTTTATTCTGATTATTCTTATCCTCCCTCCTTTTCTCTCCTTCTTCCAGCTGTCTTTCTTCCCCTTCTTACACTTTTCCTTCTTCTCTTTCTTCTCCTTCTTCCTCTTCTTCCACCTTCTGTCCTTCCTCTTTTCCTTCTTGCTCCTCTTCTACCTCTCATTCTTTCTCTCCTTCCTCCTCTCCTTCTTCCTCTTCTTCTTCCCCTCCTTGTTCTTCTACTTCCCTTCATTCTTTTTCCTATTTTTCTTCTTCTTCTTCTCCTTCCTCCTCTTCCTCCTCTCTATTCTCCTCTAGTAAAGTTTAATGTTTGTTTACTTGACACGTGTTTTCCCTAAATGATGTCCACATGATCTTGATTTGGTCTTAAGGACATTTCATTTTTTACCACCAAGGCATACCTAAAGTTTTAGGAAATGCACAACCTCCTGAAGAGATTCACTCAGATCAGAGTTTAGCTCGAGTGTTTGCAGATGTGGAAAAAAACCTCTGCTTAATTACTCTGAGTTCATTTTAATGGCTCTCGTGGACGACATGTGAAAACACCTTTAAAATTCTTCCGGCTTGTTTTGAGGCTTGTGGCAGATTCAGCTTAATTATCCTGTCGTTTTATTTTTGTTAAATTCCCAGTCATATCCTACTCAGTTTCCACCTTATGGCCAGCTCTCCTCTTGTTGACAATAACGTCTGTAGAGACCATAATTCGGAAGCATGTGTCACTAATGTGTCCATGACACTGTGCAGGAGTGGACATTCCAGCACGACCCGACAGGCACATGACGGTCGTTTTAGCCTATATGGCAGTGAGGGCACTGTACATGCCAATAATATCTGCTTTATATTTAGTCCCACTATGCAGCAGCATACTGGAGTGGCAGCTGAAATTATGTTACCTCATAACTCCCCTCTAAGTCTTGCTTAAAAAAACAGATTAAGAGCTGACTCTGCAAGTTTCCCAGCGATCTTCATGTCATGTTGCGCCCGGGTAAGAGGTCTGCTGGTGTATTAATTTACATAGGACAACGGTTTGCGGGAGGGAAGGGCTGGCGGCTCCTCTTTGAAACTGTCACTTTTACTCTTTGGGCTAAGCTTGGAGTACGGCGAAGTTTAGAGCTGAGCTACTAGAGGGAAAATACCCGATCCATTTCAAGACCATTTGCCAGCAACAGTTGTCATTATAGCCGGTGACATATACAGCTGCATTTAAATCTTTAATTTCCTACAGCTTGTAGGGCATTGTTAACTGTGTGAGTTGTTATCTTGAAGCTCTCGAGGTTGCCCTCTTCGAAATTGCAGTTTTGCTATAAAATTGATTATCTGCTCAGCCCAAGTGAAGATGGGAATAAAGAGGTGTCATTAGGCCAATCTTTTCAGTTACTCTCCTTAATGTGCAGGGAATGGTGTCATTAACTTGCTCCTGCCCCTGCACAGTGCTCTATCTGTAATTTTATGTGTTTCAACCCCTCAATTATCTGCTAATAAGGAAATATTCTTCTATGTCCTGTTCTTCCTCACCACGTAGCCGGCTCAATCAATCTGTTGCTCACCTGGAGCTAATGATAGATTATTATGAATTACCTCCTGCCACATCTTTGTTCACGTGTCTCTCCTCTGTCTGTCCGTAGGAAGGCGAGACTAAAAGCATGACGGTTGTCCTTCTTCGTGAGGGCGGATCTCTGGGTTTTAACATCATAGGAGGAAGGCCATGCGCGGTAGGTTAAAAGCCGAGCGATCTTGGAGGTTTTCATCTCCCTCGGTGATCAGCCAAGTGTCATATGGCAACCCAGGAATGAATAGCACATACTTAAGAGCACCACAAGCTCTCTGTGTACTGACTGACACAGCTTAGTCATGCATGTGTTTTGTAGTCTGTGGATAGATGGACCGCATCTATCAAGTTTTATTGTGTTTATATATTGGTCTGGTTTAGCGGATTTGGCATCACAGATTAAAAAAAGTATAATTAGTTTTATGAGAGTTAAATCTGGGATTATGGCTTCGACCGCAGTTGTTTTGTCTCTAATTGAGGGGATTTCGGTGGTGAGGTAAACACAGAGGGGAGGAAAGGGTCTCTTATTCCGCCCTGAACCTTTCACAGCCACAATGTTTCCTGCCTCGAGGCTCTGAAGTGAAAGTCATTAATGACGCCGCTTGTCTGCTGAGTGACGGGTTGAAAATATCTTAACGCTGGCTTCCACTCTGTCTTCCATACATGGATCTCCTTTCTGCCTGGTCCTACTGAAATGGTGTTCCCCCGTATCCATTGCACCGGGACTGCACTCAAACTGTTACGGGGCACTTTTTCCACAGCCACAGTGACGCACATTTCTGTAGTGATATTTAACACAACTTTCTATTGCAGGAAACTATAAAAACTGTTTGTTTTTTTTTTTGTTGGTACCCGACTCCATGGTCTGGTAGATTTGCAGTCTTGCTTGCTGTTGTGACAGAACCCATGTATCAAACTCAACCAAAAGAGAGTGGAGATGATACTTAGCTTTTTCTTCCCTTTCGCTGCTAGCCTCAAATCAACAGTCTGTGTAAGAAGCTATTCATTAAAATGGAAATAGCTAATATCCCTGTAGGCTCTGACAAGGGCGTTTCATGTGGCTGTTATTTTGGCATTGCTTGGTAAGAGCAATCAGCTGTCAGGTTTTGTGGTCTCTACAAGGGCTAGTTTGTCCACAGCTCTCAAGATAGGAGTAATTGTAAGGCAGAGGAGTGAGCTTGTTGAAGCATTGCTGTAAATTCACTGTATGTGATGCCACTGAAAGAGGAAGCAGAGCAGAAATTACTAATTAGAGTTGGCACTGTGACTGTGGGGTCTCCTTAAGTGTCCCTTTACATTGCTGTTGTGTGCCATTGTTCTGTTCTGTACAACTCAATAGGGGTGAGTAAAATAATAATTTTTTGTTATTAAATATCAACAATAGGGCTGGGCAATTAAACAATGTCAATAATTATTGTGATTTAGATTTTCATGATCATCAATAGCGTTATAACAAATGTTCTATATAAATTGATATAATGCTTAGGAAGTATAACACATAATTGATCTACGTCAGATTGATAAAAGGTTATTATCTATGTTTAAAACAACAACCTTCAGTCTGGAGCAAAGATCAGTCTATAAACTTAAAAGAAATAATGTCATTATTATTACTATTTATCGTTTATACAGACTGTTTCGAATATTTCAGTCTTAATATAGACACACCCACGAAAGGTATTTGGTTGGTGAGTTCAACCTCCGTGAATGTTTACATGAAATGCCTGAGCTTTTTAAAAGTAGATTTATTTATTCAATGTTTGTTCAAATGTCAGAATGGGTGGGCGATCTGATGATTTCATATCGTTCACGATCTTAAAGACATCCAACATTTATAATTACATAATTAATGTATTAAGATTTATAATATTTCAAACAAATTGTAGAGATCACAACGTGTTATGTCCTACTCCTTAGTACCTGAGTGTCGATCCGTGCTACATTCACAAACCAACAAAAAGATTAACCCCTGGATGGCTATTCAGACCGGCCAGAATTGATCTCTTTCATGCATAATATATGTTTATCCATTGTGAAATAACAGCAAGAGCACGAGGAGCTGGTGCCTAAAAGGTCCAAATGTCAGTAGTGTGGTTCAGTCTGATATTTCTATCTGTCAACTTTGTCGGACAATGATTGTGTTTCACTCAGACCGCACCCATCTGCATCTGACAAGAAGAACATAACTGAGGCATTAGAGCAGTCCAAAAAATGGATAAAAGCATCTATTCTATTTAATTTGTCAAACAGATCTTTTGTTATTCAGTGGTTCAGTGTTATGATTGACTGATTTTTGCTTTGTTTAGTATTCAAAAGAAAGTTTAACTCTGGTTTTTATGACCATTTTGTTAATGGAATATTTTGTCCACAGGATGAGTGGAGTCAGGATATTCTCTCCAGTACAAGTCAAAACTGGGAAGGAAGGTCACAATACAGATGGATCATGTGTTAATAAGGGATATAGTTTGGGTGATGATCGCCCACCCTTTGTTCACATTACTTCTCTCCTTAACAATTTGAGCTCTGTGCTTTAATTATGTTTGAGATAATAACTGCTGTTTATTTCACAGGATGATAATGACAGCACTTCAAATGAAGGCATCTTTGTATCCAAGATCGTCGAGGATGGTCCAGCGGACAAGGAAGAAGGCCTTCAGATCCACGACAGAATAATAGAGGTATGTGTAGGCCACCCTGTCGTGTTTCCTGGAGCAGGAAAACAATGTGGAAGTCAATGTAGTGTAGATGTGGAACTTGGATTATGTGACAGCTGCTGTCTGCCCTATAAAGATGACGAGAGCGAGGAAGCACGAGACCATCACTCAATATTTCTGTTCCAGTGACCTCTGGAAATGAAACTCTGGCTGGAAGCAGCAAATGTGACGCATCGCATGAGCATTTTACATTTTGGGCTTTTATTTCAGCTTGAGATGGTAAATCCTGACAGCTGAAGTTTCAACATATACTTCTACCAATCAACACTCAGGCAAAGCTTTTGTTAAGGGGCATCACTGCAGATATGCCGAGATAAACCTGAGGCGAGGGTGTCTGTCTTTGGTTTTGCTGAGTGAGACGAAGCCCCGCGTTCGCTTCCTCGCTGACAAATCCCTCATGACAGTGCTGCCGTGTAGCGTCCTTCTCTCGCCTTTAAACAGAATCTCATGTGGAAGAGCCGGCTCACCCCGAGGTCAACTTGAGGGATGCGTCGAGAAACTCAACATTACAAAGGTTGCTTTTATAGAACAGTTGTCAGCCAGGATCTCACACAATGGCTGCATTGAACAGAGAGATTTATGTGGATTACGAGTGTGTATTACCAAGCGCCGCAGGGTGACAAATATGGTTTGTCATAAGCCTTATTGTCAAAAGAGAAATTGCCCCCGGAGCTTTTTGACCATCACATCGCTCGCAGAGATGTTTGTGGAAAGTGTTTAAAAGAAAAGAAGATGCCAACATCTGGACTTTGTTGACTGTTCTATTCTGTCATTCATGCAGTCAAATGCAAACAACTTACCTCACCCTGGGGTTCTAAATAATGTTGTAATCATTGCAACACCATACCTAGGATGTGACATATCCTCTTTTAAATTTAAGTAACCCAATAAAGGGTCCCAAAGCTCACTGCAACCTGAGATCTGTCATGAGATCCCCTAACAGGTTGAGCCAGCAGTTCACTTGGATCCTGGTGTTTCGAGGTCAAAAAGAGACATTTGGGCCACTAGCAAGATGACGAACATGAATGAGTGTCTTTGCGTCCATCTGAAGTGTCTGTTTTTACGAGCTTGCGTGCATCTGTGAGCACAACAAGGTTGGGTTTAGTCATGTTAATGGGCCAGATGTTGCTGTATTTTGTTACTTGAGACCATATCTTTTGGTGGATCTAGTGTTGAGATAGCCACTCACAGCCATTCACGTATTTTGCTTTAGGATAATGCTGCACTTGTGTTTGTCTTGTTTCTGAGCCATTGTGAATGAAGTCACGAAATCTCTTCGACAAGGAGAACACATGAGAGCAGAGGACGTGAAGAGCCTAAGGAGGTAGCAAAGCACCCTATTAAGTGACCTATTCTTTACAAGAGATGAGGGATTAGTGGACAAAAACCAACAAAATAAATCATTCAGCCATTGAAATAGAAATGTATAGACAGTAAAGACTTGTTGTTCCACATTGGAGCTTTTCATCAGCTGGGAAACCTGATAGAAGAGGTGGTTCGTATTTCGAAGACTTTTCCTTTGTTAGGTTGTTCAAGCAAAATATGTCCTTGTCATGATTTGTCAGATCACAATATGAAATGCAACATCATTGTGACATGTTTATGGGTTCATGGGTTGCATCTTTAACCTCAGGTGATTGGATCTGGGGTTGACAATGGTGAATCAAAGGAATTTAATCCCAAGCACCTAAAGGCAGTTTCATCTTCGTGTTTTGAACTTGTGGGCTGAAACCAGCAGTTTGTAACGTTGTCCTGTTTAAAATCTTGTGGAGCTTTAGAAAAGGAGAAGCCTACAAATGTTTTTTACATGCAGCTCTTAATCTTACAGTCTGCGCAGAGGTTCATTATAACCAAGGTTGCTGTTGGCCACAATGGTTATGATCAATCCATCATTTAATGGATGGCTTCACTGTGAATTGGCATTGACAAAGTGTAAAGGCTTGAATCACCAGTGTAAACCTCCGTGCAAAGGTTGAGTTATCTCTTGTCTGTTTAAGCTGAGATGTGTCTGTCAGTTAAAACTTTTCAGATTGCTTTAAAATGGTTTCCAAAAAGTGGTTGAATTATATAGTTTAAAATGTTACTCTTCTTTTGGACACATTGTGGTAGTGGAACAAACTCAAAACACAACACAGACACATTGTTGGAATGATGAATATGTTAACAATAGCTCTTCCTTGTTTACATATTCAGCAGACACAGAACAACGTTTGCATTTCATTTGGAGTCATATTACAGAAGTCCCAAAGAATGAGTCCAATGCTCTTTGTCTTTTTAGCTCTGGTTTGGTCGTCAGGAAATATCTGTTTCTTTATCTGCTAAATCCTTCACATTTTTCGTAAGCTAGTATGCAGCAAACTGTGGATTAATCCAGTGATTTTCCACTGAAAATAACTTGCTGGCTGGAAAACCAAAACAATGAGCTAATGGAAGAGTTTGGTTATCATTCTCACTGGTTAGGGTTCGGGGTTATGGTTACTTAAAAGACCTGTCTCACATACTGTTAATATAAATAACAGTGATGAGTGCATTTTTATTTGGATCTGCACCAAAGTGAAGATGTAAACATGTTTTTTTTTCATTGTCTGAGAAATTAAAGGAAATGTTGCAATGTTAAAGAAATTGGGGAATAAAATTCTTGGAACCACCAAAATACAGTATAATGCGGTCTCCCGTGCGTAATGCTCCGCCCCTCTACAAACTTTAATGGAAATTGGTTGAGTAGTTTTTGCATAACCCTGCTCACAAACAAACAAAACATAACCTCTTTGGCACAGATTAGAAAACTCTGAAACTACTTATACGTGATTTTTAGTACCAATACTGTAATTTTCCACGATGGTTAAATGGAAAATGTTTGTCTTTTTCTCAAACACATGAAATGCTGCTTCTGACAGCCACTGCTGTGGGGATCAGCTGCTCTGCAAAAGGACAATCATGTTACATGGAGAAGTGAAAAGCATGTTCACTTGAGGAGGCAGAAAAAACTACAGCTCAGTCAAGAGCCGTAGCGCTGTTTTCTCTTCCTCCAGCAGAGGTGTTAGTTCCAGTAAGTCTATATGGATGTAACATGTACATGATGATCCACAGCTACTCCTTCTATATCAGGCTCTTAGCGGGGGAGTGTGATAGCAGATGGCTGTCCTCTAGCGCAGCTACAGGCTGGTATGATCCAGCACATGAATGCCTCCTTGTTCATCCAGACATTTTTCTCCTAAAAACCTTGAGGTGTGTTTGCTTCTGCTCCTTCTTGTCGGGATCTGTCTGCCACGGTTAGATAAAAAAGTTTGGATTCAGTTTGATAGTGGGACTGGTGGAGAATGGAGGGGTTTTTCTTTAGCCATGTTATACTTTCATATCATGATTTATTGATTGTGTACTTGCGTGTTGTTTAGAAAATATATACCATGTTAATGGAACCCTTGCATTTTGTTTTCTCTCTCGCCTCACATTAGGTGTTGCCGGATGTATGATTTCTGAGTATGTACATTTTCCCACTAAGATGAGCCTGTTTTGCTCGTGCAATATGACTAAAGCCATGTTGCAATAGCAGAATGACTGTGCAGGAGCTCTCAGGGTGAAGGGGATGTTTTCTGTGTGGGCTCCTGTGTGTGAAAATAGGAAGAGAATGGAGACGCCCGGGCTGCTGTTGTAAATGTCGCCTTGTAAATCCTCAGCAAACATTCCCAGGTCGCCGAGGGTGAACAGCAACAACTACTCTAAAATAAACTGACATTGGGAAATGCCTGTTCCAATATGGAGGATGGGGTTGTGTGTTGTTTTTGGGCTTGGATGAGGGGCTAACCAACAGGATAGTGTCCCGACTATATAAAGTCATTTGAATTGGACAGTGAAAAATTGGAAGGGTAGCAATCAACACAATAATGTTTTTATTCAGTGTCAAGTTCTCAACATGCGACAGGGTGTCTTAAAAATTGGAGCCAAAAATAGCAGGCATGTTTATGCTGGCACAGTTTTGTAATAGATGATGCAAGTTGGATTAACTGGCGGTTACATCTGTTAATTCAACATGTTTGAGATGCATTATGCATTTATTTTTATTTTGCTTGATTAGCTTGAGGAAGTGCAGGAGGAATGTGGTGAAACAATGCTAGGGGTCACAATTAAATGTGTCTGAAATGCAAAAGAGGCTGCTCTAAATTCAGCGACTTTATTGGTGGCGAGGGGATAAAAGTGAAGACTTTGATGAACAGATCAACTTTATTATGCTTGATAGATCCTGGTCTTAATAGCATATCACTACAGCTTATACTGCTAATTATTAAAAAAATCTATGAGGCTTAAGTTAATAACATTGTAAATGTTTTAAACTAAATTGGTATTTCACATCTATATTTCAAACATGTTACTGTGACCCTCTTTCAGGCAGCACATGTTGTTTCTTTCTTGTCATTAGCCGTGTGAGTTGCGAGGTTACCCACAGTGAGCCACTAAACACCTCAAACTGCCCCGCAGTTACTTAAGTATCAAATCACCAGGCCAGAGACAGCTTAAAAGCCAAGCCAGATAGCACTTAGCAGTGACTGACAGAAATGTGAGGCGATCTCTGTTGGAGGCGGGTCGGAGGCGTGCATGTCAATGAGCCTTTATTCCTCTGGAGGGTGTGGAGTATTGAGATATTTGAAGGGTTTTGTGAGAAGTCTGAAGCAAATCGCTGCATTTTTCTGCCAATCATGGCTAATGGTTTCCCTTTACACATTCCAGGTATTATTCTCATAAGAAAAAGTCAGGTCAGTTATATGGTCGATTTAGTGAATGATCAGTGCTGGTGTGTATGTGTTTTATGGCATATAACACAGTGCTACTTTCAAGCATCATTTTACAAGTTCGAGTGAAACTGTTTACCTGATGGTTCCACTCATGATTGTTGTGTTCAGTCTTGGTTGCAGAAGTTTATTTAGTTTCCAGAGCCTGAACGACCTCGAACAGTTGGTCGATAATTTTGGACGATATTATTATTTGAGCCTATGAGTATTAGATTATGTTTGCCAATATGAAAACTTCTATTTTACAGACTAAGCAATGCGGATGCAGATATGTGCATTTGTTTAGTTTACATACAAATATTATAATAATTCATGTTCTTTTTATTTGTTGTATTTGTGTGTTATTTATTTAAGTTTATATTTAAACTGTAGAATATCCTGGAAAAAAAGCATCTGTCACATTTCTTTGTCATGAGGATTTGACGACTTGTTAGCAATCATCACACATTTTTAAAAATAGATATATTTTGGACAATCTGTGGTTTAATTGGGAAATTTTAAGTCTCTAAAATTGGTATCGGCTCTCAAAAATCCATGTCAGTCAGGCTTTCACTGTTTCACTAAAGGTGATTTTAGGACGCCATCAATCGTCCTAGATAAATAACATGTCTGGTTGAATAGTGAATGGGAGAATGGTGCGATTGACTTCACTCCTACTGTCACCAATAAGTCATTGCAGCACATGGCATCCACAGCAGGACATGTGCCAAAAGTCCTTTAGGTGTTATTTCTGACCCGCAGGGCTATGAGGAACACACATAGAAGTTGTTTCTCTAAGGGGATCACATGTTGTTTGGCATTTCTGAGGTAAGAAGCGGCCCTTTGTCAGACTCTTTATTAGATTTTGGCCCTTGCGCAGGCAGTGTGTTTATTCCCCAGATGGGCAGGCCAGGCAGAATGTGGCCCCGCTCCGCTGCTTCTGTCTGGCCCATAGACGGGACGAATCCACCCCAGGCTAAGCGGGGCCAATCCTAGCAGTGAGCCACATTCCTGTGCCCCGTGGTCCAGCTGAGGCAGGAGCAGGACATTAACAACAAATCTAACTTTAAAGAGTCAGTTTAATCAGCTTCTAGTGGTAGCTGCATGCTGCTGCCCTTTGCTGAGCTGGTTTTAAGAAGCGAAGACAAGCACATCTTTGTTTTCCCATGCTCCATATGGGGGGGGGGAAGAGAAAAAAAAGTTTTTAAGATGTGGAGTTGTCCCAGTCTAGAGATGGTGTGAGGTGAGCTTATGCTTTGCTCCAGCCAAAAGGCGGCTTTTGTGTCTGTCCCTCGCCACACACAGAATATTGTACTTTCCACTCAGTTTAAACAGCTTGCGTCCTCAAAGGCGAGCCGACACTTGATGATTTTTACGGAGACGTACGGTCTGGGCTTACTGTAAATGTGTTTGCTCTGCTCCAGCACGGTCTCAGCCGGCTCCTTGTTCATCGGAGCTAGAGGCTTTATTTATGACTCCTGAAAGGTTTTGACGGGGGCAGAAATAGACAGTTGTAATTAAGGCTAATTTTCCTGCCAATCAATCACAGGCCTTGTGTAAATGGATCAGCAACAATCGGCTCAGGTTGCTCTGCCAGCTGCTTCTCATGTCAGCCCCTGACCCCCGAGCACAGACTGCCCACTGACTCCTAATTAACTACCCTCAATTAAACCCTAATAGGCTGATTAACAGACCCTTAGTTGTGCCGTAATGGCCCGTCGTTTCCTCCCAGTGCCCCTCTGAAATGCATCCTGACTGCAGCATGTTAATCACCGCCCACTCGCTCTCTCTCTCTGCCTTTCTACCTCTGTCCTTACCAGTGACTCTCTCCCTCTCTCTGTCCAGCAGGGCAGAGCTGAGCATGTTCAAATTCCTGAGGCAAAACGTTTGGCACCATATTTAGATAAATAGACTGATGAACAGATAATCATAATAAAGAAATTCGTGACACATACTCAGATCAGTTTTAGCGTTAAGGTGCTAACATAACATTTGAAACGCCTTGGAATCTGAACAAAACTACTAAAACAAACGGTACAATGAGCTCTTAACAAACTAAAAACACACGTCATTGTTTCTTCACTGATCCATGACCAACAAACATTAAAACATGCATGATCCTATGGTAGTGAGAGATTTGAGTTGGGAGGTTTTTAAAGTTCTCGACCTTGAAAACAATGTTTGACATAAGAATCCTCCTACCTCCTCATTCATTCAGAAGCTGTTCTTAAGCTTTCTGTCCAATTACATTGTCTTGCAAATGTACATTTTCCAACTTTCAAGAGTTCCAGAACAGCTACAAAAATAGTTGTCAGTTACATTCTGTCAGCTCCTTATGTGAGGGAATATGGGATCACATAGCATTTGGTCCTCAATTTCTGCACGGATGTAAAATATTAAAACTACAATCATGACATTGATGTGAAACCAATTTTATAATAAATTTGTAATTTTAGACCTTTTAAAGTAAAAATACAAAGCATGGTTTCAGTTTCTCAGTTAGGATAATTTAATTATTTTCTCTTACATATATAGTATTTTACCAAAGTAATAGATTAATAGATATTTAAAATAAGAATTAGTTGCTGCCTTAAATGTTCATATCATATCAATCATATACAAAATATATTTTTGTCAAATTGGCAGCAAAATGTCTCTACCACACATTTTATGTGCATCTCCACTGTGGTCGATTCTTATTCCGTTCCTCTTGTAACCACAGCTCCCAAAAAGTTTTGTAACTGCACCAAAATAATTCAACACGCCAAAGTAGCTTTCTTAATATTTAATGTGATCACAGCATGTATCTCACAAGGGAACGCGATGGGAATGGGAAACAGTGGCACAATCCCCCAAAACCATCATCTTAATAAAAGCGTTGACATTTTTCACCAGATTTATGTTTATGTTGTGTGTAGACCACAGTTTAAAACTGTTTCTACATTTTCAAAGTTGTAAATCTTTGGTTTGTGCTGCGGACGAGGCAGAAATGTTGGAGACTCATCTCTGTCTGAGGGACACTCAGAGGAAAATACTTCACTGCAGTCGTCCGATCAGATCAAATAACACTACTTACCATTAGTTCTGTATAGAGGATGTTTATTCCACTTAGAGCTGATAGATAGAGCTCTATTATAGCAAAGATAAAAAACTAAATGAGGAGTGGTAATTGAGGGAATTGCTCCATGCAGGGAAATCAATTAGGTGGAGAAACCGGCTGCCACGCCTCAGTGGTAGAGCTTCAGAATAAATCACAAGATGTTGACAAGCACGCAGCTTTGAGTCAAGAGTTTTCCAGTTACATTTTATCAGAAAAGTACATTATGTATAATTTCAGTGGAACAAGGCGTAGAGTTGACTAATCTGACACAACAACTGGATTCCTGCGAGTGTGTTTTACGACCGGTCCCAACATGGTGATGATACATTGAGGGACTTTCCTACTTTATGACACAGATTCCGTCTCTTGACTTGTTGGCAGCAGATGTTTGTTTCTATGGAAATGGCCATAGGCTGACAGTGATTTAAACATGGTCTGTGTGGCACTGTGTGATCCAACATGGGTCCTTCCAGAGATTATAGGTTATAGATTTCACTCATCAGTCAAAGTGCCAGAGTGCGCTTGTCTCCCCTCTCATATGGAACCGTTACAGACGCCGCTCCAGTGAGATGATGAAGTGGACTTCATTTCTTTTCCCAATGACTTTTAACCCAACTGGCTGTTAATCATGTTCTGTGGGTTCAACTCTTTTTTTGTTTCTTCTTTTTTTTCTATTTTAGCAGTGACATGAATGCACAATAGTGAAATCTGAGTTTTTAAAACTTCTCTTAATGCTTCTCCAACTCGTGTCTGCCCCTAATGTCTCAATAAATTCCATTCTGAAGTACAAACCCTTAAACTCATTAAACTTCACTGTTCCTCACATCTTTAATAAAGTCAACAATGGCAGCAGGGTGATATAGAGGGGGACAGGGTCAGAGCTAATTATTTTAGCATTAAAGCACCAGTTGGCCTGTGTTAAGGTACTTTACATTCTCTGTGAGGTGAGGGGACGTGCCTCAGGTTGCTGCCTTTGCTTCTGGATCAGTTAGAGACGGCGTGTGATGAATGTGGTGCAGCGGGTTCGGCGTGCACTCAGCAGTCTGAAGCACTGAGTCTCAACTTAATGCAAATTACTCTGACCTGTACGATACGAAGAATCACATCACTTACATAGTGACATATGTGCATATTAGCAGCGTTGTATTTGCTCGACATTTGCTTATTTGATTTAATACAGGGCGGCTGCATGTCCTTAAAAAATCTTAAAATGTCTTAAATTCAATTTTACAAATAAAAGGCCTTAGAAATATTACATTTTCTTCCATTCAAATTAGATCAGTCTTATTTTTTTCAGGGACGTCACCACGAAAATGTCTCTACTGTGCCAGACCAACGAAGAAGACAAATCCTTAGCTCTGGTATGCTCTGCCTCGTTAGGCTGTCTCTAGTTAACCTTATGATTTAAACTAATGCCTTTCCAATCAGCCTTCTAACTAGCTTATTGGCAAGTTTAATGATAATTGGCTTGTGAATGATGAGTACTCAGAGTCTAATGGAAAGTACATTTTAATTTACAGGTGTGTTTTTCCATTGCAAGTTTGGTCTTAAATTTCATTTAAAGTGGAATTAAAAGGTCTTAAAAAGTCTCAAATGTAAAGTTTTTATAGCTGTAGACTCCCTGTGGATTATGCACAGCGCTTCTCCTAACTGAAAACGACAGTAAAAGTTTCCCTGCACATTCTCCCTGTATTTACTGGTCGTGGTGCCTATTTTCTAATACTCCATATTTTCAACAACTGCTTAAATTGAACTAAATCACCAAATGTATTCTGCCACTTCAACATTCACCACTTTGCCTGGTTTATCTCTGCACACATGACTTTTCTAAAGTGTTCCGCTCCGTCACATCTCATGTGCCTGTCCGACCTTCAGAACAAGCTGGAGACTGTAGTGAAGCCTTGCGAGCCTAATCAGCCTCCGCACGCTGCAGCACTGAGGCCACGGCCGCTGCCAACAGATGTTAGATTTCATTAGGACTCAACAGATGCAAAACACACAGGGCTGACATCACCGTGCATAATTGTCCCTCCTGTACATGACAGATGTTCAGTGATATCTGAGCTAATTGGACCACATCAACAGACATTTTCTGAATAGAACTATGGCTCATGTGCCTTAACTTTACATGTTTATTTAGTCTGCAGTGTAAAATGAATATGAACACCTGCTCTGTTTTTCCTCCTTCACTTTACTGACTAATCCCGATGACACAACCCGCTACAGAGTCGCCAACGCTCCCAGTCTCCCCAGCCTCTCCCTGAGGTCTGAAGCTCCCCTCCATTCAGCAGCCAGCAAGTGGAACCGACGGCCGCTGCGCTGCCTTTTCTCATGCAAATGTGTGCAAATAGAAAACATTGTTCTTAAGCGTGGTTCTCCGTCTGTTACGCTGCTCAGAACTGCCCTTTCTCTTGTTCCCCTGGGAGAGATGTTCCTTTTCAAGTGTTACCTCTCTGTCTCATTCAAGACTTCCTCTTCCCTTTAGAAAAACAGCCCGGAGGAACGGCCAGGGTTGGCTCATTGAGCAGGCTTTTCAGGGACAGGGAGTTAAAAAAAAAAAAAGGGGAGAGAGATGTTCTACAGGCGCGTCCCACAGACACCCCACCCTCTGAGGATGAGTTATTCTATAGTGGGAAGTGAAGTGTTCTCTCTCCCCATACTCCCCTTCCCTGAGAATATACAGGTGCTTTCCTTGTAAGAGCACACTTCCTTGTCTTCTAGTTCCACATGTATATATGCAGTGATCTATGCCATATGCTCTGTATCACCGAGTAACCAGAAAAAAACAGCTTTTCCCTGAGTCATCACTGAATAACTTGCTAGACGCTACTATGGTTTTGAATCACACCATTCAGAGGCCACTTGTGAATAGGTGTTGAGTTATGCAGTGAAAAAAACAGAGCCGAGCGTGCAATTTTATGAAAAGCATATGTTTAATAACTTGTCTCCTCTAGTCAGGCTGATCCACTCTGCATTTTGTCCTCTACTTAAAATGGTACACCTTGTACATGGGGTCGAATAGGTTCTGTCCACAAATTCCTGTAGATTAGTACGACGGTGCTTAGGCAGGGAAAATAACTTGCAGGCTCAGGAGAAGCCCGGGACCACCGGCTGAGAGCGCAGAGCCCCGTGCCAAGGTCAACGCCAAGGTGTCAATAAAGATACCTGTGCTCCCCGCTAACAGAGGCCTGCTTTGATTAGAACCTCAGCAAGAATATATGTAGCATTTAATCAGAGACGTATGCCAGCGGACGCACAGTGCCAGCCATTTTGTCTACGTCTTGGAGTGAGATCCTCAAAGATTTTTTTTCCCCCCTCGTCTTCTCTCCGTATTCCAGCTGAGCGCTTGGCCAAATGTGTGATTGATATGTGCAGGTGGTAAAGGATATTCCCCTGAGGGAGAGCTCCCAGCGAACTTAAAAGAGAATATTTTCCCTCTTTGCCACTTTATGAAAACAGTAGTCTCAAAGTTGGAGCAGACCAGGAAAAGAAAAAAAGTGAAGTAATTTAAAGTGTAATGTCTCTAACGTCATGCCTATCCTGGCTGGACAATAGGCCTTTGTAAGTCCATTGTGGGTTCTTTTTTTTTTTTTTCAATGCTCATAACACCATAAGCCCTGCTGCTGTGGGTTTACTTTTAAGCACAGGGAAATTAAGCCTTTTGTCACTACAGTTTCCACGCTCCCTTCTTTTGTGACAGTTTACCTTGAAAATAAATGGAAGGAGGCTGCTAGTGCCAAGAGGGAAGATGGAAAATAGTTTTGCGAGGGTAAGGCAGGGAGGCTTCTCCTCTGCAGCGGGTCTTCCAGTGTGTGTGTGTGTGTGCATCGATGAGTCCACATAAACTGAGATGAACCTTTTTAAACTCTTGTAACATAAACGTGGAATGCAATCATACAACTCATATAAAGATGAAGTTTTAAGCTTGTCTTATGTTTAATCCGAAAGGAAACTGAGTTTTGTCATCTAATTTTCTTCTTTTTTATTTCAGTGTCTGTTGGCTTAGGTTTAAGGTTGAATTCTCGATTTGCTCTGTCTGACTTTTCTAAGCACAAGGTCACCATCATCTCTCAGACACGGTCTAGATCCACAGCAGATATCTATGTTCGCTTTTGTTTTCATATCATATAGCATCATCTAGCCCTATTCTGCCGGGACACGCTCTCTTGGTGATAACAACAAAAACAACAGAAAAATATGAGAGTTCAGGAATCCAGCCACCTGAAGCAGGGCAGATGAAGATAGCAGAATTTGGAAATGGCATCGCCGAGTTTGTCTTTGAAAACACTGTGGACAGACATCACTTTGATGTAATTCTGTAATTTAAATCCCAAAATGTCTTTTTTTCATCTATCAATACCAAGAGTCAGATTATGAACGTCTTTTTGTGCCTTTATTAAAGAAGAGTACCTGTAGTCTTTCTCAGAGAGAGGGAGCCTGTGAAAGAACAAGGCTGGTTTTCACGCGGTGGCCTCTCGCTCTCTAGCCATGCTATATCAGGCCAACAGCTGCTGTCTCTCAGCGAAGGCATGCTGAGTGCCGGGGCTTGGTTTCCACACACAGCGGATCTTACACAAGGCCCTTTATTTTTGGGCTTATGGCTTAGAAAAAACACACACACAACTCCAGCTCTATCTTGGATTTTTTATTAGTAGAAGAGATGAAACAGTGTATTCGTGTCTGACGTGAAACCCTCAGCGTCTTTTTTTAACTGTATGGTTTGCTGTCCTGCGTAGCTGCTGTAGTCTGAAGTTGAAGATTTAAACGAGGTATCTCAGGTAAAGGCTATGCGTTGTGCTCCACTACTCAAATTCCTTGAATCCGAGCCAAAGAAATGTAAGACCTCTCCCAGCTGTCCCTTGGCACATCAAGACAAGGCCTTTATCAGATTTTTGAGTTTGAGCTGGTGCAGTCTGAACAGCAAGGCTGCAGCTCAGTGTGTTCAGACAACAGCCTTGCACAACATAAGACGAATGCCGCTGGGACCACCACCCAGGACAAAGTCCCCCCTTACATTTGTATGGTCAGATGTCACAAATTTCCTCCACTTTCTAAAAGCTACAAAATGTGATGGTTGCTGTAATATTTGGGAACATTATCACCACATGTTTTCAGTGAAAATAAGAACCACATGTGCGGCTTAATTAACTAATACTGTACATAGAGGTATAGGTTAAACAAAAAAATGAAAACTTCTGTTTCATCTGGACCTCCTCCCAGTCCCTTACCTCCAAGTAGCCGCCTTGCTCCTGCAGACACACCACAACCGCAGTGCGTAGTACTGACAAACTCTCCTGCCCCCAGAAAAGCCTTAACTCCTGCTGCAAGAAACATTTCCACTTCCAGAACTCAAACATAATTCAAACAATAATTAGGAAATGTTCATGGCACAGACTAACCCCTAAATTCACGATTCAGGTTGGGGTTAGAGAGAGAAGTGGTTCCAGACTGTTAATGTCTGTCACAGCAGAGTCAGAGCCCTGTGATTATTTTGGTGCAAAGGTCCAAATAAACCCAGTGCGGGTCACGACCTCACTGATCTGAACCAAATGTGCTGCGCTTTGTGACCTTTGTTTAAAGACTTACTGAGTAGCTGGATGTGACTGGCTGTAGACATATTTTTTTTCGCCATCACTGTCTCGTAAGCTCGTCTCTGGCAGAACATTCCAACCGTAAGAACAGGACTTCATACAAGCCGGGCTGTATCTGCTCTCAAGTTTATTTACACAACATCATTTGTCAAGGAGTCATCAGGCAGGTTTTTAGACAAATATACAAATCCTTACTTGAGCCAACCTTTTGAAGGCTCCTTCAAAATGTGTCTAGACAAATGCCTTTGTCATCGATCACAATCCATTTGCGATTGGATTTGGTTTTCATCTCTCCTGAAGGTGCATTAAAACCGTACCATCAGCATGTACTTCACATGTCCGTTCAAGTGGGCAAACACAGTTCATTATCATGGGATCCCTTTGAAGGGTGAGCGATTCATCAAGTGATGAAAGTCAACACTTTCAAACACGTTCAAAGCCTAAAGGACTCCATCAAGCGTGCTGTGAGCTATCTCTCTGCTTCTTTTCCACAGAACAATTTACATGGCCCTACGAATTTAGTCAATATTTATATAAGCTTGTATATTAGGGGCTGGCTGACAAAGCTCGGATCGGACGTCTCTTTCATCTATGACCTTCCTCTGACTCGGCTCACAGAAGCCTTCCAACTAGGCCGGGGTTAATCAGATGTCAGGCTGGGTGCTCGCCAGGTACTCCGGTGCAGCTTCACACATGGGGGCCAAGGCTTTTGCACACCCGCCCCCGTGGCTTACCTATTGGGCTTACCCCCGACTTTTCACTTCACTCTGACGCATTGCAGTGACAGAAGTTAAATTCCTTTCAGTGTGCAGATACTAACAAGGAATGAAGGACAGGACAGGAATGGGAGGATGGGGGCAGGATCGAAGAGTTCACATCCACCGAGAACACATAATTCTACCCAGATTCTTTGCAGTGCAGTTCTCTACGTCCGTGAAATACTTCTAAATCTATTATTCATCTCGATGTGCTGCCTTACATATGATGGCTGTTAGTAATATTTCTTGGCAGTTAAAGCTAACTTTTTTTGCAATTGTAAAAATCCATTTATGCAACCATGACGTCTCCAAGAATAGTTCAGACGTGGCTCTGCTGGACAGAAAGTACAAATACTCACCTTTTTGTGTTGACATGCCAACCTGATGAGGTCAAGGGCTATAAAAGGGCCACCACTGGTAGCGGTATGACGAGGGCTATGTTAAAGATCTCGCTGCAAGCTCGTATTCTAGTACATAATGTTTACAGACTAGAACAGGGATTAACTTTTCCCTCACAATTGCTGGAAATGTTTTTTCAGATGTTTATGCACTCATTTGTCTGGCAGTAAACGCACAAAATCACCGTCATTCATAAATGGCTGCTGTGGTTATGTGTCCCCGCCTCTCTTTGCTGTGTTTTGAAGCCCATGAATTAAATTACATGATGCAGAAACTCTAGGGGGCCAGACTGGAGACTCCACTCACTCTGTGTTGAGGGGCGGTGAAATAACACTCCTGGTTTGCCTTTTCCAAGAGCATTCTCTGCCATCATGCTGAAATGACAAGGAGCTGCTTTTGACTTTGAAAGACTCACACTCTCTCTCGTCTCGCTGTCTCCCACACTGTCTCTTTCAGTGTTTGCTCAGATGGTTCTCTCCTCATCTTGAGCGCACATTTATTCTCTTTATTCTCCAAACCTCTGATTAATCAAGTATGACTCTCTGAGGAAAAAATGCAACTCAGTGGTTTTGATGCTTCGGTTCTTGTCGGTGTGTCCAAATATGGAATGCTCGGAGCTAAATATTAAGTCTGGACTTTAGGGGGAAAAGTGAATGTCATCCTGTTGCACCATGAATGATGTTATTGTAATGTCTTACTTTTGAGTGACTCAGAATTCCAAATACACTCAGTTAAACCAAATTGATACCTTTCAGTGTTAACTTGACAGATACATGCCATGGAAGTTAAAGAGTACACTTTTTCAATGAAGTGTTGTGTGAATTTCCCAGCATGTGTCTGTGTGCTACCATCTCAGGACTCTACATAAAGTTCACAGTTTTACATCAGCAACTCTCATGTTAGAGGTTCCAGTGAGAAACAACAGAGTTCATTTGGGGAGAAGCGCCACTCGGCTGCATATTATTTACATCCCTTTAATAGGGGTTAAGGTAATCTTCAACTTGCATCACCCATTTATAGTGTCGCCCAGCTACCCCTGTTTGCGGCGTCCACCGAGGAGGCTGCTGCGCGGGCTTTCACAGCTGACTAAGCAGTTTGTCCAGCTCCTACACAGAGCAAAAGTCAACACGGAGAGTAAAACTGCTCTCCTCTCATCACAAAGACTCATCCAGCTGGAACCAGAGGAAGAACGTTTGCCCACCAACACATGATTCACTTTAGTCAGTTAGCCTGTTTGTTCAAAAAAATAGTTCTTTTTTCAAACATCCTCAGAAATATCTTGCCTTTGTGCCTTCCGTTCCAGAGCTTGATCTATAAATAGTAAACAAGCGTGTCTTAAAATGAAAAGTGCTCTGCCCTGACAAAGGAATGAGGCTGTCTACACGTCAAAGTGATCAAGAACACTTGAGGCTCAAGAGGACAAAACTTTGAGCTGAGATCCAGCAGCACCTGAGAAGAATTATAAATTATTCAGCGCTGAATCAATGATAAGAACACAAAGATCTCCCTATTGGCCACATACCATTAATAGCCTGCAACATTTAGCCATAAGCCGTGGACTGTGTATATAAAATCAAGTTTTTGCTTTGGAGCCAAGTAAAGAAATAACATCTTAGCATGTCAAGCTTAATAACTCATGCGTCCACAACTTAAACCCCAAGGTAAAACAGTATGGAAATAGCCTGGCGAGGAATGCATCATTTACGTATTAAGTTTTATGAAACTATAAATCAGCCTGTGTGCAGCGCTCAGGTTTTTAGGATTTGTTAGTTTAGAACAATAACAACATTTATCAGCATGGGGGAGTGGACACAGTGCTAAAGAGGTACCCGCAGTGGGAAAAATGTGTCTTGTTTTAAAGCGTACATCTTTTGTGTTAGTGACCTCCTTAAAGATTCTGAAAAGGACTTTTTATACAAACTGTTCCAAATCTGAAAAAAAAGAAAATGCTTTTGTGAACACTTTTAAAGATTGCTGAAGTTTTGGTTGTGAAAAAAGCTAATAAAGTGAAATCCCGGGTTGCAGAGTAATGTCTTTTGCAGAGTAGTGGTTTAAGACATTGGCGGTTGATCAGGTTTTTCTTGAGGTGCAACACTTCAGATTGTGCTCAGTAGTTGCATGCTGATTATCAAGTGTGACATCACCATCTTGTCAAGTCTGCACAAAGGTTGTGTTGAGGCAGTGAAGGGAGCTTTGTATATTGTAAAACAAGAAGGGACAAAGGAGGGGATGGTGCATGTATGGTCACCTTAAAGAGAGCTTGAGAAAACATTCCTGTACAGTTTCCCATCTGGAGCACAGGAAAAAAAAAAGGCTCACATAACCATATTGGTGAAAGAAAATAACGGAGGAGACAAAGGCAGGAGTGGAATTAAAACAGGATCTCCCTATTCCTAGTGGCTGCAGGCTGTCTGCTGTATTGCTCCGAGGGGCAGATCCCCCCCAGTTCTGCTTATCTAAGCACATCCAGTTTGGTCCAGTTTTTGACCCGCTGCTCACTTTCAGCCCCAATGTTTCCTGCTTTGAGCTGAATGTGTGGTCCATTGTGAGTGTGGTAAAGGGCTGGCAGCACAGGGACCACCAAAGTGAAGGAAAAGCCCAGTGGCCTCTATCAGCATGAGGTGTCACTGAGGCCTGTACCAGAAACCAAATGATTTTTAACACCATCTTCTATTTATGTGTCTACTCTAAAAGTTATTAGTCAGATTTGTATCCTGAAAAATAAACCCAGCGGAGTTTTCTTCTTTTTTTTATGTAACATCCCCACCTCAAACTACCTCTCAGGTGCTTGCCCTGATTTGCATGAAGCCTGGGACAACCATGACATATGCTATTAGATTAATGATCAGGCTAATGTCGGTGTATATATTTGGCGTAGTGTAACAGCCTATTAAATTGCAAATGAGGCTTTGAAATGACATGTGTAAATAGAGCTCTTAACTTTGAAGCATATGAAAAATGCTGAATGCATTTTCTGCCTCATAAAAAGGTTTGCAAAGACAATTTTTGGAAAATATTCAGATACCTGCATTATTTTGCAGGTAACATTTTTTTTCTATTAGAACTCTCAGCAGCTTGAAACTGATGAATGTCTTGTAGCCTCCTTTTTCAGCTTGCAGACATGGCCAGTGTTTGAGGTCCATAATTGCCATTTTAATTTCCTATTACATGGATCATTTAATGTGCAAGTCTATTGCTGATGAGATGTTTCCACTTGAGATCATTTCAGATTGAGACTCAGCTTTTTTTCTTTTTTTTACATTTTTAAGGTGTTCAAAACTTCCAAGTTGACCTGACGGCACCATTTAACTCTCAGTGTTGACAGATGTGTGCAGAACTCAGTGCTCCTGCTGCATCTGTCATTTTTCAGCAGGAAACACTTCACAACATAATGCAAACAACTGTTAGTTGTGACGTTCAGTTTCATTCCAGGCACCCTACAACTCTTCGACCTGGCCATTGTCTGGCTGATGTCATGTATTGCAACTCTGGCATAAGTTTTCAGATGTGAAACATTTGCCTGTCGGGTATGAAGAACACAGCAGGAGATTGTCGGGGTCACACGCTTTCAAAGCAACAAGACATTTTCCATAACATTCAGGTGATGGGCGATGCCTGGGCTGAACATGCAGAGTGCAGGATATGATGGTTAAATTCTGCTGCAGAGAGTTTTTATTCACAGAATGATGAATATGGTGGGAGAAGAAGCTACTGACTCAATGTATATTTTTGAGTAATAGCTGTTGGACTTATTCAGAAACATCAAAGAAATACTCAAAGTGGTATACAGGCAAGCAGAAATTAGCACAACACACCCACTTTCTGGAATTTTCTGGAAATGTTCCTGCTGTATTCTCACATGGGCTCACTCAGACAAGGGCTGGCAGGAAAAGTTGTAGAAAAAGTCTGGGTTAAACTACTCGTACGTTTACGTTTCCTCAGGAAAATGTCCAGACTTTGGTGCATGTCTAAATGCAGCTTCAGCTAACACCAAAGCTTCCTTTCCTGTGATTTATGGCATGCATGCACTATGCAGGAATGTGTATAAAGCCAAACTGGTGTTCATTCGCTCCTCTGTGTGCACGCTAGTCCTAGAGCAACGAACAAAACAAGGATCTGCTTATCAACAATTGGTGCCCCCGTGTGGCCCAAAACACTGCACACACTTCCTTTGAGCTGCGCTACAGCAAAAAGAAAAATCCGTGAAATAAACCTTTCTCATTTGAAAGCACAGAAGGGTCTGCTGGAAAGAGTCTCATCCCTCGCTGATGAAAACATGCAGATAACTTATGGCCCATCATGTTTAATTCCCAAGCCTGAAGCCATCTATACTTGATTTCCATGATAATGTCTCTGCTTGTAGATTCTGGTGATTACTGGATCTTAACATGTCAGCAGAGAACTTGGCAGGGTCGGCCTGGTGCTGCATGACAGATCTGCAGCCATATTCATTTTCTTGCAGCTCACAGGCAGACTCATCCAGCCTCACACAGCTCTGGATGGGAGCAGCTGGGAGGCTCAAATGTCTCAAACACATTATTAATGTGTATGAGTAGAGCAAGGCTAGACATTGCCAATAGAAATCTCAGTTATCACTACGTCTCTAGCCTTGATGTATCAGTTGGATCTCTTTATAGTTTTGAGTAATGAGCCTGAGAATAATGGATGTTGTGGGAGTGGGAGGAAAAGAAAGTCGTGATGTGTTGCCCATTCAAACAACAGTTTTCAAACACGATAAGCTGCGGCGTGTTCATATTTCATGAGTTTGATGTCAGTGGCTCTTTCTAAGTTCATATGAAACCCGGATCTGGATTTTCATTTTCTTTTTGTTTGGAAAAGAAACACCTTGGCATAAAGTAAAAGGAATTTAATTTTACATGGTTCTTCAAAGAGATCAGTCTTTAGAACTGTGTCCCTCTTTTCACTCTCGTTGTAGTTACTAGTTCGCCTCGTGCTGCTTCTCTGAGCTTTCCGTCACCACTACGAGAGTGTTGGTTGCATAAACAGCCACACAATAGTTTTTTTAATTGTTTCAGTTTGGGTTTGCTGGTTCACCAGTTTGGCGATTTTGTTCAATTTTGTAATCGTCTCCATGATTAAAGAGAATAATCAAAGAACATTTGGGTCTGGTGCCTGTAACCTGCTGACTGTGCGAGTGTGCTCTCTGAAAATCAAGTCATCAGTCCCTGACCACGGTGATGACACAGGCCCATATGACACCATACCAGCCTCTGATATGCTTTTTGTCCACAGAACAAGAGAGTGTCATTCCAGACATTCCTTAGCGGAGCCTCTGTTCTCTCAGGATGACCTTCAACTTATCTCTCCATCAGAGCATGTCTGGTGGAGAGAGGAGGAGTCGGACAAGAGAGGCGGGGGGTGGTGGGGTGAGGGGTACAATCTCTCTCACGCACGCATAAAAGCACAAAACCGGTCTAGCTTGTCAAGCTAAGAAAACCCACAGAACTTGCTCACAATATTATTCTTTTTTGTGCGTCTGAGTCTGAAACTGTAAGGAATTAAATCTTCTTTGCATGTGGTTGGTGTTGGTGTCAGTTCTTGGTGTTTCATCTTTGTTAGAGCCAGTTTAAGCAGAGTCAGGAAGTTCTATGAAGTGAAGTAATTTTCTATTTTTCCCACTTCAGTGAGGATCTATTTCAGGACTAATCTTTGGGTTTAAGGCTTCAGTTACATTTAGGTGCACCATAGAAAATGGAATGAATTTAATTATCATTGAGGCCCTGCAAACATGTCTCAATTTTTGTGGTTAACATCAAACCAGACAAGCAAGCTCTCCCATCATGATGTAACGTTGAGGTCCCAAAATGGCTGAGATGGCTCCTGTGGACGACTGGCTCAACTTTCATTCTGGTCTCTCTGGTTGCTCCAGGCTTCCCACACAGGAAGCTGACTTGAGAATTTGGTACTGCTTGCCAAGGTTGTCTCCACAGTAATATCACCACTCAGCTCAGCGCAGCCCCCCACCCAAAGTAGTCGAGGGTCCTGACACTTACTGCATGTACTGCTGTAGATCAGGTTCTGGTGGTTTCTGCTGCTCCACACACTCACACGTCCGCCTGGATAGGAAACAGTGCTGGCGTCCCAGCTCCCAACTCTTAACTTTAGGCTTCCACTTGCGTACTCAAAATGTCAGCTTCACTTTATAAAGTCATTTCAGCCCCATAGGATCCAAGAACCGCACTAAATCTGTCACTAGTCCATAATGCAGGCCAAGGAAGCCCTGAGTACTGTTGCTAGAACATTACCTTTTGTCACAGTAATGGAGTCATTTTTGGGGAATGGATGTAGGTGGGAAGACGTCTGCTGGCCTCAGCTCTGTGCAGTCTGACTTGCAAGTCTACAATTATGTGCTTTTACTGTGTGCTTGACCAGATACTACAACAAGATTTACTGCTGCTGGATTATCTGGGGCCATCCAGAATGAAAGAGTATAAACATTTGGACTTATGAGACTGTAAATATAAAATATAATAAATACTGTCAAACTTGTGGCTGCAGGGTTGACTCTGTCGAGTCCACCATTTTGGAGCTGAGTACCGTCGCCATATTGGAAGGATCGTGAGACATTTTAAAGAAATTCATGGTTCTCAGAAGATGTATCCTTTTGACATTGGAGATCCTACAAGGTTAACATTTGAGTCTGAAGCCCCTTTTCAACTGGTCCAAAAAAAAAAACCTTAACACCCACTCATTAACACCCACCCCAAACATCTGGCTTTTGTCTGCTGTGGTAATAGATGCAATTGAAATTCACTCCTGAGTCAAATGACTCTGCAGTAGACACAGGTTCAAATGTGACACTCGGGTGTTGAGAGAGCGCCTCAGATTGTGACGTCAAACATGATGTACCGAGTAAAAAACTAAAATGAGTCAGTGCCTTTTCTTACTACGTCTAACCATGTTTAAAAAAAACAAAAACATGCATTTCTAAACATTATCTCAATGCTGGATATCCTGAATACACATATAAATATATCTGCAACTTATCAGTAGTTTCATTATAAATCAGTCTTGCAGTTGTTTTTTATCAATTATTTGGCCCAATGGATTATTTGGTCAGTGAAGAAAATGTGAAGAGCTACTGTCACAACACTCTAAGTACAGACATCAGTCTAAAAGTGTTAATAATATCATATTCTATAAACCAGAAAAGTGCAGAAGTTTAAACTGCAGTGTTTGGCAGTTTTTTTTTTTTGATAAATGACCAGTGATGACCAGTGATTGCTTTATCAGATTGATCATCAGAACAGATGGCAAACTTTTTGTTCTGATCAACAAATTGTTTAATTGACAAGCAATTTTTGTCCTCAGGTTGAAAGGGCTATGACATTTTATCTATGTATTTATGAATTGGTTAATGCTTTGTTGACTAATGTAGCCTTAATAAACTTGAACAACAGAGGTTGTTACATTTCATGTGTAGGGTGTGTTGCTTGCTGCTCGTACTGAAGAGCTAGTGAATTAGTAAAGCAGTGGTATGAGGTGGTGCTTAACTTTGTGTTTGTGATTGACAGATTGAATTACTTCATGCTCTCAGCAACAGTATGCCTGCAAAAACAACGTTACCTAACAACAATTTCACTGTTGGGAGTTCTTTGTTGTGTATGTAGGGGATAACTGCGCTTCAGTGGGGAGTTGTGAAACATTACGCTGTACGCACATCATTAGCTCTCTGGTTGGATGTGGAGTGAAGTTAAACAGGCGCAGCATCACTGTACATAACTAAATAGATAAAAGTATTAGTGCCTCCATGCATTGAATTCGTATGTGCAACCATTTTCAGCTTGTGTGTGTGTGTGTGTGAGGATCCATGTAAAGCCCTGCAGACTTTTCACATAACTCCCTCTTATGGCCCCGTAAAGCCTGATAGCCAAACGCCACAGGACTAATTGGAGAATGTGTGACTATGTAGTTGCCTACAGCCGAGGTCGCGGGATGTCATAACCCAGCTAATCAACATCAACTGCCTGCAAATTAGCAACACATGCTGCCTAGTTACAGAGGGAGGGTGTGGGCCTGGGTTTGGTGCAGCAGGTGGGGACTAGCTGATGAGCATTCTTCAGAGCTGTAAGTGTTGGGGAAGAGATTCAGTCAATATCTTTTGCTTGTGATTGTTTAGCACTTGTGGCTTGTTATTGTCTGAGCTGCTGTGATTTAGTTTTTTGTGCTGCTTTTATTTAAGAAGCAGACCGAGGTGTAATCGATTGGTGGATTTCTTCCTTCTGAAAATCAGCAGACTTGAAAGACTTTTCTCCAATTCTGCAGGGTGTGCTGCAGTGCAGATTAAACCGGTTCTCCACTCCTCTCAGTAGGAAAGCAGAGCTGAGAAGAGGGCCATTGCCATTCAACATTATGCATGGATGAGTCCCAGAGCACATTACACATTTGTCAAAACCATGAACAGCTACTTGCTCTGAGCTCCCTGTACAGTGCTCTGCCTACTGAAAGCTTCCCTGATGGCCACTCCACTATCAGCAGAATATCTGACTTGGAGTTGACCGGCCACTCAAGTTCCAACCAAAGCTCACTGTGGATTTTAGTTACCATGCATGGGAGAGGCTCGTTGTGTAAGACAATGCTCAGATGGACCTAATGAAAAAAAGCACACAGTCCCCACACTGCCTTCCATTGCACTCGTAATTAGCTTCTCGTCGTTTCAGTCATGATTTAGGCCTGGACCAGAAATCTCCCCGTTCCCCAAACGGAGAGTATAAATCTTCTTAAAGCCGGCCCAGTCAGGGCACGGGCAGCCTGCCGAGGACCGTGAACTGTAGCAGTGTTCATGTCCACACAGATGAGCCATTCTTATTTCATTAGCAGACTAGGTATATAAACCCCCCTCCACCCCATGCAAATGATAAATTGCATCTTCGTAGGAGCGCTGGTGATTTAGAGTGGGTCTGATTCAGGAGCTGAAGCAGGCAGCCATGTTAAACTTGGCAGTAAGGGTCTGTGCTGAGCTGTGTTGGGCCAGGGAAGTGGATGACTGAGTTAAAGCTTGCCTCAGCATCCAGCTGGAGCTGAGCTCATCTCCCTGCTCTGACTCAGGCCTGAGTGAAGGAGCAGATGATGTGTGTGTGTGTGTGTGTGTGTCTTGTGGGAGAGGAGGTGTATTTACAGACATCATTAATATCTCCCTGCCCTGCGTGGCCACATTGTTGGAGTTAGACATCATCAGTCAGAGGAGGGAGAGCGATGCTTAGCGGCTCCAGTAATGACCTAAATCGCTTTTAGTGTTTTTAAATCTGTCCCTTCAAATTATTTTCCTCACTAGAAACAAATTTTAAATTTCAGCACACTTAGTTCTGTCGCTGGTTGAAGATTTAAATCTGTTGTTGAAATGATCTTGGTTTCTGTGTGTCCTTGCCCAAATGAAGGATGTTCAAAGGCCCAGAAAACTTTTGTTTTTAAATCTCTATCTTAGTGTAAGGGCTTCTACGTTAAAACACTTTGAGTTTAATGATAAGGAATTTCTTTATCTTTATTTGTGTTCTGTCCTTTGTTCACTGGTTGAAATTGACCCAACTGAAACCTTGTATCAACCCTTTTCACAGACATTTCCAAGTTCAATTTTGCAATGATTTTAATATTTTTTGAAAACTTGTATGAGTCGAGTGACATTTTCTTAATACTAGTTGGAGTCATCTGGCTTCTCCTGCCTTGTTTCAAGCTCCCTTGCTGCTAGAAAATCTCTAAAGTAGGTGCATTGAAGGAACGATCTGACCCTTTTCACAGAAGTAATATTCTTTGAAATGAACATGAAAACTCTGCAAGACATTGTTGCAGTGCACATGATTATATTTCCACAAACATATGCATTATACAGAAAAATGTTTCCTCAGTCTTTAATTGGATTAAGATAAAAATTATTTCGAATGCATGCAAACACATTTAGAACATTGTACACAATGGTTCTGAGTTTGCGGCTCCTCCACTTTTCCATTACAAGAGCATTTTTTTTCTCCATTCTCTGCCAGAAACCCAAAACAATGAGATGCAACAGGCAAAAACAGGCTTAGATATACAGGAGAGAGTTTTGCTTATATACTCTGTTCACCTTTCAATTATAAAGTCATTTGACCCATTGTTGATATAAAAACAAGATCTAGGATCTAGTAGGTCATTCACTTCAAGGTAGGGTCAGTCATTTGTTTCTGAGATTTAGACCAAATGAAATGTTTGGCCTGTATACCTGCCTCTCACTATCTCACCTGCTGGCCCGCACTTTTCCGTGCTCTCACTATGTTCTCACTGCGCATGTCTTCAGCTGGAGACACGTACACAGCTGAAGCAGAGATGATAGCAAGAAAAGTCGGCTTCTAGCAGTTGTCAGTCAGTGCACGTTCATGTCTTTTGAGGGTGTAGCTTTGAGAGGGTTGATGGGAGGCGGTGGGATGTATCGGTTGCATTTTTTCAAAGTGTAGCTTGCTCTTACTAACTTTTCCAGGATGATCAACCCTAGCTTTAAAGCAACTATCTTTTTATGTCCCCTTTGCTGTGTCAGTGAGCTGACATGTGTCTTTTCATCCCAGGCCAAGGCTGCACTGAGTGTACTGAGCTGAGCGGGGTTTATGTTTTATTGATTCTGGGCTTCTGTTTTGTTCTTGGTAGGATGTTCTATTTAAAAGTTTTTAAAAGTTACATATGATACTGCTTTCAATCCTGACATGACATGTTATGTATGACATTAGCGGCACTTCTGGGTGTGTTCTGTTTTTGCTCCAGACCCTGGCGGGGCAGCTCCCTCCTCGGTGCCCACCCACCAACAGGTGCCACTACTATTCTCAGTGTTCGCTGCTTCCATCATGACCCGTATTGCATGTTACTGCATGGTGCTGGGTGTGTTTTCGCCATTTTCAGATGTCAGTTATCGTCTTTGGTTCCTGAAGTTACAAGTCTGCGGCTTGTTCGCACGCTCTCACTGATACCTCACCTCGAAACAGGAGCTGTATATCAGCCCTTAATTTGGCATGAGCAACACCAATCTGTTTTGTCGCCACGCTTGGATGGCACAAAGTGTCAAAGCAATCGACGTTGGTGGAAACTAATAGCACCAATGAGCACATAGCCGTGTAACTTCATCTTCAGCCTGCACATGCCTTCAAGTGGATTTGCCCTGATAACCACCTGCATAAACTAGTGCTGAGTGCATAAAAAAAACATATATATCCAAGAGGCAGTGCGACAGCTCATAAACAGGCTTTATTAATAGCCGCCGCTTTCAGATGTTGGTGTTCCATTTGCACGGCAAGCGAGCAGGAGGTATTCTGGGTAGTTTGCCTCCTGAAACACTGGCATGCTGTTCACTCGCATAGACACATAAACCTTCTCCTCCACCGCCCAGCTTTATGTTTATCCTGGATTAGGTCATTTGTATCCTTACACCTTGGAGGCCTGCTTTTAGCAGCAGAGGCTGAAAGTGAGAGAGGGCTCTGTCTGAACGCTAGAAGCCTTTTCTCCTCCGGATTGTTCTTGCGCTGAAAGACACCGCGTGCGGTTGCTCCCTCTCCCATCACAGCTCAGGTTCTACTTGTGTTGTGTGTTTATGTGATAGTCGTGAGTGGCGTGCTGCTCACATCCAAACATCCTTCGTGTGACATGGGGTTTTAATTTATAAAGTTGTAGCTGCCTTTTGCATGTGCATACTGTTTTCCAACTGTGTGTGCGTATGTGTGGTTTACTCTTAAAGGTCCACATTCATCCAGTGAGGCCTAGTGGTGGCCAGGAGCTTGCCGAGCACACAACAGAGCGCCTGTTGTGTGATTGGTCTGCAGCAGCATCAGCTCCTGTGGGAGAGACGTTAAAAAAAATACCTCGGTCAAGAATCCAATTTCTTTATACAACATTTAGTTGTCCTTAAGCCTGGATTCTGAGGCTACTGAGTCAATCATGAGCAGCCTCAATGACGTTTGCACAGTTTGGCCGACAGACTCACAAAATAGAAGTCACTTGTTTTTAGGGAACTTTTTGTTTCAAAGCTTTTATTGTTTCACAAACCTGTCCTCCCACCAGTCCCAGACATGAAGCCTGAGGAAAAGAATGAGCCCAGCAGCATCTCAGCTGATTAAATCTGCATCATTACTGTGATTGATTAGATTAGTCTGGCGTCCCTTGAAAAGGTGTGCGTGTTTTGAAGTAGCTGCGGTGTTCATATTTCAAGGAGCCAAGAGTTGTCACTGATCTCCTCTTTTTCATTTATATTAACAAGACGGATTTGGTATCGCAGCAAAAGTGTCCGTTGTCACCACTTGTCATGTTATCAAAAAGAAAAAAATACATAAATCTAATTATATGCACGGTGCTCTAGTAAAATCAAAGCTGTGGCTGAAAGCGAGGTGTTTTTAATCAGGTTGTGTTTACACTGTTGGTAACCTTACATAGATTAAATCAGCAACATGACAATCACTGTAATTGCCTTGAAAATGAATTACATATCTTCTCTCTAATTTTTGGAAAAGTGAGCCACTGTAAACATCACACTGTGCCGGGCTGCTTCCTAAAACTTTTTGTGTCCATTTAAAGTTGAGTTGTCAACAGATTCATCCATCTTGTCAGGTTCCATTTGCAAGCCTCAAAGTTGTGCCTGCTCTAAACAAACTAATGCAATGTTTTTTTTACCTGCCTCGGTGCACATCACATAACATTTAAACTCAGCACTGTGGGTGACAGAGCCTTCAGTGAAACAAACCACACATCTGTATAGATCAGTCCATAATAAATACCATCTTAAACAAAAAGGTTGCATCTCCAAGTCAGATTTTAACACCTTCATTTACTTTATTTATGCGTTTATTTATGATGTATAGTAAGATGTTGTGAAATAAAATTATTATTAGTTATTTATTATAACTTTCATCAATCATTAGAGACTTCATTTGAAGAAAGAAAGTGATATATAAATGATTTGGTGCTTGGGCCCTTTAGGATGTCATCAAGGTTGACTGGAGTGTGTGGCCACATAGTAAAGGAAACCCCCCTCTGTGGTCCATGGTGGGTATGGAGACAGGAGGTGACTGGGGAGGAGGAGGGTCACAGTGAATCAATGAAATGACAGCTGACAGCAACAGAGAGAACAGCTTTAAAGTTCCTCAGCAACAACATAATTGGCTGATGGAGATCATGGCAGAATGTGATTGGATTACCGTAAACATCCAACAGTCAAGGCTATTGATGGAGGATTCTGAATGAATGAGGCAGAAAAAGTCTTACTGATTGAGCTCTGCTGCAGCTACATCTTAGTGTGGTCAGCTTGTTCATAAAATGGCTGAACTGTGAGGCAGTGAAGGGGAAGCAGTAGGGGAGACGGATGGACAAAGGCAAGTGGAAAATAAACTAGAGGACGAGGAGTAACTAAGCCTGTGCTACTTTCTGTCTATTTTTTTAAAGCAAGAGGAAGACGTGATTGTACTTCAAGAAAAACTCTTTCTTCTTTCTGCCAGCACTGACTCGTAAAATCTTATTTTTCTTTTTCATGAAGCAAGCAAAAGAAAATCTGCCTTCAGAGGTCACATACTTGAAAAGTTCCCTCGGTACAAACTTGTTCTAAGAACTTCTTTGAGTCAAGTGACATTTTCTTAATACTAGTCGGAGCCATCTGGCTTCTTCAGCCTTGTTTCAACCCCCCCCCCCCGCTGCTAGAAAATCCCTGAAGTCTGTGGCAGTGAGGGAATTATCTGACCCTTTTCACAGAAGTCTCAAAGTAAAACTCTGAATATGAAAACTCTGCAAGACATTGTTGCAGTGCACATGATTATTTTTCCACAAACATATGCATGATACAGAAAAATTGTACACTCAGTCTTTAATCGGATTAAGATCGAATTATCTCAAATGCGTAATCAGAACATATGTCTCCGAGCTTGTGGCTTCTCCACTTTTCCCTCATTGTTGCTGTTTTTATAAGAGCAGTTTTTTTTCATCGTTCTTCTCCCCCAGGTCCCTCTTGGTTTGATTCGTATTATATCTTCCAAATCTCCAGCTCACTACGATGGCATAACTCTTCATGATAGCTGGATTTGTGCTAAGGCTGCTGTCAGAACAGGATATCTTGCTAATGTGTTCAGCAGGCCTCGGCACAAGAGAAGGAGAGAAAGAGAGAGAGGGTGGGTGGAGGAGAAAGAAAGAGTGAGGATAGCAGTATAGAAAAGGAGAATTGAGAAACGCAACGATAAAGTATTTATTGGGCTTAATGTGAAGGATGAATCTGTCCGAGATGTTGATGCTCTGCTCTAAGTAGATTGCTGCAGGAAAATGTGGCTGTTTCTCCTCCTCCACCTCTCGTCTTCTCTCTATTTCTGAGCGAGAGAGTTGGCCTGACAACCACGGCACAGCTGCGTCCACAGCTGTGCGTCGGCCCACAGCGGACCCCGCTCTTTATCAGCTTGATTGGTCACATCTGGCGTCATTACTTCCACCTTTGGGCTGTCCAGCATGGAGCCTGGATGTTTGGGGGAGGGGGTCGGCTATTGGTGGACAGGGGGTGAGTTTTGGAGTGAGCTCCTGGGGGCGGTGGTACTGGATGTAAGGGTTTAGCTAAAAGCAACATGGCTGTGTTTGTATTTGCTGGGGCCGGTCCCCCTCCGCCCTCCTCCTCCCTGGTTTGTTTTTGCTCTCCGTGCCCTCGGGGTCTTCCAACACACTTGGCCAAAACATTGTCTTCAGTGCAATAGTATTCTTTTACTCAGACGTGTACGGGAGATATCCACTCCCCCATGGTAGCCAAAGGGATGGGAGTCAAACATCAATATATGTTTGGTATGAGTCAGATTTTGACAGAATTTCTGCAAAACAGATAAATAAATAAATAAAAATACCTGCATCTTTAATGGACAACTCTACCCATGCATATGCAGTCCACATAGCAGATGGTGCATCGAGATAAGCAGCGGTGCAAACTCCTGTCAGATGCTGGATTGCAGAAGAAGATGTTGTGGCAAGACTATATAATTAAAAAGCCACAAGTGATGTTGGAAAACCTGATGGAAACATGATATTTTTGTTTCTTTCATCCACGGTATGTTAACAGTTGCCTCATTGATTTGCACAGATCGGATCTTTTTCGTGCCCACCATTCTGCAGGTTTCCTCTAGTGTTTAAGTCACATACTTCATGTATGTCATGAAGTGTATTTTTTATTATTTTAGGCATTTTGTGTGTTATATATTAATATAATGTTAATATTATATATATTCATTAATTAGAGCAGTCCATCTCTAAATAAGAAGACTGCTTCAACATACTATATTTCAAACTGGCATTCATTTTCATCTTTAATCGAATTTTACTCTTTTTGATGCTGATATCGATACTTGAGATACTTGACCTTTAAAGTGAGAAACATTCAATTCAACTCTGGAAACTGTGTCAGCTTTCTGTGGGAGTGTGCTAAAATGTACATGGAATAGGATTCAAGAATAACAAAAGCAAGAGACAACATGTTTTGTTTGTGTAGAAAATGACTCCTTTGACACGAGCCTCTGACATAGACGTCTCTCATCCCCCCTCATTTCCAGAGCAGCCTCACAGTACCTCACACCCTTTAAGGCAAAGACCCTTTATTTTCCATCAGCTTCATTTCCTTTTTCCCTCCTTTGTACCACTCTTAGTCGATCGTGGCCCCTGCGTTCAAGCAGCGTGCTGCCACCACAGAGCGCCGTAGAAGTCGCTGTCATTGTGAGATGCCTAGAAGCGGTAAAAGCAAAGCCAGTGACAAATAAGATCAAGACTGCTGTACACATGCAGAGTAGCGTGTTACATGGAGGCTAAGTAACAAAGGGTTTTTAAGCCTCTGAACGCTGCGTAGCCAGAGCTAATTCTCTGCACATGTGCTGAGTTATATCCCTCCGGCTCTGCAGCCAAGGAGTCGTGATCCAGATGCAGATACATGGCTCTGAACTGAGCTGACCTCTCCGTGGCACAAAGATCTGCATCGAGGCCTCGTGCCCGCCTGATGACGTACTACGCAGGTTAAAATCCGACCGCCGCCTGCACAGACTCTGACTGTATGTCAGCCATCATAGCTGGATGGGCGCTGAGTGAAGAGGACGATTGTTCTGTCTCTCTCTTTTCTCTGCGCGGACATGAAGTGTAAACCCCCCACCCCCCAAGAGGAACCAGTTTCCTGCCATGCCTCCGCGCTGAAATCAGATCCCAGCGTCGCTCTGGCCTTGTTTTTCTTGGCAAGGGCCGCACACAGACACTCACACAGAGCTGAGTCTCCCGACCATTTCCACCCACCATCGCGACCTCTGTATTTTTCCCCTCGCTCCGTCTTGCGCTTGCCTTCATAAACTCACAAGGAAACCAGGCTTTGATCGACTTTCCCACCAAACTAGTTTTCACATTACCAGAGCGTAAATATTTCACATATATAAAGCGGTGCGCTGAAGTTCTGCCTGACTGTTTAAAAAAAAAAAAAAAAAAGACTTGTGATGAGGCGAGATGCTAGACTTGCATGTTTCTCCAGCCATTTTGGGGCTGTAATCTGAGCCCATGCAGGCCGTTCAGCCAGCACATATTTTAATGACATTTAAACATCTCCAGATGTAATTTGAAAAAGGTCCAAACTAATGCTTCATGAGACTTTTCGGATGATATTTTTCTCCCTGTAGCAGACTGATGCATCCTGTTTTACAGATGAGTTTTACAGTAAGTTCTCCCTCCTTTTCTGACACTGAGCAACCTCAAAACTCCTCAAAGGCTTGTTTTTGTCGAGCAGGGCAGCATTCCACTGAGTTAACGCTCAGGATTTTATTTTTTTTTCTGATTTCCTTCCTCCAGTTTGGAGCTTTACTATCCCCTCAGCTTGGCCCAAGTGCGCCTAACTTGACAGAATGTGAGTGATGCAAAGTAAGCGTATTGTTTTCCAACGCAGCTCTGTGGCTTGTGGGAACAGGGTTGTAAAGAGGCTTTGAATGACAGAAGCGTGCACTCTGGTCAGTCTGCTCATTGTCGTCTGGTGTTTACATGCCTTTGGCCCTCGCACCACTGCCATGCCCCGGGGCCGTTTAACTGCACACCCGTGAGTTAGTGCTGTCTGTAGAAAAGGTGCTCTGTCTCAGGATCCCAGAGGTGTGCAGGAGTGCTGAGTGTGTGTGTGTGTGTGTGTGTGTGTGCTTTTCAGGGACGGGTACACAAGTCCCGCATTCCCACCGCCTGTCTGCTTGTGTTTGTGTGGTTACGTGTGTGTACACACACACATGCAGGGCGGGGGGGGCGCTACAACAACAAACTGGGCTCATCGGTGACATTAAACAGTCCCATATTTCAGGAAGAAGGCAAACAGAGCTGGCTGCTGTGCTGCATTTGCATTTCTTCCAAATGCAAGCAAGTCGGCTTAGCACTTGAAAGAAGGAGTCGTTCTCACAAGGACATTAAATCCAGAATGAAACTCATTGATGCAAGTTTAGTTATCTCAGGCTATTAACTCTCCACCTCCCTCTGTCCCTCTCCCCCTCTTACCTACAGCGGCGAGCAAATGAAACCCATATGCCAGTCGCGCAGGCACTGTGAGTTAGTGAATCGAAAAATGACCCTGTGCTTGGATTCCCATCTATTCGTCATGCGATGTTTTCCACTGAGGTTGTAGCGACCTGTGAGGAGGCAGGACGGAGAGACGAGGCGAGGCCCTCGTCTGCCGCTCCACGTCACCACGCAGCCTGTGGAGTTATCACACAATTACAGCTGTTTAAATACATAGACATGCCTTGTTATGTAGCCGACAGACACTGACCACAGGCCCCCTTCCTCACCGCCTCGCCGGAGCCTTCACGTGTCTCCGTCCCCCTGCTCATTACGCAAGGATACAGCTGAGCCTCCTTTTTTTTCCCCCGCATTCTTTTTTTGTCCGTGCTGCCTAATTTGATTTGAGGCTCGGTGGATGTTAGAGCTTGATCTCTGCACAGCCCAGTGTCTTGTTGTTGTTGCATGCTGTAGTGTTGTGTTGTGTTGTTTTCCCAGCTTTCCCATGACTTGTAATTAGAGGCGTGTGACGTGTGGGTGGCTGAGTAAAAAAAAAAAGGTGATGGCTAGGATGAGGCAGGGGTTGTCTTCTCTTCAACCCCCCCACACCAAGCACCCACCCACCCAGCTCCACCCCACCCGTGGTGTGTGTCTCCAGCCGAGGCCAAATTAAAAGCCTGTGCGACTCACATTCACATTCAATTAAAAGCTCCCCTCTGCGACCGCGCAGAAACAGCTGCAGAGACTCCATGCTGTCTGTTCTTTTCAGTTGTTCTCAAGAAGGTTGTGGCTCGTCTCCTGTCGGAGGTTTACACCCCCGACACACACACACACATTAGACACTGGGAGAGAACAGAAAAGATAACGCAAGCCGAAATCACATCCAAATGTTTACATGAGTGGCGGTGTCCCTGTTTCATCATTCCCTTATCACTCTGGCATAATAAGGCGCAATTACAGAAAAGATAGCGAGATGTGGACAACAAGGCAGCTAGAGAGGGAAGTGAGTAATAGCTTGTAAACAGATACTCTCCAGCCTTGTATTCTTTGATGGAAAAAGATGTGTGCCTCAAAGACCTGAATGAGCCCGTCCACAATTATGCCTTATTTGCTGATTTGAATGCTGGTCAGACTTTCCACATCAGAAGCTCTGATAAGACATCTCACTGTTATCATTACCCCGGCTTGAACTGCTGTTTGCACACTGCAAAATCGTTCATTGTAGTAGGCTGATGCATTTCTGAGTCTTCTGTGTTGTCAGAGAGAACACAAAGAAGAAATTGCTGTTGAAACCACCATCTGTCTGCTTATATACACAATGGAAATTCAGCTGGTGGTCCAGAACTTAAGAGTATAATGTACACAGCATGTTAAGATTTTGATTTGTCGGTGGGAAGCGTGCTCGCATTGTTAAACCGCTATCACTCAAAATGACACGCGAGAGTTAAACATCGCAAATGTCCTGAAACACATATTCATCAGCCGTAAACAGACACTCTTGCAGCCAAAGTTCAGGTAATACGTTTCACTTTGCACCGATTATGAGTCATGAGATTTTCTGCATGCATCAAGTCAGGTCGAGTGTTGGGTGGCCACGTCTCTCCTCCCTGCGTGGAGGTAGGGAGAAATGATAATGCAGTCAGTGATGGTACGCGCCGGCTGGCCGCGCAGCGTCTGATCCAGCCTAAATTTAAACCTGTGGACAGACGAGTCTAGCCAGCGGCCAGCCTCATTCCAGCCGCTGATCATCCCCAGCATGGAGAGAGAGAAACAGAGAGAGAGAGAGAGAGAGAGAGATCGAGCTCTCAGCCTTTTAAGCCTGTCCTCCTACCCTCATCCGTCCCTCCTCTGCTCTCCCTCACTCCCCTCATCTGTTTTCTCCCTCACTTCTTCTTTAAACTCCTGCTTTGAAATGATACTTGGTACTCATGTTTCCAAGCCTCCAGACTCGCCAGAAGTGGGTGTAAAACTGTATATATATATATTAGTACTGAGAGCATCGTTGAGATGAAGTATAGTGCTCCGGCAGGGATTCTTTATCTTCAGTCCTCTCACTTCTGTCTCTTAGATTTGAAAAGCTGTCATTTGCACTAATTATCCACATTATTTTCCTTAACCAAGTACATCTGGCCTGTCTCGGCTTCTGAAAACAAAAGTGATTAAATTGGTACAAAAGTTGTTTTCATTCGTTGTTACGAGTCCCTGGGAGGATGTTTCTTTGAAAAAAAATCCTCCGGAACACTGGAAGTGATGTTTTATAGATTCAGCTGGAATCGGTTGCTTTGTTTTGGAATACCAGTAAATAAAATTCGAAGGAACAGCATGTGATTGTTACCATGCCTGAAGAAAGACAAAGAAAGTCAGGACATGATCAAGTGGCTCAAAGAAGCACAACAAAGTGTGTGGTATTTTCCAAGTTATAGATTTAAATGATTGAGCTTGATTTTGATTGATTGTCATCAGACCCGCGCAGACAGAAACGTTGTACAGGACATACTTGTTTGGGGTTATGATAACAGTATAGTCTGTTGTTCTGGGAAAAAAGTTGGCTCACTCTCCCTGATGTGCTTGCACAGCCTTTCCTTATCTCCGCTCTGAATACTTTGGCTCCTCAAGTCATGGAATAGATGGGAGAGTTGAGACAGTCTCAATGGAAGTTTGGAATAAGTTCAAAAACACAGACAGATGTTCACAGAAACAGAACCGCTATTATACTGCATTTGTCTGCTTGGTTTTATTGGTGCGCTGAGGATCAGCCTGGTGTTTATGTGACAATGGGAAAAAAACCTGGCTGTACACACGCTCGTGTGAGCCTCATACCCTCAAATGCAGCAGATTTGAGCCCAGTCCCACATGGCTTATGCCTTCCAGGGCTGAGCTAAGCCAGTGGAGACGCATCAGCTGGGAGCTGATCGGACCTCCACGCCAGACGGATCAGAGACAGACAAGATATGTTTCCATTCTGGCTCTGTCCACCTTCCTTCCTTCCTTCCCTTCTTTCATCCCCATATTTCCACCCTGTCTGCTCTCTCTCCCTCTGTTGCACCATTCTTCTCCTCCCTGTAATCAGGGCTCTTTGAAGTGGGCCGAGAAGACGGATTAGAGTGGGACCTGCAGGGTCTTTGACCTGGGGTGAGCCGGGGACGAGTAATTAGACAGGGAATTAAGAGGAAGCCCAGCCCCTCTCTGTCTCTCTCATGAATTGTGTGCTCCTCTATCAGAGCCATGCTATTTGCCGAACTTTTATTTGAAATAGTTTTCCAGCAGCAGCATATTGTTGTGAGATGCAGTAATAGAAGCAATTGTGCTTTTTTTCCTATTTCTATTAACAAAACTCATGTACAGCAGGAAATATGATTTAAAAGTGACCACATGCAATTTCCATGTGGTTCCGATGCTGGTGACTGACACCAGGAATCCTTCTAAGGCCTGCTTTATACTCCTGCGTAGGATTGACGCAGAACCTACGCATGCGACCTCGGCTGCAGTGAGCTTTTATACTTTTGGGCTGCTGTGTTCGTGTCCCTCTGCAAGTCGCTCAGGGTTGGGTTTTTCTACGCCACTGTGTGTGTAGTGTTGAGAAGAGGATATATGACCATTAAAGAGTTTAAGGTAGAAGGAGGATGAGTTTTATGTGGCCACTGAGAAATAATCACAGTTGTTGCAGTCTGGGTTGGCGTGATGTTTCTATGAAGGTGCACGTCAGACTATGGCATACAGTAGAGCGCAGGGTACAGCATAGTTATACAAAACACTGTTGATTTTACAAAATATCAATATATGACAGGGACATTAAGTTTGCTAACCAATTTTGTATAGCAACTTTAAATGTATTTATTTTACTTCAGTAAGTATGCCGAATTCAGATGAAAGAAGCCATATTGTATGTCATTCAATATCTTCTACTGTTAGTGCAGTAGTATCAGCATAAAATGTTGCAACAGTGGTAGTATAAGTATTAATAGAAACATTATCATTTAGCATTTGTATTATTATTGTGCCCTTCTCCTATAAAAATCTTGTGCCAGCAACTAATTATGACCCTTATTTACATTTTATTGTTGGTGGACCTCTAGTGGCTGGTGGTGTAGCACTTAATAACAAAAGTACAAGTAACTTGTAACATGTTACTTTAACACCAACTTTACTTAGGTGTATCTTGTACATTGGCCTGTGTTGTGTGTGTATGGGTTTATTAAAGATGAGGGTTAACTGTGGAGAGAGAGGAAGAATGCCCAGGCACTGTGTTATTAAACAGAGGCTGTCTCGAGGAGCGCCCACATGGCCAAATATGGACATCCAGTCACCCTCTGTGTCTTTGTGAGGGAGAGAAGAATGAAGCCAAACCAACAGGGAGACAAATGACATGAAAACTCTGTGCTCGAGAAATACATTTAACATTCTGCGTCTGTCTTTTTCTCTTTTTGTGTCTGCAGGTAAGAAAGATTTCCAGTCCTTAAAAAGCCTTTTTTGATCGAGAATGTAAGTAGTGTCACAATTTCAGTTTTTCAATCCTTCTGTCCTTTATGATATCTCCCATCTAAGTGTGTGCGTGTGTGTGTACATGTGTGATATCCCCAGGGTACCTGTTGTTGTGACAGGCTCTTGAGCGGTGTTAGAAGATAGCGTGTAAATTGTAATCTGGGAGCTCCCATTACTCAGCCTGTGTCATGCTAATAATGCTGCACGTCAGTCAGACCTGGCCGCTCATTACAGACACACAGCCCCAGCTATCGCTCCTCCTTTTCCATTGTGCCGATGCCACAAAAGGAGCCATTTACTGGTGGCGGTTTAGTGCCAGGAGGAGAGTATTGGCTGTGCATTAATAGAGACTTAACCTGTATTGACTTACTCATTTGCATAATCCTTAAACTAGTGCCAAAGAGTAACTTTCAGTGGGAGAGCATGTGATTAGAACAAGTTAATAGCATAGAGGTAAACAGATGAGGGACACTGGCTGTAATCTATACTAAAGGGCCGTGAGTTGAGGCCCAAAGATGGAAGAGAAATGCAAAAGAGAGCAACTGGATCTTCACATTGTCTAGATTCGACTGAGAAGTTCAGGAATGAAGAAATCCTTTTGTCTTTTCTGTAGCAACGATTCTACTGTTTCCCCAAGCTACCTTCTGCTGTCTAGAAATGTCATTCTTCAATTTAACCTCTACTTTTTTAAGTCATTCTGGATAAAAGTGTCAGCTGTCAATGTCTAAAATGTGAAAGGAACACTGTCTGTATCTGTGAAGGAGACAGGAAGCTCTAGAAGGTTTATAGAAGTAGAAAGACCACTGAGAATCTCAGCAAAATCAACACATCCCCTTACTACCTTCCAACACACACACACACACACACACACACACCTTTGCACACTTCCCCTGTAGAGACTCATAACTCTTGCTTACATAACCCACCTGCCTTTCTCAGACCTCAACCACATCCTGGGAGCAACAGGGAGCAGAGGAGGGGTGGACGACAAGGGGCCGTTAAAGATAAGAGTGTTTATGCTGACATTGTGGGGGAAGTTGTAGACATCCTTATCACGAACAATGAACAGAGACAACAACGGAATGAGCCAAATACAAAGAATAAAAAGACTGATTGTCAAAAAGCTTTATGCACTATGTCAAGCTTCTCCTTAGTTCTGTTTATTGTCGTCTTACACCACTACAGGCCAGAAGCCTTTTCTATGTTGGCAAATAAAGTGTTTGACGCAGGAATGACGTAGTGGTGTTCAGAGACAGAACGGTAAATCCTGGTGGTTCCGTCTGTGCACAACCACAGGAGCAGCAGCGGAAATTACTGCAAGCATGCTAATGGCAATGAACTCTCACTGTGAAGAACCCTTTTAAGACTTGACATTTTGACCCTTGATCTCACCACATTTCAAATCCAGGGACATTGGTACGTGACCAAATCCAATGCCCGTATTGCCTGCGATGAATGACATCATCACTGCTTTGCCCATTAGGGTCGCCTCTCTTGAGGAGAAACAGCTGCGTCACCCAGAGATCACGTTGAGGGTGTATTTCGGTTATCCTCGGTTAATTAGACCATTTGAACTGGGTTCTCTAGAGGACCGGCCAACCCGACCATTGGGATGGGGGGGGCAGAGCATGTTGTGCAGTCTCACATTCAAAGTCACTTCCTCTCCAAACCTTCATCCACTTTGGCCAGACCACACATCCTAAATGCTGATAGTTTTGCTGGCTTGCTTGCATGTTCTCCCTTACACACAACCACGCAGTCATGACCTCAGATAGGGATCACATTCATCCCTGCTTGGCTGCTAACTAACCCCAATTGCATTGAGGGTTTACAACCGAGCTGAGCTTGAGGTACCCCTCAGTATTTATAAACAGTTATGATCGCATTTGGTAAATGATCTGAAATTAGTATTTTTCTGGAGGGTCAACAAAAACACGGTTGTCAAGTTGACTGGATTTGAACAGCATATTCCAAACTCCTGCTGTTAATGCGGTTTTATGTTGGCCGGGCTGCCAGTAAGAATCCACAGTGTATGGGTTGAGCAGGAGGTTACAAAGAGCTGCAGCAGTCATGATAAAACCTTCTGTGGGCAGCTGGTAAAGAGCACAGCCTGGCCCTTCGAGGACTGATAAATCCAGGCTTGTTTTGGACTGTTGTTAGCACAGAATAGCGAGGTCATGGTAGGATCACCTCACCATGATCTTGTTACAAAAGTCATGTATTCTTTAATCAGGTTGCACCTTGTGAGGGGGCATGTATTGGATCTGCTACAGCTACATGTAGATAGAAACAGATGGGTGAATTCATTTTTAGATAACTGGAGAAAACAATCTCAGAGGCAGTTTTCAAAATTCTTTCTCCAAAATATCTAGACATCTACAATGAATTCTCAAGGGGCCCGGATCAGATTTGAAAAAATGAATTATTGTCTTTCTAATTGGTGAGGGCAAAAGTACCCATGATAGGGAGGGGGTCGGGGCTCCATGCTGCTCAGAAGCCGGGAGGCAATGCTGGGGGGAGGAATGCACTGTTATCAGACGAAGAGCGAGAGGTACGGGCAGTGATGGAAGAGGGAGGGTTGATGTGCCATGCAGACAGAAGTGATAATGAGCCTTATCTTACTGTTCCACATCCCCCTCTCCCCAACACCTTCACATTATCACTGCCATCTGCCTCGATTGTGCTTCACAGTCCCAGTGACTAACTGGCTGCCAGTCCCTCTTCTCTCCTCTGGGTCGCTGTGAATAAGCATGTGTTCTCTCTCTCTCTCTGTCTTTCTGCATTGTTTTTCTTTCTCAGTTTTTACTTCCATTATTCCATTTCCCTCCAAATTCCCTCAATCAGCCTCGAAGTCAAGTGAAGATGCCAAGGGGATGGGGGGGGGCTTGCCGATCAGCTGATGACGTGCGCGAGGGGTCGAAAGAACAGGGATTACAGCTCTGGCCCATGATGAGCTAGCAACTCCAGCTCATCAGGGCGATTATGGCAGCGCTTTGGCATCTGTAGATCTGGGTTGGGTTGAGTTGGAGGGCATCAATGTGAAGTGACGGCAAGTTGTAAATGGCTGGGAACATACTGACAGATCTGGCACAAATGCCACTTTACCCTTCAAAATCTGTTAAAGCCGGCTTCAAGAGTCAGCGAAGCGTCATTGTTGAAGTCTTTTGGAAATGAATACAGGCTCGCTGACATTTATCTGGGAGACGATCATTTGAAAATGAGCCAGGCAGTTGTAACTAAGCGATCCAGGGTTTAACAAGAGTGCCAACACATTGAGCTGTGTGGCTTGCCTTTAATTTAACCCCACTGGACTGGAGCACAGCTGGAGGAAGCCTTGTTCGCTGGATACAAATCCTCTGTTGCGACAATGTGCAAACCCCCCCATTGTCAGAGCCACTCACACACTAGGGTACATTCCTCTCACCCAGGGCAGGGATTGGCTGAAGAATCCCTCACCCTATTTAAAACCCTCCATCTAGCAACTGAACCGAGATTTGATTCAAGTGGGAGTTGCTCAGAGGGTAAAAATGTGTTAGTGTTGTGTGTTTTTATGAAGACCAGATGTACTTGGGAAATGGATGAACAGATTCAAACACACTGAAGATCTTTTCCTGTTTTCATTGGTGTTTATAATTTTCAGGTATTGGGATTTTTGTGAAACAAGTAAGAATAAAGATTTGTTTGTATTCCTGCAATAAGGCTTGGCTTGAATGTTAAAATGCCATTAGAGACTCAGACAAGATGGTTTGAAAGAAGCATGGTTAAAATTGAAGCAGACTTTTATTCCCTGTTCACATCTTGTAAATACAATATAGCTGTTTTCAGACATGACCTACGGGTACAATCCGGAGAATTGGCTACAGGGTTTACACAGAGTTTTCCTTTCACACATGCACAACACAGCATGAGGTTTTCTGGCATTCACAACAGTGACAAATCTTCAGCAGTATTCAGACGAGAAGATCCAGGTGCAGCAGGCAGAGACGGAAAGTCACGTATTAACTCTGCTGTGGAGATCACATGATAGTCATGTGTCTTGTCTACATGTCATGAGAGCACTTTTTCCCCGGGAGATATTTATTCTGGGAAGTCAGGCAGATAAAGTTTGTAGGAAACTGTGGAGCCTCTCACTCTGACATTTGTGTTCACACATGCACCTCCTCAGGAGAAAATAAGGAGGACCTGCAGGGTCCAGTGCATGTCTGAAAGCAGCTTGTAACCTTCACAGACCCAGTTCTGAACACAGTATTTTCTATATTTCATCCTTTACACACCTCTTATTTCTGTATTCAACAACGTTTAATCCAATTCACCCCATAGTACACGAAAATGTAAGAATTCCCCAGTTTCCTTAGGTCATATGGTTTGATCTTGTCAGTTCCTTGCTATTTTTTTAACTTCTGTTTTAAATTCAGGCAGCAAGACGGTATCCTCTAAAAGCAATTTTTGGAGCAGTCAAGGCTGAGAAAGGGCAACACACCTCCATAAAAACGCAGTCGAATTTGCATTACTGCCTTAGACTGCTGATATGCTGATATAGCTGGAAGGGCGCAGCTCCACCTCATCCGACATTGACTCAGTGCGTCAAGGAGGTGATGCTCCTGTTAAATTTGGAAAAGTTTGGTACTGTGTACATGGATCAGAACAAAGAGAAAACTTCTGTTTGGTGTAAACCGTTTTGGTATTGTCAAGACTGCTGACAGGTACATTCGCTGTTAAAAAGAAGCACATGTAGCTCTGACTGTGAATGTGATTATGAGTAACAGAATTAAAAATGTTGTCATTTACTTACTTAGTTCTGCAACTCTATAGATATGATCAATTATTATTATTTCATTACCATTTATTGTTGTGAAGTCTGTTTTGTTGTTTTCACTATGTATCTTTGACAAAAGATATGAACTTTATTTGATTTTGTTTGATTTAATTAGTTCATTTCTGTGCATCTATGTTACAAAGATGTGTGACAAATAAACTGGTCTCGACGGAAACGTTGCCCCTTAGAAAATTCCAGTCTGAGTTGGTATGGCAACATTACCGTAACTGCAGTGGGCAACTAATCACAGAATGAAATTGTGCTCAAAAGAATCAGGCTCTAAATGGTATTTGAGAAAATGAAAATCTGGAGAGTGATAAGTTAAACAAACAGATGTTCAGCGTGTTGTGTGTTTCTTGTTAGGAGATGATTGTGTCCAGTGAGATGTTCTCACAAGGACAGAAATACAATCATCTCTCTGTGTCTGTGGGCTGCACTGTATGTTTTGGCATGCCCGTGTGGCTCAGTGTGTGTATATGTGTGCTGTGCAATCCACAGGCTGCTTGTTAGTACAATGTCAAACATGTCCATCAGTGACATCCCTTGCTGCTCTGTAGGCGAGCCCCCCCGCAGCTCTGACGCACATTTCACCTCTCTCTCCCCGTGTTTACCTCCTCACCCCCCATTTCTTTGTCTCTGTGCTCCGGGCTTCTTCTTCTCAATTAGCTGCCGAGTTTCCCATCTTCTTACTCCCCCCATTGGCCCACATCCTTGCAGTAACAGCGAGTAAAACTTGATTATAAAGCATCCCTGCGTCTCACAGAGCCTTCACACTTTTTTACTTGCTAATTTAATGTGTGCATGCATCTGGAGTGTTTTTCCTGACCTTCTTTTTCTGTCACCTTTGCTCTGCTTTGCTGACAAATAAAAACAAAAGTAGCTCAACACAGGTTTATATCACAAGCCTGAGCACTTTCTTTTCAGCAGACACCGTAACTGGAACTCAATCAAGAGAGAAAAGTGGAGAACAAGACCTCCCTTGTCACCTTTGGCTTCTGTCGAGGCTTTGGCTCCAATGTGAGAAATGAAATTCCCTTAGTGGGTGCAAGGGCAGTAGGACTGTGTACAGTTGAGTGACATGAGGGAGAGTGGGAGACACAGAGGACCCAAGGTCGGATGGGTCTAATCCCGATCCTCCTTATCAGTGCCGACCTCCGGGAGGCTGTGTGTGCATCTTGGCATCCAGGGGTGCCTCCTTTTGAGGGGGAAGTGCCCCGTGTGATCGGAGTTCAAAGAACGCCAGGGGAGTGGCAACTGTCCTTTCTTTCATTACCAGGAGCTTTGCGCTTATCTGCAAAGGCACACCTGACGACCCTCTCCTCCCTGAATCCCACAAAACGCCCCGCCTTTGCCCTCCGCCAGAGGGGCTAAATGCTGCGTAATCTCGGTATAAAGGAGACTTCATCCTTGAAAGGCCAGCTGTGCATCCTCCACACCTCTAACTGAAGCCTGAATAAATTCCTGAGCTCGTTAATTTGTTAATCAGAGCCGGGTTACAGGGAATGATCAGTGGATGAGTCAGAGATGTTGTTGGTCGGAGGTGGAGTTTCTATCTCTCACCAATGCATGGGGGCATATGGGACCGATCACATTGAGTCACAGATTATTAAAACAGACAGACACAAACAAAAGCCTGCCATTGTTTATACAGTATATACCCATTTGCAAACATGAACTCCAGAAATCGTCCATACATTTGCCTTTCACATATGAAGAACGCAGCAGGAGATAGTCCAGGTCAAACATGTTCAAAACAGGCAGAACATTCAGGTGGGGAAGGACATGACGTATCGTTTCTGCTTAGAAAAGCCCAAGTTTTTGTTTATAGCACATCAACATCATTCTTTTGAGTTTTGCATCTATCACGTATTAGAAACGTCAATAACATGTCCTCTGTGAATTTTCATGACATTTTCCTGCTGTATTCTCACATGGGCTCCCATGGACACTTTCTGTACATTTTACTAGGCGGCTGGTAGGATAAGCTCTTGTCTGGAGCAACTGACACGGGTATTCATGTTCTCAAATACAGTCCCTTCAGCAATTTCAGTGCATCTCTGAGAGCAGCTTATATGCTAAAGAAATAGTTGAATGAACGTCAGATCAGCAATATTCTTGAAATATTTTTGTTGTTTTTTTTTCTTCAACTTGTGTCCCAGTCTTTTAAAACACTTATGAACACATAAAAGGACTCTTGTACGATTCACACAGAAGTTGTAACTTGTTAGTCAAAGTTAAAGAGTAACCACTAATCGACAGCTGTTGAAGAGTCTTCAAAGATTATAGCCCTCTGAGTGGTTTGCGAGCCGTGAAGATGAAAAAAAAAAAGTCAGGTGTTAATTGCCCAGCACTGTGGGGTTTGTTCAGGACCCTTATTATATGAAGGACAAACAGAAATAACCACAACGACACAAGTGCAAAAGTCTGCGTACTTTTATAGCACTAGCCGCCAAAAGTGAAAAGTTTGGTTTCCTTCAAGGAATCATTTCTTTCTCTCACGCTAGGTCATGGGTATAAGAGCAAGAGGAAAATCTTGGATGTGATGCTTTTTTTTTTTCTTACTGCAAGTCCATTGTAACAGGAAAATTAATTTTCACTGACTTCATTTTCAACACTCTGGCTCTCAGAAGCATGAGAGCTGATTTGCTCAGGGCCTCTGGAACGGAGTATGTAAGAAGTGTTTGGCTTTAGTGAGCAGTGCTGGTGTGAACTGCACCGCCTGACCTGGGCCGATTCTCTGTGTAATTCTCTCCCTGGGAATCTGTGATAGATAAAGATTGATGTGAGGGTTGGAACCATGGCCCCCTGCTCCAGCCCCAATGCCCCCTCTTTCCCTCCTTCCCCTCCACCTCATACACTTCTTCTCCTCCCTTTCTCATGACCGGCCAGTGTTACAGCAGCTCCTCGGCCTCACCACCAGAATAAGCTGTTTACATTGGGCAACTTGCCTCTGGCTCCTGTGGCCAGCTTCTGGTACCCCAGCAAGCCTAGCCGGAGCAAGCCACAAAGTCACCGAAACTTGCCCCCAGCATGCCTCAGTGCCGACCGGGCCCAGCTCAACCCCCAACTGACCTCCACCGTCACTTCTGCTCCGCCCGAAACCCCCACAGACCTTCATCTGTCATGTTCTACACACAACCCCTCTTTTTCCTTCCTCTTTATAGTGGCAGCTCGCGGTAGCTTGGATTCCCAGCCCAGCTGAGGGAAATCCATCTCATTTGTTGTAGTGTAAAATAGGTGGGTCTCATCGCCGACACTTCTCCCACACGCTGTTCTCCTCTGCCTCTTCTGTGCCTGAGGGTGGAAGCAGAATGAAAGAGCTCCCTCCCCGTGCCACCGCCTCGTACAGCCGAGGTATGATTGTTTACACACAGGCAGCTAGGGAGTGCTGTTTAGAGGGTACCCTTCTACTCAAGCTGATGATGTGTTGCGTAGGGTGGGGTCAAGGAGCTGGGGAGCCCTCCCCCATGCCATTTACCGGCCTCGGACCCAGGTGCTTCCTGTCTGCCTGCTGGAAAAGTACAAATGTGCCCATGATGGGCCTGGTCAACTGTAAGCCTTGTGCTGCCCGGTGAGACGAGCAAAAGACTTTAGAAATCCAGGAACTTACTTTTCCACCTCCCGCACTCTCTGCTGTTCTCTTGGTCGTTTTTAATAAAAGAGCTAAAATTGTCCCCAACATCTGCAGAGACAGGTACAGGTTAATCTGGGAGCTTTTCCTCCGCTTAGTGTTTGTTTCTCCCCCTCCTCAGGTGTGGCCTGTAACTCTGGCATAACAAGTAGGTTTTATACTTGAGTTATGATTTAGTCTGACAGTGTGTTGTGCTGTGTTAGCTGTATTTTTTTCATTGTTCTGCAAAAGATCCCTGGAGTTGTACTATAGTTATAATTCCAAGACAAAGGAATATTCCTGGCAGATATTTTTTTAAAGGGATTTATGAGTTTCAGTGCCAGCTGTGGCAGTTCCATAAAGTATTTATATGCTCCCTAAAATATGTATTTGATATGTAACTGGAGCTGTTGTCTGACATGCAGGGCGATCTGCTTGAGCTACAGGCTGGGGTTTGTGTCTCTGGATCGAGGCTCAGTCCTGTGAAGATCACTCTTTGACTGCTGTCCAGTTGGCCTTGCCCTAGTCTGCAAACACCCAACACTGGAGGGAGGGAGTGACCCCTGGTGGCCACAGTCCTTACTTACAATTTCAAAGCCATTTCACTCTTGCAAGCAGCTTGTCGGGAAAGATAAGTCCTAGTGAAAGGAGCATGTCACTTTCAGTTGTTGTGAATTTCCATTTTGAAGGCTCTCCACCGCAGTTACACTCTACTCTTACACTCTTAGTAGCTGCCTCACCTCTCCCCACCTGTCATGCTTATGTTTTATGTCTGACACAAAAGCATTTAACCAACAAGCGCCTGATTTACGACTTGTCTGAAAGGTGTAATTTAAGGTTTCTGGTGGAAGCTCACAAAAGCTTTGCTGTCAAACCATGACGAGCCAGTGCTTCAATCATTTGTCCCTGCTTTCCCTCCGTCTCACCCATTGGTGCTGGCCTTTGTGCCTACAGGGAAGCGAAGAGATGACAAAATACATTAACAACACCTCTTCTTTATCCCCCTCCCTCTGTTCCGTAGCATGACTCATCAGATGAGCCTGTGTTGAGCGGACCAAGTGAACGATGGTAATAACGGACAGCCCTGACAGGCATGAGAGTACATTAGTTGCTCGTAAAAGGAGCTGATGGCACTTGCTAGCGTGCTGTTCCCCCATTGTCAGATATTTCATTGGCCTCCCCCTGAGGGTATCTGCTTGGCGATGGGTGTAGTTAAGGTGATGTTTATTTCCAGGTACGGCAGTCTGCCCCGTCTGACGCCAGGAGTCTGCATCTGCTGATAAGGCAGAGACTGGCTGGAAACTCAAGGTTAATACCTACAGTCTGCGAGACGTTTGCTTTTGCTTTAGGGTAAAGTTGTGCAACAGAAACTCTGCTCTCATTCGTCCAGTGCAACAGAAAAGTAAATTACTGTATATCCCTTCAGCCTTGTGAACTAGTAAATGGTCGAGACTGCAGCAATGAGTAAATCATAAAAGTAATAAATTATTTTTGAAATATTAAAGAAAACCTTTGTTCTTCTCTCTTAAATGACCATATATTCTTGTTGTTTTTATTCGAGAATAAAAGTGTCAGAAGTTTTTCTTTTTCCTGTCGGCGCTGCATAAAGCAGCCATTCTTAACTGTCTAAAAACAGCACTTTAAGGTCAGAGGGGTCATACCCAGCATGACCCTGAGAGTCATCCCACGCCTCGGTGTGAGCAGTGACCTGAGCAGTGACCATCCAAGGTCAGTCACAGTCCACGTTTGTCCCCCGTCCCTCCTCTCTGCCACTCACCAACAGTAACACAGTGCAGGACTTCGACCCCTGCTGCACCGCCGAGCTGCAGACAGTTCTTGTGCCGTCTTTTTGAGCGAGCGAGCCGGTGAATAATTACAGCTGCGTCGGGGCAGCGAGCTGACCCACTTTCAAGTTGGCCTGCATACCTTAAGTTTTATAGACGTATATGTGACATACTGCAGGAAACACTGACGTTTTAAGACTTTAATTTTCCACTTGAATGAGTTGAGGGATTTTTATTTGGTCCTGCGCCGGGTCTAGATGTGCAGATAGAGGCAGGGGAGAGAGAGAGACGCTCCTGGAGCCAGCTGTGGAAACACAGTGATAGGGAGCGAGCCAGTGTGGAAGTGTAGGGGGATTTGATGTGCAGGGGATCTGCGCAGCTCTGCTAAGATGGAAGTTTTCATTTCCTCCGGATAGCTGTGGCTGTTTGAACAGGTGGGCCATTCTTCAAACCCCCCACCCCTCTCACCCCCTCAGGGCTGTAAACGCTTCAGCCCCTCTCATGTTGTCCAGTTTGTGCTCTCTCTTTCTCTCTCCCTCTCCTGGGCGTCACATTTTTTCAGTCGCAGCACAGCGGAGCCTCTGGAGCAGGGAAGCAGCCGGGGTACAGGTCTTTGTTCCCAGCTCTCCCTGACAGACCCAGCTCTAATGCTTTTCCAGCCACCCTCCTGTCATTGCTGTTATTACCGCTCTGAGCAGCTGGGCTAAGAGACGTGGAGAATGCTTGTTAAAGGGGGAAAGTGAGCATCTGAACGCTCTGATTACAGGCGGGGGGGAGAACTGTGTGTTTTGCTCCATGTTTTGCATGTTTTCCCCCCAGAGGCATGAATGCACTGAGACTGAGTCATGCTAGACTGGAGCCACGGTCCTGGCTCCCCCACACTCCTTTCCCTTCGTTTTCCTCTTCCCTCTCCTCCCACTGCCGACATAACCAGCTGGGCTCTTGAAACATCCAAACACACACACACACACACACACACACACACACATACAAACACACACACACAAACTTGTTGGAGAGGTACTTGATGGAAGGACATGAGGGAGGGAGGAGTGATGAAATGCCAAAAGCAGTGAGGGCGGGCGGTGCGAGGCCCACATTGAGATTGATGTGCTGCTGTAGAATCTAGCAGGTAAACACCACCCCCACCGCCACGACCACCACCCCCACACACACACAGGACAGCTCTCTGAGATTACGTCTTCTTGTGGCAGAATTTGTGGAAACAGCTTACTCCCTCACCTCTCGTCTGTCTACTCACTGGACATACAGTACGTGAAATCCAGTACATGTCGAACATGAAAGCAAAAACACACAAAGCTTTGAGCATTTTGAGGACTACTCAGCAAGGTGTTCACCCCCCATACCTTTCTCACTACTGCCAGTAGGTGGCGATATGACTCTTCAGTAGCTCACTCAGGAGCTCTCTTAAATCAGTAGCCTCCTTGTCTTGTCCTCATTTCATCCCACTTCCCCACAGCAAAACAATCCTCACTGCTTTGTGTGATGTTTGAGAAAGAGAAAAACGTGGATGTCTCAGAAATGTTCTCGACTGCAGGACTGTCTGGCTGTAATGAGATCGATGAATATGCATCTCACTGTGGAGCAAATACAGGACAATCCCCTGAGCTCTGTTGGAAGCATGTGAGGGCAAAAGACGTTTTCCTTGTTTGTCAAAGAGACACAAAGGAGACGCTCTCCAAATCTGACAACAAATGACCAGTTAGATCCCTCATACTGTGCATATTCCACTCAATAAAAAATATGTTATTAAAACATAGACTGTTTAAATTTTGTTTTGCTCAAAATCCTCATATCTCAGTGCAATATTCCATCTTCATCACAGATCAATACACTCAACACATCTTCACCTATTAGAGGATCATAAAAGATTTTAAAAGTAAACCAGGTACCTGTTGTGTTCACTCAAATGGGGTCTGAAAAATGTGTATGCCACTTCTCACGCTAAATTTGAGATCTATAGAACAAACTTGTCGAGAGAATGTGTGCTGATCCTGCTAAAGCTTACAAATATTCTGAGATGGGAAATTGGTGTCTGGGATGGGAGGATGGGAGGTGGCGAATGAGTAAAAAGCAGTGTAGTTTATACCTGTTTGACACAACTCTTCCATTAGAACCCTCAATTGTATAAGATGTAAGTCAATTTAAAGCAAATTATGCTCACATACCAAAAAATAGCAGAGTTGCAGAACCGTCCAACAGAGAACCGGGAAATATCTCCTAACAACAAATTCATTTTTAGTCAGGTTCACAGAGCACTGACCGTATAGAAACCTACGCATATCTTTAGAATTAAGGCCCTATGTGTTGGATTGTACCTGATCTCAAACCTCTTAAATATTATATTTGAAGTGTCGCAGCTTTCTGAGGGTTGTTTAGTCTGAACTGCAAGAAGGCTGTCGCCTGACGTCTCTCTGTGAGGGGTTCCCTCATTATGTGTGTTTTACATGGGCAAGCTATATGTTGTTGTCGTCTCCCATTGAGTGGTGGAATATGGATGAGTGTGCATACCAGAAAGTGTGTGTGCGAACTCAGTGTTGTACAATATGTATTGGTAGAGGACAGAAGCTTGGGGCAGATTTGTGATGTAATCGGGAGTTAATCTCTGCCCTTGTTGCTTGTGGATCAGCCCTTCAGGCCAGTCAATGCAGACATGCATGTAAACCCCATCCCCACGACAAACACACACACACACACACACACACACACACACACGCTCCATATATCTGCAGCTCTGCCATCCTTCTGCCTCCCCAACTCCCATTTGAACCACTAATCTCATTACTAAAGTGAGCGCACCGAGAGAGAACAAAAGCTCCAGTTCACCTGAACCCTCGTACTCATTACACATCAAGAGCAGCATTACAGCCGGTCGGATGGAGTAAATCACGTTCTCGGCCCAGCTCGGGTTGCGTGACATGACTGTGTGTGTAGCTGAGCTGGTTGTACAGCCACTGGAGCACGGGAGCCCGTTGATGCAGGCTGGTTTTTACTGACTGGCCAATGAGCATCAATTTAATGGAAAACATGAAAAACATAATTTGATTTCTTGGCACATTGGCTGATATTTCAGCATGCAAATTCTTTCCTTGCTAATTGTAAAAGATTATCTCAGATTATTTCCCGGTTGACCTCAGAGGTCAACTGCACAATGGCACAATGTTCAGTTATGGAGCATTTCAATGGAAACTCTCCAAAGCTCTTTTTAATTTTGTAAGATTCCGATGGTGACTGAGGGGGACAGATAACCTAAAGAGAGAAATCTTCTAACTGTGGGACATCGCCCCTTAAAGAGAGCCCTCAACAGTTTTGGGATGCAGGTTGCCATGGTAATGGTCAGACACAGATTTAGTTTCCTTGGTGACTGGGGTCCTGCCCAGCGTGTGCATTAGCGTCATTGTTGCTGTTCTCCCAGATGCTGCCTGCCCGTCTCTTCATCCCATGCACACACGGTCACACCAAACACACACACACACACACACACACACACACACACACACACACACACCTTCTCCTTGTTTTCTAGCTTGCTCGGGTTGATTTGGGCTTTTTGTTCTTGCTCGTCAAAAGTCAAAGTCAAAAGCTGTGTTCGAGGATTGGTCTCTTACAAGAATATAATTTTGGAAACATCAACCCATTTTTCCCATCTCAGGGTATTTGTCAATACTGAGTATCTACCAGATATAGTGATCATGTTTTCTCACATTTACCATCTGCATCACTGCACTGCATGCAGCTCATTGAAATCGTTTTAATGTGAGATCACATAAGGCCAGGGACTGTGGCACAACGCCCCCCCCCCATGATTGGGAGCAGAAAAACAAAATAAGCTGTATTTATTGTGCACCAGTTACACCATGGCTGATACTTGATCCACTTAGTCAGGATTCTGCATACGATTAGAAACTCAGAAACTTTGAAGCTGTGTTGTCATGAAAAGATGCTGAATAAAGGCATATTTATTAAACCATAAATACAGATACATTTAACACCCATTGGTTCTGTTTTTTTTTTTTATTTAATCCAGACATTTTTCCATAGGGGCTATGTGAGAGAATGCAAATATCCAAGTCAGTTCCTCTGGACATTTTCTTGAGTTTTGTCCTGCCAGTCCCCTCGTGTCTTGAAAATATGATATCAGTGTGAACCCATGTGCGAATACAGCAGGAAAAGCAAAAGGGAATGTTGATAATACACAACGGAAGCAAAACTGAAAAACAAAAAGAATACAAATAGGATGAATAAGAGGAGACATACAAATAGAAGACAACAAGATTTTAAAGCTTTTGGTGATAAGTTAACAAAACATGATTGATGGATATCATGTCCTGCAACTCGAGCATAGGAGCCTTTTTAGATACATCTTTGTACATGTTGGAAAATCCTTGATTATTATGTACAGCTCAACTAGCCTTTGGTGTGTCAAGCAGGTCCAGGAGGGATTCTTTGTATATACTATATACTATATATACATACTTTGTTTGTTTGTGTTTATTGATGCTTTGTTCTTATGCTGGGATATGTTTCATCAGCTGTCATTGTACACCCACACTTATCCCCAGTTGTTCTTTAATGAATAAACAGCGCTGTACCTCTGTTGTATACCCTGCAAAACAATCTATCGCTACGTTCTTTGTGTGAAAGGCAAACATTTCATGTCTCAAACAAAACCTACGTCTCAGATTTGAAGGTGTTTAATCATAGTTCAATTCAAATATTCAAAGGTAAACACAGAAGATGTGGTTTACCTCAGGTCGCATATAAATATGAGCCACAATCAGATCGAAGACCAAATGTTCTGTATGATCATCTTTATGCTGCTGGTGCAGCCTTCAGTCAGTGTTTACTCACTTTTCTACTTTACATTTCACTTGTGTATTCAGTGTTGAGCCTCAGGTTTGTTAGTGTTATCCAGCGGTCTCAGTCTGTTAGAGCTGCTCTCTGATGCCGTTCACTCCAGCTGCCGGCACAACCAGCTGTGACTGGGTAATACCTACCAATACTCAGCTCCACCACTCAGCTGCAAAAATATCGATCTCTTGTTTTTTCTCGGCCGATGGACGTCCACTGGCTCGGAAGCAGTTTGAATGATGGTGTGTGAGCTGAGAGCGCAAGATAAGGAAGTGGCGGACTGAGGAAAGAGTAGTTTGTTGTGAGAAGCTTTGACAGAGATAGATGGAGCTGAAAGAGCTAAGAGTGTGAACCTGAGTTGAAAGAAAAGCTCAGACTCTTCTGACTGTGATGTATTTAGAAACTGCAAATAGAGATGGTTTAGAAGCACATTACTGAATAACAGAGTTAAATAGAAACAAACTATCTTTATCTAAGAGTTGTTTATCTGAGTAATCAAACCTGTACTGCTGTTATTACTACTTAAATATAAACTATATGACCAGAAGTGTGTACACTTATTGATTGATGAGTATCTCTTTTCAAAAGCAGGGACATTGATATATAGTTGGTTTTCTCTTCCGCTACAGCAGCCTCCAGTCTTGCGTGAAAGTAATCCACAAAATTGTGGGACATATTTTCAGGTTATTTATCTTCTCGGTTAGTATCGCTGAGCCAGTTTCCAGGTTTATTTATAAAGGTGCAGGGACTCTGTGCAGGCCATGAAAAGCAATGTCTATCGACCTGGGTTTGTGCAATTTTTTAATTATTAAAATAAAAAGGTCTTCTGCAAAATTGGAAGAACACATACTACCTAACTACCACCAAAATATTTATCTGATTTGGAAACAGCCAACACAGAAAATTGTAGGCGTTGTTAAAATGTAATATACAGTACAGGCATGTTTCTCTATTCTTATTAGTCAGTGTATGAATCCTATTATTATTCAACTTTTACCTCCAGTGTCTTTGTTCAAGATCAAACAACTGCTAATCTAATGAGGTTCAGTCTCACCTGTACTTACTTGTATTTAGTGCTAATTAACTATCCTTAGCATGCTAACATGCTAAACTAAAATATGACCTTATGCATAAGCTGTGTCATGGGCCGCCCTCTTCGGAGGCTGCATGTGGGGGCCGACTGTGTCACAGTGCTGCAAGTAGGTCCTTTCTTCCATTCCAGTGCAATGAAGGAATGAACGGGTGGATCCTACTCAGGCCATCTTAACATACATTACACACCAGTGGCAAAACTGGTGACACAAATAGGAAATCCTCCGTGGACCAGAACATTTCAGTTCAGCCTTTGTAGACTACTTGGTCTACGAAGACATGGGCTTTAAAGATGTGGCCATCATAGAATGAGTAGGCAGAGTCCTCAGCAGGATGCAGTCCCTGAATTGGGTCACAGCAATCAATATTATGACAATTAAAAGCACCAGGACTTCCAAGTACAGCCTCTAAGACCTGCGGTCCATGTCTGTCTCTACACACGTCTGCTCTGCTGCAGCAGCCAGCTGTTCTGTGTCTCTCTTTGTTAACTGATGTTTTTAAGGCGGAGGGTGGGAATCACCTGCCTGCGGGGGACTGCCCTCGGTCAAGGACCTCTCACCTCGCTCCTCTCTTGAGTTGTCCCCCCTGTCCCCCGGCAGGCTGTCTGTGTCACAGTTTGACTGACAGGTACAAAGTAACCACTGTGTGCTCGGAGGCCCTTAACTCACCCCTGTCACTCAGCTGTCCCAGGACAATGCCGGGTTCTCCCACCCGCTCAGCCTGACTCTTTGTGCCCTTTATTGAATTACGGAACAACTTGGTTCTGTGCACTCCTGAATTGAGTAATTGAAAACACGTGATATAAAAAAAAAAAAAAAAGCAGGGATGTGCACCGGTGAACATGACTTCCTCCAAAAGGGGCACCGGTCAGATGGAGCCTGTGAAAGATGATATCGGCATGTGGCATCCTCATTATGAGGACTTCAATGTTCCCTTTGTAGGTGTTAAAAGCTGAGCCAGGACTTTGAAGCGATTGAAGGGATTTTGCTGACTTTAAAATGAAGTCATGTTCCACCAGTCTGCTGCAGACAGAGCGTAGCCTTTTAAGGTGCCTCTTCACTCTTGGCCTTGTCAGGGTGTCTGCTGGGATACAGAAGGCCTGTTATACCTCTGCTCGCTGCTGTAATGACTGAGATTATTATTTTATATTATGTCCCAACTTGAAATCCCTAATCCTCACTAAATCAAAACAAAGATAGTGTTCCAGTTTCCAACAAAGTGCCACAACAGTGTTTACAGGATTTTCCAACATTGGATTGGGTAACATTCATTCTTGTCCTCGTAGCTTATCGCACATCTTTGGCAAAGATAGTCACCAAACTTGTGTTATATTCATATATAATTGGAAATAATGATATTATATCAAATATAATAATAGTAAATGCTAATTTTCAGTATTTCTTTTTTATTTGACCATTTTATAATGACAGCAAAGTGCATTTTACCATTAGTCTACCCACCTCAGAGAAAGTATAAATGAAATTACAGAAATTCCAAGTTGATGTTTTCAAATTGTTAGTTTTGTCCAACTTACTGTAAAATATTAAATATCCAACTTTATAAATAAGTAAAAATAGCAGCAACTCATCCCATATCAAGAGCGGGACAGAACACATGTCAGGCGAGCAGCTGATGTTCTGTATCACACATGTCCACTTCTCGATAACTCAGCCCTGTCAACTCAGTGAATACTGAGTGAAGTGTTGTCTGGACCAGCTAATAGACACACGTCCTTGTAAAGTGGGACAAAGGCTAGGTATTCCATTACCGAGGGGGTGGGGTGATCCTGGGGCACTGCTCCAAACATCTATATCTGTCTGCTGTGGCCCCCTTCTGTCATAGTGAAGGAAACCACCACAGGCAAAGATGATGTGTATGATCAGGCACACACATATGAGGGGGTTGAGGGGGTGTATGGTGCATAATTGTTGCTTTCAAGGGGGGGGGGGCTCATGAATCTGCGCTCTGTTCTCATTACTGCCCTTGATTAACTCAATCCTCTGTCTCAACTCAGTCCTGTCACCCACACCGAAGGATCTGATAGGTCAAAGATCAAACCACCACCCCTCCCCGCCGCTCGCTCCTAAAATCACCGTCTCCTCATTAAACCACAGCCATATCTCCATCTCTCCCTTCTCTCCCTCCTTCTCTCTGTATATCCACACTCACTCCCTGCTCCCTCCATGCAGCATCACTGTTTGCCCTCTGCTCTTTTGGTCCTCTCTCCCCTGGCTTTTTTTGAAAGAGATGATGGTTCCCTCTCAGCCCCCTCTCTTAATGCATAGGGTCCTCTCAGCATCACTACAGCACTGTGCTCTGTAAATGCTGCATTTGCAGGTTACTTCACGGCAAATGAAGTTGGAACTAGATGGAAATTACAAGCTTGGGTTCCTTAAAAGCACACTCGCATTTTTCTCCTCCATTTAAATGGAGTGGGGTGTTAGGCGAGAGAAGTGTGTGTCTGTGTGTGTGTGTGCGTTTGGAGGCGGCAGACAGCTGAATTTTACAGTTCTTGTTATTTTCAATCAAACACTCTCCTTCTGAAGATGTGTTGGTGGAAATAGTGCCAGAGAAATTATAGTTGGGTTAATGATGCTCAGAGCATCAAAGCAGAAACCTGCACTTTGGGGCCATTTTCCAATTCCCACTTTGATGTGCAATACACTGAGCCCCGCACTGACTGAATCAGACATGAAATGTTTTCAACCCGTGGCTCATATTGACATCAGCATTATCCAATTGTCTTGGCAGCCGTCTGTGTCTATAATTGTGGCATGTAATGTCTTTCATTTGAAAAGACGTGCAGGCTAAAAACAGGCTCCATTATAATTCACCGAGTTGTTTGGTAAAAGCTCTAATGGCCTTATTTATTTGGAAAAATTTGGAAATTATAGCATGAACATCTTTTTGCAGTTGCTATTCACATTTCCATTTTATTCATAACTTTTTGCGTGCTTTGTAAAGTGAAAGGACACTTGTGTAATAACACATTGGCACCCTACATAATTCTATTTGCACCACTTTGCACAACCACTGCAGTACATTTATTGAAACATGTCACCAATTAATTTCCTCTCAGGCTAATGGTATTAGAGTTGCTTCGTTAAAAGCCTCTCTGTTTTGAGTCATCATTGGATCAGTATTGAAGAAACATTGTACACACATGGATTTCCTGGCAGTTGATAATTAAATTAGCTTTGGGCAAACCTGGTTTGTATTGTCGAGAGCAGATGTGTCAGGGGAAGCCTTAGAGTTTGCTGGCCAAATCAAATTCATTATACACGACCCATGAATGTTTGAATAATGAGTGATGTAAATCATTAAAACTCTTGAAAACAAAGTGCTTCTGTGTCTGCGTGACGGCCCTTCGGCCTGGTTCACTCTGCTGTTGTCGTGGTTTCTGTCTCCAGGGCTGAAGACCAATTAGGATCTTAATCAGCCAATCCCTGCACGACTGACTACCACCTACTTCTTCGTGTTTGTTTTTGGTGAATTTATTGAATTTTCATTATGACATTAATTACTTACTTATTATTTAGTATATGTGCGAGTCTCTGATTTCTGTTGCCGGCTAAATGTGCATTCTCATGCTCCTTGGTAGTTTACATTACTGAGTTGTCGAGTGGCTGCTAGATTTTTGACTTCAAAGCATATGAACATTCTGAAGTCAGTATAGGGAAAAAACATGGAGGCTATCAACAAAATGTGTTGTATATATGTGTTAAGGGTGTTTAAACAACACCGTGACCTCTCTCTTGAGCAAAGAAAAGGGATCAAGTGTGACCGGCATGTAAATAATTTAAAACATGTGCATGTTAATCATAAAAACGTCAGTTGTGTTAGGCTCTTGTGTGAGATGGATATACAGTTTGCAAGTAAAAAAGTGAAACATTTGACAAGTTCACATTACAAACTTCTATTTTCATTCTGTGCAGTTGTGAATTCATGTGTACAGGTTTTAAATTGATGACATCAGCAAATCGGTGGCAGCTCATGTACGAACATTTTTGCAGACTTTCAGTGTTGCTGTTCCGGCTTGAGTAGGACCTCAATTTTCCATTATTTCAAAATCAAGTGAACAATAACAGCAGGTCAGCCACAATCAGGTATATGTTTTCACTGATTACAATTTTCAGTAACCCAAAATAAAGCTCCGGGCATAGAACATGTAACCTTTGAAGCTCCGCTACACAAATCTCACAAACAGAATAATGTCCCCTGAATACATCATTTGAGTTTAACAGCACGAATCAACATTACACTTCAATCTCAAAACTTTAATACTGAGATTGGTTAGAACAAGCTTTATTGTCCAACCCTGTGGCTATACAGAGGAAATAAATGATAAAAAAGTAAGGACAGATGAACTCAATTCACCGTATCAGTGCTTAATTTGTTGCTTAAAGACACGTTTCAAAGTGGCAGAGACGATGAATCTTCAATTTTGTTTTAATTCAAAAGGTCAGCCTTCATCATCAAACCAGATTGTCTCAGGTATCCACTGGGATTTCTTGGTTAATAATGACACTCAGCATACTACCTTTCCATTTCACACCTCTTAAATGTCCTAGAATGGTTAAGAGACAGTGTTTATCCAGACAACGACACCTTCGATTATATTACATTAATATTGCAGACTTTTAATATTTGGATTACAGTCAGTGTGTTTCCTTTCCCGAGGAATCACACTGCCAGAGTTTTATTCAGCTACATATGAAGTGGTAACTGTCATCTATGAAGTGGTAAGTGACGTTTAGAATATGTGTCATCTGGCAGCCGCTAGAGCCTGACACATGTGAAGAGGAGTGGGCACGTCGCTTTCAAATTGTTCACTGGCTCAGCAAAAAAAACAACAGGGAGGCAGTGAATCGGCGTCCACTGCCCTGATGTCACTGCCTTACCCTGGCTGATGGGCAGGAGGTCACCTGGTAGAGAGATTTACTGACTGATCGAGACATCCAGTTAGCATCGCCAGCAATTTCATCAAAAATCCTGTCGAGTGCTAAAGGTAGGATTGAGTCACAGCTGCCTCTGGGCAGTTAAACACAGTCATCTATCTGGGTGTTGAGACATTTGAGTGATGCCAACCAACATGTCAGTCACTTACCTCCCAATGACCTCAAAGGTTTTCATTTGGAAGAGCACTGTAATGTAATGAGATTGAAGCCTGAACATGGACCTTTGGCTATAAGTCACTCTTAGGAACCTTTCACTCAAACAAGTTGACGTGTTGCCGCTTTCCCACCACAGGAACTAAACCTAATGTACTGTGCATGGAGACATTGTCAAGGGGTCCGCTATTAGTTCTATTTACAGTCATTTCCCTAGCCCTATGAAGAACCTTTAAATCTCAGCCCTGCAGGTGGTCATAATACGTTTCAGGTTCCTACTGTGTGTGCAAGCTGTGCTATCATTTGTGATTGATGGAGAAAAGTTGCCATAAGCATATGAGAAGGTGTCATTGAGAGTGAACTCAGCTGTAAGACCTAAATGTGTACAGTTCCAGAGGATATTGCAGCAAGTGTCCTGGTTCTTAAAGTACAACTGAAATCCAGAGAAGAACCTGATACCAAGTTCTTGCAACTTCTTAAATGTTGCGTTGGAAAAGAAAATTGTTACAATTCAGGGGTCTGTGTCCAACAATTTTTGTAGCCCTCTGAAAATTGACAGTCCAACATGAACAGCAACTCAACAGTGATCGGCGAAGTATGTGGAGGTAAAAAAAGAAAGCCTGTAAAAACATCTATCTAGCTCCTCTATCTCCATATATTTTAACAGTTCTTCTGTCACTTTTTGTTTGCAAAATGATGATGTTGCTTTTGAAGAGAGACACATATGCTGATTTGTCAGACTAATCTCCTCATCATGTGTCATCCATGCCATGAGCTGTTGCAAGGTTGGTGACCAAAGTTCTTGTGTGATTGGCCTGCCCGTTTACTCTGCTCAGGTTGTATCGTATTGGTCTAAAATGATGGATAACTACGTTCCACATTGTGTGAAGGCACCTGGCATCAAGTGTGTTGCATCAGTGGCTAATCTCTATATTGGACATTCCTCAATGTGTAACACCAGCTCTGAGCCTCCAATCTCCTCCAGACAGATGCCAAACCAGAATACTTTGCGTAATCCCCTTGGTCAATTTTTAACAAAGTAAACTTATTGAATTTATGAAGCATTTATCTAAAAGCTTCCTCTAATTCACCCATTCTCACACATCAGTGGCTACAAGCTACAGTGCAAGGTACAGGACTGTCCCTGGGGAGCAACTGGAGTTCAGTGTCTTGCTCAAGGACACTTTAACATGTGGACAGAATTGAAACACCAACCATGTAGTTAAAGAATGACCTGATCTGCCTTCTGAATCACAGCTGTAAGGTGTCATGGGTTCAATTCCAAACTGCCAAATATACTCCTAATACTGTAAATGATCTGAAAATGAATGGCTGTCAACTCCATGCTTGCTAACACCCTTTGTCCAAGTTATCTGATTGTGTCTGACAGTTTCGGTCCAGAGCCATTTCAGTTTGTAAGCCCCTGGCTCTGCAGTGTGTGTACATGGTCTTCCTTGCCCAGTGTGGCTGGAGGCTTTCGTTGGTGTCTGTGGCTGCCAACATGCTACAGCAGCCAGAAGTGATGAAGGCATGGGGAATAAGCTGGTGACAGGAACTCTGTGTGGACTCCAGAATTGGCAGAGCCCTGCGCAGAGCCACGGAGTTCAGTCACATCATTGAGCCCTGCTCCCAGGTCCAGGAGAGGGGATGAAATATGGACTCCTTTTTAATATCCCACCTAATAACTGTGTTGACAAGCGCCATGAGTTACCTTCAGCAGGAATGTCGTGGCATTTAGATAATTAGCTGTAAATAGTATTTTATTATACCTCATGATCACACAGTGCTGAAGACGTTTTTATTGCAAAGGTTGGGTGGTAATTCTATGAGCCTATTATGGAGCGAAATACAGATGTCTCATAGGTGGAGGTAGGTTTCAGGGCAGTCAGCCAGGGACAGAGCCAAGCAAATGATTGAAAGAGCTAGTCTGTCTTCACCAAGTCTATGTCATTTATACTTAATCCATCCTGCCTGTATCCACTTGGCACCAATACTGGCTCATTGACAAAGCCATAAAGCTGCCGTCTGTTCTCTTTTGTGAGTTATGTTTGTTGTGGTCTATGAGAACTTGACAATTTCTTTCTTTAAAACTGATCTTTTTGTTTGTTTGTTTTTTGGTGTCATGATATACTTCAGTGACTTCAACACGATGCCTAAAGCATTTCTTTTACCAAACTCCCAAAAAAATGAAGGTAGTTTCATACAGCCCAAAGCAGGTATTATGTGCACTTAACCACCAGGAGGTTGATAATCGCAAACAACCTCAGGGAGCTTGGAGGAAAAAGGCTATTTGCATCTCCTGTTAACAAAAGAAGATAAATGATGTCCCAAAACATCCAGTTTCACACTGGCAGTATTACAGCATCTTAGCATATCAGTCTTGTTAAACATTGCCTCATCCTTAAGTAATTAAACTGAAGTTAGAGTAATGGCATTATTAGTGGCTTGAGTCTCCAATTAAACTGTTTTGGTGGCTGTCATTCCTGCTGGCTGGAGTCTCTGTTGGCTCAGGATCTGGCTCACACAGTAAATAGGAGTACAAAGCTGACAGCTGTCTGATAAATTATGCACAGCCCAGTGTTACAGAGGTGGATACAGACACACACACACACACACACACACACACATCCACGTACACACTGATCCTCGGGTCCCAGCGGTACACTTGAGAGGAACCGGAGACTCATTAAACTCCTCCACACATTTAGTCTCTGTTTCTGTCCTGTTCCGTCCTCTGTGGGTCCTGGGTGTTTTCCTGTCTCGCCTGTCTTTCTTTCAACATCTACTTTTTAACATCCCTCGTGTTAGCACTCGCTCCCTCGTGTCGCTCCTCTTCGCTCGTGAGCTGTTCACTAACAATCAAGGTGGTGTGTTTTTAACAGTGTGTGAAATCCCAAAGCGTGTGTAGAGATAAAAATAAGTTTTTATCTGTAACATAGTCATGGACATTTAGCCATACTCAATATTTACAAAAATGCTCTTGAATGAAGGTTTGCAGACAGTTAATATACCGGAAACTTTGTCGGTGGCATCAGCCCAGCCTGCTACAAGCACTCCAACTGCACATGGGTGGAACATGTTCACTTAAACATGCAGACACCCAGTGTTTGCACGATGGGGGTTTGCTCTTCACATTCACATGAGTAGAGCAGAACTACTTCTTACTAATGATGGCAGGCATGATGGATTACTGCAAGAATGCTTCTTTCATGACTTTAACTTCTAGTGGTTGATGTCTTTAAAATTGCGTTTCACATTACATCACTGATTGACAGGCGGTGGTAACATATGCTACAATGTGCCAACAAAGACTCTGAGAGAAAAGACTTCAATTTAGTTTTAAAAATATTCTGAAAATAAGTAGAAAACATTTTATGATGGAGAAAAAGCATTTAACACATTTGGTGGACAACACCTGAAGGGCACACTCAGTTTACTATACAGGGCACCTTTAACATTTGAATTGCTTTAAAATTTGGTTTTTGCTTATCAGGCACCGAAAAGTGAAGCCAAATCTGCTTCTGGTTGCTTAGGTCATAAATCCCATCTCCTCCATGTTAGTGGATGGCCCCAAACTACCAAAGTCAAAGTACTAATAATAAAAATAATAAAACCCTTTTTCTCAAAGATGGTTTCTGTCATTTGAATGTAGTTCTTATCACACTGATGTTTGTTCAAGTGTATTCTTCCACTTAGTTTCTTTAAAATTAGTTATTTGGTGCTATATTAATGGTTTGAAACATCGTATTCAGGATATTTTAACTTCAAGGAACTGGAGGTTCCTTATCCATCTTCATATACAGTATGTGTCAATCCTATGACTCTAAGCTCACTTCTTTGTTTAGGTACAAATGAGGTCTTATAAGAGAAAACCATCAACTCAGTCTGTTACTGCTGCCCGAAAAGAAATTGGTCTCCTTTGTTTATCCAACTATTTAAGTAGCATGTTGATCCAGCCATATTATAAACAGAATAAACAGAAATCCCAAGCATCCTCCTGTTTATGTTAATCAGTGGATTCAGCTGAATGATTAATCGTCACCAGGATAAAAACATGTGCAATAAACACATGCAAAAACTGCCTGAAACACGATGAATTACAAACAAATCATTCTGTTGAACACTTGGGCCAAATGAACTGGAAAAAGAAATATGCTGAATGTCATTGACCCCATGTTTCCCTGCAGCCTCTCTTACATGCACGTGCAAACGCACACACACACACACACAGTGGACAGCAGGGAGGAGCCAGTGGAAGCCAGTGAGATGTGAATATTTTACTCTCGTTGAAAACTACACCAGTAGCACTGTTTAACCTTTACTAGTAGAACCTAAACAAACATATCACTTATTATATGGAGCCCTCGATGCACAGGTCATGCATTCACACCATTTAGCCAATCAGATAAAGCCGCAGCTAAGCCGTCAGCTGCCCTCAGATTAATTGGTGTCAATGTGGTTGTGACCAGGAGGTTAGCTGAAGAAGACAGGAAATATGTATTTATCGCAATATTGAACTGCTACTAGCCTATTTTCGTCATTTCGGGGGCCTATTCAAACTTCTGAACACTAGAGGACAGTGTTTTTTTATACTTAATGTAACATGATGTGAGGTGATGTTCATCCCCCCTGCTGCTGCACAAACCAATTACACTCCAAACAACAGACATGCCACACCATGACATTCCTCTCATGGATTAACAATATGTAGCCAATTTAGTTCTCCCCCCGTCCCTCTATCGCTCCACATCTTCCACCCTTCCTCCCCCTGTTTTTCCCTCATCCTGCTGTCTGGACGCTGCATTAGAGTCGTGTGACCGGACCCGGACACCATGCCTTTTCCCTGTGTTATCACTCAGCCATCAGTGTCCTGTTTCTTCACATGTTGCCACGTCGTCACCTTCTGCAGACTTGGTCTCCACACCCTGTTAAGACCTCCTCTCTTAAATCCTCTCCCTGCTCCGATCGCCCAGATCTGGCTTCCCACGATGTAGAGATAAATAGCTTAGCATTTTACCACATGGCAGGCTGAAGTGTGGAGGTCAGGTTGTGTTCATTCCAGTGGGTCTGGAGCGATGCCATCATGTGAACTGAGCACAGTGGGGGTCACATCTATGCACTTAGTCCTTGATCACATACTGTAACTCTTCGTCGTTTAAAAAGATAAAAAGTCATTTAAAAGATGTAGTTTGACATTTTGAGAAATACACTGATTCACTATCTCACTGGGAGTTGAATGATAATCCATGAAAATGTGATGGCCATATTTTCATACGAGCGTCAATGCAACAAATTGATTTATGCAGAAGTCAAAAATATTATTGTAAGTAATATGTTGGTGGTGTGGTGGTAACTGTCGCCTCACAGCAAAGATGTCCTTATTTAAATTGGGGTCTTTTTGTGTGGAGTTTGCTAGTTGGCTCTGTGTTTGTGTCTCCCACAGTCCAAAGACATGCCGATTGGAGTTTGGTTAATTGGAGACTTTAAATTGACCATAGGTGTAAGTGTGAGTGTGAATGGTTGTTTGTCTCTTCATGTTGGCCCTGTGGTATGCTGGTGACCTGTCCAGGGTGTACCCCGCCTGCAGCCCCAAAGTGGTATAGATAAAAGGATGGATGGACTTAACAAGTTTAGGTTTAGAGAAATTCAAATAGAAAAAGAAAGGAAAATAACAATTAACATTTTACTTTAAAAACATATGTTAACCAGTTACAACAACATTTTGAGTATTCTCTTCTTTGATTTTACAGTCTATTTTGATGTCAGAAGATTAATGAGTTAACCAAGAATAAAAGACATCAGTTATACCTCGCAGCCCAGCCCAACTCTATAAGCTTTGTCTGTTCTTGAAGCTATGCCTCTAAGCACGATGAGCTCAGAGGCAGAGAAGACGATGTGTTGGGGAGTTATAAACCACACAGAAATAATGTACGCCATGGCGATGGCCACCTGATCCCGCTGTGACTCTAGTTAAAGCCATGACTCTTAAACTGGCCCCAGTGGGACACAGACACAACACCAGGCAGTCGCTATGAATATGAATGATCCAACCAAGCATGGATCAAATGCACAGGACCCGAGCACCACATTGGTAATTGGGAGTGAATGTTTTAACCTCTAGCTCTGTAGTCTCTATTAAAAGAAGATTAAAAACAACAAATGCTGATGTTTATTATCACAAACCACATGACATTATTATTGTTTGGTCTTGCTCCCGCTGAGATTGGAACCTCTGTGTGGACCAGTAATGAACTAAAGCTGAAGTGTGTGTGTGTGTGTGTCTCTGCTGAACCCAGAGATCAAACCACACCACATGGGACAGAGGAGAAAGGCCTTGTCACGAGCGAGAGCAAGAAATTTAATCAGCAGCGGCAAAATTAAATCATCGAACACAATGACGGACAGTTTGCAGCTCCTCCAGTTTGACTTTTGCGCTCCATGTTCTGCTGCTGCCGATTATTCATTAACACAACACGTGTTCTTTTTTTCTGCCACAGCCGCCATAACCTTTAGTGCAGCTGTTCATATCTGAGGGCTGTCTCCGTTTTGACTTAGTGAATGGGATAATCTCAGTGTGAAAGAAAGATTAGCCGGGCAAGAGCGCCGGCTAAAACTCTCCACTGATCACTGCCCCAGGCACAACAGTTCGACTAATGTGAGCGTAGAATTAGTTTCCACGCTACAGTGGATGAAAGTCTAAGCCTAAAAACCCAGACAAGAAAAGCCTGCAGTGATTATGAATGATTGTGGCGTTCGCACAGATACCTTTGCAGCTTTGCCCCGAGGCTACTTTTTGTCAACCTCACTTCTTCTGCCATAAGGATCTTAATTTAATAATTCTTTTTTTTTTAGATCGTCCTGTAGGATTCTGCAGGTTGTGGGAAAAGGGATGAGAATTTATTTGCAGACAGACATTAACACTTGATTCATTGCACTTGGACAGAAGACAGGCATTGATTAAGCGATTAAAAGGGAGAGTGAAATCTCATTAGCTAAATTCCTATCCCGTGTGTATGTATGTGAAATAAAAATTAGGGATTAGCAATGGTAGATTCTGATGACATTCTAACAAACTTTGTCTGAAGCAGCATTTTTAGCCAATATGCCTGTGGCAGTGCATTTAACAAAACTGTTGCCCTGGCTGTTTTTAATGTTCCGTTCTCTTGGCCTGTGTTGATGCTCTGGAGCTACTTCAGAATCATCCTTTTCATTCCTTGCCTGTGACTTATCCCGTATAAGTCTGAATGATTTCATTAAGTGCTGTTTTTCTATACATTCCATGTCATCTTTTTCAGTGCTCTGTTAAACAATCAGCACAATCTTCAGACCAGTTTTCACAACTTTTCAAAATAAAAGCTAGTTGAAGACTGCCGCTGTAGTTCATCTGAGGACGCGGAAGAAGACATGTTTAGTTCGGTACGCAGACTCAGTGATGCCCCGCCTCCACTGGCCGCAAGGTGCTGTTTATTCAAATTTTAATATTGAACATATTGTGTGAAGCCAATAAGATAAGAGTTTCACAGAATATGTCTACTTCATACAGACAAACAGATATCTGTGAAATTAGTGGGAAGATACTCTGACAGTGTATCCTTTACGAAATATGGTAAAATTGAGTTGACTTATTTGGTTTTTCTAATATTTGACCTTTGCTTAGACGTCATATTTTGTTTTCTGTGGCATTTGAAAATATTTACATAAACCTAACCTGACATTTATTTGACTGGAAACCTTTGAGCCTGGCTAATAATGTGGGGAAGGTCTGAAGGTGTGGAGGTGCTGATAGATAGGGATCAGTGGACACATCTGGCAGGAGGAAATACCACTATCGCCAGCAGTCAGGGTTCTACCGCAGGATCTCTCCCCCCCCCCCCCCGCTGCCATGAAATCTATCCAGGTATTTTGTTATGTTGAAGCAATCCTTTGTTATTCACATCTACTAAATCAGGAATGGAAGCATCATATGGTGAATTCATGAACTCGGGCTGCTGTGACACTTCATCATATTGTCTACATCTGGAAACCTTTCTATCTCTGACCTCTGCAACCCCTCGGATTGTAACCAGCTCTCCAGTTGGCTGTGTGGCACCGGAACAAACACTATTGAGACTTATCCTTTGTCTGCACACAGAACTGCAGACTCCATGAAGGATCGAGAGAACCGTGCTGGGTTGTCAACGTGCTGGGTAAAGTTTGTTCGGCTGCACTCGGGGAGGGACAGCATAAATATTTATCTGCCTTATTTGTTTGTGCTGCCTGTGCGTGTGGGGAGAGAGATACACGAGGAAAGGATACTCGGCGTCTCTTTCTGCTGGATTAGTTTACCAGAGGTCACAAAGTGCTGAATTTAACTGGGGCACAGAAAGGACATGCTCCAACAGAGTCATTGTACATATTTGGACGTGTAAGTCACGATGAGTTAGCGCCTTAATCCACTGTCACGGATAAATGCCTGCATGTAGTACTGGTGCATATGCAGCTGGATTTCAAAAAGCGTGGAGCTGTTAACAAACAAGCATCCGGAGCCCCGCGAGAGAAACATGCCGTCATGAAGTGGGAAGCCTCTCCATCACTTGATTCTATAGATCTAATGATGCCTATTAATTAACAGGACTTTATTTTGCATGAAGTCAGCACCCACCTCCACAAATGATCAACCAGAGGATGCTTAATAAACATGAGGGGGTTTACGTAGCTGAGCCCCAGCACCAGCCTCTGTGAGCTCAGCAGAATGACCAAGAGGGAGGGTGTGTGCGAGGTGAGGAGGGGTAAGGAGGGGTGGGGGGGGGGGGGGGCAGCGTGTCTGTGTGTGAGAGAGAGAGAGAGAGGAGGCTGAGCGCAGAGATAGAGCCACAAGCTGGGGGGAAGTCAGTCCTGTCAGCCAAAGTCGCTGTGTGGCAGTGGAAGAAAAGACACGGAGCTGACAGAGGGAGGCATTTCAGAGAGGAGAGGAAGAAGAAAAATATCTTGCTCCCTCTCTCTCTCTCTTCTCCTGCCTGGACTGGCTGCAGGGGGAGCCTGGATGGTGTGATCTCCTCCACCATGGGATGCAGCCTCTGTACCCTGCAGAAGCCTCAGGAGCAGTACAAACTACTCTATGAAGTCTGCCAGGTACAGTAACCAAGCCTCATGCAGCAGTTTTTTTTACTCACTAACTCACTTTTAGTTGTTTTGCTGTGCTTCTCTATCTCTCGCTTAGTATGTTGTTGTAGTTTATGGTGTTTTCCGACTTGTTAACTTGCTGTGAGTTTGCTCTACTCACTGAGCAGAAGGGGGGGGGGGGGGGGGGGGGGGCGTTCACTGGCTGATTGGGAGAAGCATAAAATAAAGTTGCTTCGCGTGGAGCTCCTGCAGCTGAGCAGCGTGAACTCTGGCCGCAGGGGTCAGTGAGAGGTGGTGCGCTGTGGCTTAAAGGAGGGGGTGATGAAGAGGTGACAGCTCTCTCAATGCGTCTGCTAGTGTGTGCACCGATCACTGCCCACCTCCTCATTGTCAGCTGAATGCTGACTCTGTGCTTTTCGATCTTTAACCCCTGTTTGGTTTTCCACCAAAGTTTATGTTTAACGCTCCTCTGCCTGTTTAGCTTCTTTTTTTTTTTTCTCCTCCAAAGAAAATAGAGCAGGCGTGTTAGGGATGCACCATTAACATGTATGAAGTTTTCACATGAGAGTCCAGGACAAGTTTTTGTCATTCATTGATTTTTTTTCTAGTTTCTTTAAAACAAGACCTCAGACTACAAACCTGATTAGTGCTGAAACTATTTATGGATTATTTGGCAGCAAAAAAATTTAAATATATCAGATGGTCAAACAAAAATATCAACCTCAACACATGGTTTTGGACTTGGACTGGCGTTTTTCACAACTTCCTTATTTAAAAAGTAATTGATGGGTGAATAAATAATAAAAAGGTTATCATCGGTCACTCCAGTTCTTATACTTTATTAAAAAATACTGTTTTGTTGATAGATTCATGTAGAAAATGATGATGTTGCTGTATCGCTTGCTCTGTGAGTGGCATGTGGTGCCCAGGAACAAACCCTATGTAGCATGTTGCCATTCTCTGCTCCTTCAGGCTCCGCTTTGTCAACTTTATTTGAGACGACACACTGGGGAGCGCTGCTTCATTCATCTGAGTGTTTGGATTCAAGGGCCGGTCTAATGAGTGAAAACAGCGACCTGTCAGACAGCAGAGAGCGTGTATGACTCTGACAGACACATCTTTCGGGGCAGCTCGCTGTCATACGCGCAAATGTGATTTAAAAAAATAATAATAATGGACCCCAGCCAAATGTTATCCTCCTGTCACACCAAATTACATCTCCATTTGCTGCACCGGGTGCCGGGTGGCGAGTGGCTGCTTTAACTGAACGTAATGATCAAGCTCTCTGTGGAACTCAATCATTATTCTCCCCCAGAAAAAACTACTGTCAGGGGGAAGATAACAGGGGGCTGTCTGTCATTGTGCCTGCAAATACTTTGGCTTTGATTTTCATGGGGGGAAAAAAGACTAAAAGGTTTTGGCTCGTCTCAAAGAAAAGATGGCTGTCATGCAGTGGCATAATAAATGGATTATGGGTGCTAACATCGGGGTCAGAAAGCCCTCCACTCCTCCACCCCCATGAGACCACTAACAGCAAAAACATGGTGTTTAGCAGAGCGCTGTCACATCTTTTGTTCTGCCTTCTCTCTCGGTCACAGTGTCATCTTATGTGTCAATTATCTTGGATTGGCAGACTCTTTGCACTTATACTTCCGTTTTTATCTTCCAGTGGCCCGGCTACTGCTTCTGCCACTGTTGAGAAAGGCTGCAACCAAACGTTTAGGCTTTCAAACGCAGCACTGTTGTTACGTTAACAAGTTTTCAAGAGTCTAAAATGGAGAAGTTTGGAAGCGCGGCTGGCCCAGTTTGAAATCTTCTGGGCTCCGTCGAAGTCTGGACAGGCCTGAATGTAGATGTTTAGAAACTGATGCTGTCACCAGCACTCACTTTCTGGGTGATTCTTATCAGTCACAACTTCACTACCAGCAGTGAAAGCAAAACGTTGTAAAGGCTCACAGTTCCATTCCATCGTCAGTCCAAGATAATAAATAATCGTACTTTTCACCATTGTTCTTTGTCATTTGTAGCGTTTGATGTAAGTATTCGCTGTAGAGTAGAGAATCCACTTCCTGTTCACATCGGTACACACATGCCTGGTATATATGAATGGTCATGTGATATTGGTTTTCAGGTGTGTTGGTATGGACAGATATTTTAGTTTAAAAATGTCTCAGTATGGATGATGCTAAAGTCAGTGCACAGGTTTAAACTTCCCAAGTCTTTTAGCTGCCCTCAGCTTCTGACATGTGACAGCAGAGACAACAAACTGTAGATTATTTATGGTTAAGCTTGAAAAAAAACATGCTTTTTCCCCTGTATTCTGCGTCAAAGCTCAGTATTGACCTGTTAACCTAGTAAAGTTCCCAGGCTGAATTTCTTTCTTTCTTTAACCTATTCACAGTGACTGAGTGACTGAGTGACTGGGAGTTTGATATTGTGTCTATTTAAAGTTGATTTATTAGAAACTGTGAGTTTTTCATGTCCTTTGATCAATTATAGCACAAAGATCGATCTCAGGCAGCACACACACATTACACATCAGAGAGCAGCTCGGCCAGCCCTCTGAAACACTCTGTATGTTTAATCATTACATCTGACCTACAGCAATGTGCACCCATAGCCTTTAACTACTATTACTAGCACTGGTTAATAATGGCCACACTATTTTGGCTTAACTTGCATCCAATACCATGATATATATATATATATATTAGTCATAAGCAGTTTTTTAAACTAGATAGTGACGTATTGAAGGGATGTGGTGTTTTAGTTTCAGCTTTGACACTAACCCTAAACCTTTCTAACTGTATTGTCAATATAATATTCAGTGCTTCCACCAGCAGATTCATTCAGTCATGGCAGGCTGCTGAGTCAGCGTTTTATTTTTTTATTTGTGCCAATACAAATCCTGGCACCTTGTTATCTTGAATAAAACGATTGCCACAAGTCCCACACAGTGTGGTACACATATTTTAAATTTGGGGAAAGATTGGATTGGTAAATTTCAAGAAGTTATATCCATTGATTTTATTTTTGTGAATGAATACCCTGACTCCTGTGTAAGTGATGAGCTGTCAGTCACTTGTGTGACTTTTGAGTGACTCCTCCTTTGCCATCTCCAAGGGCAAAGTGTATGTGTTGCACTATCTTCATATTTTATGTACATTATAAAATGCCATGAAGGGACCTGTTCTCAGCTTCTCACACCTGTTGGCTCAGACTAAACTGACCAGACCAAACTAAGTAGAGGAGAAGGCACCCTAAAATGTGTCCTCAGGTATGGACTCTTGAATTTGAGAGCTCATTAACCACTAAACATTGGATTCATTCTTGCTGAGATCATGAGGAGCTTGGGTGTGGCCACAGCTCTAACGCACTCATGATCAAGCTCAATCTAGTGAGAATGCAAAGCATTTTTATATTGTATGCTCTTCTGTGGCTGCACAGTTGACAATAATGTACGAAATCTATGCCAGCACATCCTTAGCATGTACCTCCTGCAGGATGGTTGGGAGGCCTTAATTCTCCTTCACTGATAAAACAGGCAGATCCTTCTGATCAGAGCCTGGCACAGAGCCCACTCTGCTGTCTGCCCCATCTCTCTGAGGGTTTAATAATCCATGCACACTTGAACTCTTTCCAGTTCATTAAACACCTGAGCTCTAACTCCCATGTTGTAGGCATGAAAATATGGTTTTGCTCTGTTTTATAAAAGTCAACAGATTGCACATTCCTAGAGGCATTTTATCAGTCCTGGCAGGATCACTGGCAACAGTCTGCTGACATGGTAACAGTCGCTTTAGATGGAGAAAAGCTCTTCTATCTGCATACATTATTTTCTCAAAGGAAATGCACTTTTGTCCATTTTTTGTTTACACCACTCAATGTCAAATACAGCCGTACTGGAGATCAAACTTCAAGGTTTTAAACACAGCCAACACAGTGCTTTAGACAAGTGTTTTCCCTTTTCACTGTAATTATTTAAGGCCTGAGCTGCACCGGCCTCGGTGCTCCCTTTTAAACTTGACCCCTCTGACAGCGGTGAACCCTCGGTCTTTGCTTCAAAGCTAAAGGTAAGCACCATGTGGAGACGTAAGCTCAGCTGCTTTTGTCAGGGACTTTAAGGTAGAGGCCTTGGAAACTCTGTTTGACAGTCCTAGGGCTCTTAATCTCTCCAGAAGTACTCTGTAATGGCTGTGGCGCCGTGCTGCGGCTCATACGAGAGCCAGAGCTTAATTAGAGCCTCAACACAAGCCGACCATTGAGGCTGTGATCCGCGCTGAACTGATCCGACAACAATCTCTCTCTCTCTCCCTCTGTGTATCTGTCGTTTTCTGTCGATTCTTCTCTCTCTCTTACCTGCAGAGCAACGACGTGTCAAACCAAAATTTGATTCATCTCTCAAGCTTAAGAAGTTTACAAATGATCCCGCTGAAGCTTTTTCTACTCATGCCACTGCCTAATTAGCCAAGTTTGTGATTGAAGGCTGCAAAGATGTCACCCTTGGCTCAGGAAGCCATGTTGTTGTGGTGCCAGATGGTCTCAGTCTGACACGCAGACAGAAAGATGAGATGTAAATATTTGTACAAGAGAGCTCCTCACCAGCCACTACCTCCTCCCTCATCTCACTTTTAGACAACCCTGTCATCAAAGAAGTTACCAAAGAGAAAAGAGAGCTCCTGAGACGCAGCTCCCGCTCGTCTCCGCTCCTGTAATGAGGCTTGACACAGGCCGTGTACGGAGACAAAGCAGGGATCACCAGTGGCCACCGGAGCCTGACACTGTGTGTTTTTAATAACGGCTAAGACCAGCCGTGGTGTGCCGGCGTCACATCTGTTAGACTCTGGAGCAGGTGGCGGGCTGCCACAGGGGAGCACTCCCGGGAGCCTGCGTTCTTACTGTTGGTCCACAGTAAATGACAGAGAGGGATCACAGCCACAACAGAGACATAACAAGATCCTTTATCTGCACAGAGGATTACTGTACTGAGGAACATAGTCCGAAAACAAACTGCCAATGAGCTTTGAGTATATGATAACACATATTGATGTATTGTGAAAACAAACATTTCAGAAGAGATAAATTGTATTATATTATTAACTATTTCACATATTTAATTAACTGAGTTTGCCTAAAGCAGACATGATCATCCAGTTTTTTCATCTTAAAAGGTTTTGACAAGAAAATGTATCATCATATTATACATACAATATAAAGTGACATATACCATGACAGGAGTACCTCACCCGTATCTTACAGATTTCACTCAGTATAGATGTCGAGCGGGTGGCTCACCAGACACCACGTGTGATTTTTATAAACCTGTGATGACAGGACAGCAAACACTACCAGACAGTGTGAGAGTGACAAAGAAGCCATACCATGTGTGAGCACTTCACAGACTCACTGGACAGAAACAATTGGAATCAGGACATTTCTGACCTATATTGAAGTCACAGATGTTATTTTTACGGTGCGCCGCACAAACGAGGCACTCTGATCTTTTTACAAGGAAACAGGGACAGGATGAGTTCAACTTCGTGCAGACGCATCAGCGATCATGGAAAGGCGTCATCCTGAATCGTTTCCAGCCGTTCAGCGCTTTTAGTTTGCATCAATCGGTTGTTGCATTAATCTCATTCATGATAAGAGTTTGCTGATCATAAACAAGCTTACATACACCTTGTAAGTGCTTCACTTGCGTGTACTGCGAGCAGTTGTTCAAGAGCTCCAATTTGTGAGGCACGTTCGAATGATTAAGGATGATCAAGCTGTGAAAAGGAGCCTTTTGCAGAAGTGTGTTTCTCACACAGGCATCATGTATCAGTAACAGCATGACTCAGGCTTAACCGTGGATGTCAGCTGCACGGAGGGAACTGTGATCTCCCTGGATATGAGACTTCCAAGGGATTTGTTGTGGCGTTGTCATGCTTTGAGTTTTTGGTGTGTGACTGATGTCTTCTTCCAGTGGAGTCCGTCTCTGCGCAGCCCCGTTGAGCGCTGCTGGAGAAAACTTGAACAAACAGACTTGTCCCTGACATAGAGCTGAATGTTACTGTCACCACTCGTTTGGTTTGTTTATCATGTGAGTTTACGAGCGTGTTTGTGTGTGGAGCTACTGAGGTTCTGAAGAGAAGCTTGGTTCAGCAGGAGTTGATGACTTGAACCAGGGTCATTTGCTGATATTACCTCTCCCATGAACTCTGCCCATTAACTCACCTGGCACTCGGCCTGCACACTTCAGATGCCACTGGTTCTCAGCTTATGTGAGAGCTCTTCCTTTTTACTGTAACACACAATGCTTCACGTAATTTTGAGGCTGATGAAGGCAGCCACATTCATTGGAATATGATACTATAGTTCCAGTGTTAAAAAGCACATTTATTTTTTCAGACAAGTGGGACTACATGATATTGGCCTGTTGTGATTACAAGATTATTAGTGGATCTGGTTTGTTACAATAGCATTGTGTCATATATGCTGTGAACCTGCTGCGTGGTAGGGAGGCAGAGTGGGTCGTCCATGTCGTACAGCGGGTCGTCCACTAACCAGAAGGTCAGCGGTTCGAATCAATTCCCCATTCCGCATGCCAAAGTGTCCTTGGGCATGATACTGAAACCCAAATTGCCTCTGATGGCTGTGTTGGCAGAGTGTGTGTGAGTGATGTGTGGTAGAGAAAGTACTGCACAAAGATGCACTGTGTGTGTGTAAATGGCAAAAACTGTATTGTAAAGCTCTTTGAGTGGCCATTAAGACTATTAAAACACTGTATGAATACAGAGGGTTTTTTATTTAGGGCTGGGCAATGATATAGTACAATATCATACATTGAAAGATTGATTTGAATCTCTCAGTGAAAGTGTGCTTACACAATGCATATGCAATATATCGATATTTAATGAACTCTTATCATATTGCTATTGATGAAATTATAATTGTTGTTTTATTGCCCAGCTCTACTGTGCAGTGGCTCACTCATATTTTATTAAGTTTCCATTTAGAATCGACCAATGTCCATCATGCACCTCAGGTCTCGGCCACTGTTAGCTGGGATTGGCTCCTGAAAGGATGAATGGTGTAGCTAATGGGTAAATGGATGAGATTCCACTTAAAAACTTGGTTGATGCAGATTAGAATAGAGTCTGAAACAGATTTCACTCGTAAATCCTTGGCACTGAAAATCATCTCATCTATTTGTTAAAGGGCTGACTTCACACCTCATTAGATTACAGAGAGGCAGCACATTGGCTACTGGAAGTGATTCGGATTCTTGGTTGATCAGCTCAGGATAACACAGTGTCCCGGAATCAGATTAGGTGAAAGTGAACGGTGGTGTCTCTTTCAGCCAGTGTGAAGTTTTGATTTTTGTTCTGTAATCCTCAGTAAGCTCACGCACTGAGGTAAATAAAAAATGCTGTGTTATAAACACCCACACCCTGGAGATTTCCATCCAGTCAGGTAAAAGAACAGTACGTGCACGTTTAAAGACGCACTTACAAGTGTGCATATCCTCCAGCTCTCATTGGCTGGTCCCTCAGGTTCCTTTCTTTCATATGAAAATGTTTTCAAAGTGAGATAAAAGAGGGATTAACCATGTTTTTCAAGAAGAATGACCCACATTCACACAGCCTCTCAAACTATACAGGCCTCCCACGAAAATAAGACTTTGAGTCTTCATGCTCTCCATCACGTCAGCTGCTCCTCTCCGTTCCAAAATTCAGACTTTGAAGAATTCGTCTAAGAGGTGTATCCAACCAGAAAAAGGAGGCGAGCGTGCCCCGGCTCTGGAAGCTCTTTAAACTGTCTGTCTATAGAGTGAAGTTCCCGGGGTTTTCTCTGCACAGCTCTCAAAGGTTTGCTTGGCAGAGTTTCCACTCTGTTCACCTCAGTGCGTTTCCCTAAGGAACAGAAAGACTGGCTCGGTAATGATGTCCTCCTCTTTATTAAAGGATTACGTGGCGACTGAAAGGCCATATCAAAGACTAATGTCACAACGCAGGCTGTGAATTGACTTAATATCCCGCAATGCCTTGTTCTGTATGATAATCATTAGAACTGTGGGTTTTGTTAGTGATACGGTGGCTCAGGGACTTTTTTGGGGTATAGTTTTGTCGCCTTTAATTACATTTTTGAGCAGAATTTCACCTTTTAACAGGATATGCAACCCTAGTAATCAGAAAGTCTGCCGTAGTTGTCATAATCATATAATAGTTTTTTATAAAGCATGTTTCAAAACAGCCATTAGTGCTTCACAAACAGGACAAATATAAACGAGACTAGAAGCAAATGAATGCAAAGAATAGTTATAGTAAAAAACAATCAAGTATAAGCCATTCTGTAAAAATGTGTTTTGAATTTGAAAGCCTGGCAGAAGTGGCAGCTGTAATTAACTTTAAAAATGAAATTCAGTTTTCTGTTATCGGTGGGTGTTCGTTTTTGTTGTTACCAGGGTTCTCATGAATATGAGCGCTCAGTTCCTGAATAGATAATAAAATAGATAAATAATGCATGAAAACCTGAGGCAGAGGATTAGCAATCACGGAATACACACACACACACACACACACATACACACAGACTCCCAGATCAACATCTCAATCCTGCTCGATTTGCGTTCCAGGGATGATACTGCGCCGGGGCCTCGCAGCGCGGCTCACCTCTGCTGCCCCTAATTACTACCCAGAGTGCTGACGACTGACATAACTATCACATGAGGCGTCGAGAAAAGCTGAAATCCTGAATTGCTCTGAAGGAGACTCAACCAAGTCGTCGTGCGCAGGCAGGGACACAGGTCCCCGAGTGCACTGTTGCTGCGGAGGTCAAATGTGACATTTTAATTAAAGAAAATAGGCTGTGAATAACAAAAGCCACAGCTGTGTAAATTCCTCACCAGCCAGCGACACAACAGACACTTAAGTACTGTCCTCTTGTCATTAAAATGGATTTAACAGAGACGCCTCTCAGAGGATGCAGCAGAGGTTGACAGAGTAATTTCAGCTTGTCAGTCACCGATGCGTTGTGTCAACACGAACAACAGCTCAAGTGGGAATCCTGGTTTTTCTCTACACTTGAGAACGTATTCATAGTGAAACTGTTAAAGTCACGTTTGTTTGACTCTTCTGTTGGGCACAAGCAGCTGGACTGCAGTTGTGTTAAAGCGCAGGGTTAGCGTGGCGTTGTCGGAGAGCTCAGCGGTGGTGAAGCATTGTGTATTGTGTCGGGGGGGGAGTGTTGTGTGTTTTCTCTCAGTGTACCGCAAAGGGCCGCTCCGTGTCAGAGGTGAGCGCGGTGAATAGGGGCCGCGGGACCCCCTCTGAAGCTGGGAGGAGACTCCCCCCATTGAGAGCGCTGAGGCAGAATGCCGAGGGCTCAACAAGACGGGGGCTAAAGGCTTTGTCTCTGGTTCACTGCCTTCAAGAAGCCCTGGGATTCCTGGCAACCAGGTTCGACTGTTGGAGCCTGCGCGCAGAGAGAAGAAAGCACAAAGGCGCTTGTATTCCTCAGCTGATGTGCAACATCGTGGCTCCATGTGGGAATCAAAGATGTGTTGAAGATGTGAGCATGTGTGTGATTTTAGGCCGGCTCATTCCTGATACCAGCAGAAACAACAAATAAGAATTAAGATGGCTCTCTTAGATGGTGATATTATTTGTCCTGGTTGAGTTTCAGCTCACAGTCAGGGCCAGTTTTCCATTTCTTCTTCTCATCAGAGGCCAGCGGTCTCAAGTCTCAAGGTTGTTTTTTAAGGATTTCCACATTATTATTCTGTGATATGGGAACTGGCTTTTCTCAGTGTCAAATTATTCCAAGCAAACTGCAAATAGATGAGCTATTAATTTTTTTGGCCAAGTTTTGATGTAGGAGGAATAAAAGTTTGAGTCCACTGAGATGATCCAATTATACTGCAGACCCAAGATTAGCATTAATCTTCTCTGGTTATTAGTGGGCGCATATACCCTCTTCTGACTTCTGCATTAAGTTCTCACTTTCTCCAGCCTTCCTTGCCCTTCTCCTTCCCCTCACACACACACACACACACACACACACATATTCCTTTAAACAAATATGTTCTAATATTGTACATAGTCTGGTTCAATGTCAGGTTTAGTATATATGCTGCCCTCGTCCCCTGGAGGTAGTTTAATGTCGCTGCTACTCTTGGTGTGCAGCACCACAGTTTAAGTCTGTGAGCTAACATGAACATGCAACATGAATTCTGATGAGACAGTCGTAGCCGGAGGCAGGCGCAGCAAACCAGCTACGTGTTTATCAGAAAATGAATCCTGAAACATGTACTTGCACATATGTTCAATGTCAGAGGGAGTGAGGGAGGATGCTAAAGATGCATTACTTGCAGTGCTATGGCGAGCGTTATTCCTAGAAGGCTCTGTGTGTGTGTGTGTGTGTGTGTGTGTGTGTGTGTGTGTGTGTGTGTGTGTGTGTGTGTGTGTGTGTGTGTGTGTGTGTGTGTGTGTGTGTGTGTGTGTGTGTGGAGGGACAGGAGGAGAGTCCTGTGCAGTGGGAAGAGCCGCGGGCTGAGATCCTATCAAAGCTCTCAACACATCCCCAAATCACAAACCAACAAAAGCATCCGTATGATGTGGCGACTGAACGAGAACCAGTAGCTCTTTGTAAATCCTGATAAAGCGAAGGGCCAGTGGGATGACCCAGAATGCAATATGCAACTGATGCTGCTCTTTATAAAATTCATTATGCCACCGCTTTTTCAGGATTTCACATCCGCAGGTTTTTGTTCCCACAGTAGCTGCTTTGTGAACTCCTGGTGACACGATGAGCCCAAGCGGAAATTCTTTGATTTAATCTGAGCACGCATCCAGACATTCTGGACATCACAAATGTGTGTGCAGACTTAAGTCTCCTTCATTTCATTTTGAATCTCTCTCTGGATCCGCTGATACATTCTGTAGAAAGCGGGGACTTGAGAGGGCCCGCTCTCATCTTTCATCAACGCACAGAGAACTTTAAGTGCCTCGAACCAGGCTTAATTAGCCTCTTCTCCACGACATTTTGCTCAAATTAATCTTCCCGATCCACTGTCTCTGATGGGAGGTCAAATTTGTCGTCTGCTGAGAAATTAGTTAGCAAAATGAGAGCTCCTCCGTGCAGCTTCGGCAAGCGACCTTGATTAATTAAAAGGAGACGGCAGCTAATTAAGGTCTTATTCTGCTTGGTCTGACTGTGACCCTGTAAAACAAGCCGAGGCAGTAATGAGTCGTTTCTCAAACAGAATAACGCTGCTTCTTCTAGTTTGTGTGAGCACGGTTTTCATGTGAGGTCTTAATCGTCCAGTCTGCTGTAATAAGCATCCTCTTGAGTTCAAATGGGGAAAAAACAGGATTCATGTTTTGAATCAGCGCAATTATTTCGTATTTTTTGATAAAAATGTATAATTCATCTCCTCATCTTCTCAACCTTCTTCCAGGTCAATGGCAAGGACCTGTCCAAGGCCACCCATGACCAGGCGGTGGAGGCCTTCCGCACCGCCAAGGAGCCCATCGTGGTCCAGGTCCTGCGCCGGGCCCCTCACCCCAAATCGGTCAGCCCCGCCACTGACACCCAGGTGTCGGACACCAGCACTCAGACTGACATCACTCTTCAGCACATCATGGCCCTCACCAAGCTGCCTCCTCCTTCACCACCCATGATGGAGCTGGAGGAGTATCTGCTCACAGAGGAGTAAGTACCAGCTCGGTTGATAAAGACCACGTTCACAGAACAGTAATGGCCTTGAAGTATGATTTGAGATTTTGAGAAAAATAAGAAAAAAATTACGGTTTTATGAGAATTAAGTCTTTAAGTCTACTTTAGGATACGAGTCATTTTACCATCAGGACATTAGTCCCTTGTCTGCGTTAAAATGAGGAATGTAAAGTATAATACTTAATATTTTGCTACATCAGCAACACCTTAGGCCACCATAACTATCAGTACTCTTTTGTAGAGGAGGAAATGTTTGGTCAACGGTGACTGTACATCGTTACATCTGTGAGCTGTTTAAAGAGGTTTTATAGTTTGAGATTGGTTCAAGATTATGGTTCTAGAAGGAGAGAAACTCCACACATGGGTTCTCCTCGCTGCTTATTTCCTATAAAAAATGTTTTCCTTAGTTATTGTAAAATTGTGACTTTATTCTCATAATGCACTTTTGTGACTTTACTCTTTAAATCTCTGATCATTTTTTCTTCAACGTGGCCTTCACACTCCAT